>NC_133220.1:11027996-11365079 GCF_040436345.1 Pagrus major
CTATCTTTTATTTTTAATGGATGTTTATAGTATCTGTAGGATTGCTTGAAGTTTTAAATGGCATTATCATACATTATGGCATTTTGATTCAGTACAAATACTATGATGCCCTCTCAAGAGAATCTGTTGTACATTTTTAAGTCCTATAACAAAGTTGACTGTGTTAGATGTCAGTGCTGCTAAATATTCTTGCTGACTTCTGTCTGTGTTGTTGACTGTTGTCTTCATCTGTCTCATTTCCAGCGGAAGAGAAAAAGGAAGAGAAGAAAGAGGAATCAGAAGAGTCAGACGAAGACATGGGCTTCGGTCTCTTTGATTAATCCACCTTCTCTGTGTTTAAAAAGCAATAAAAATGTAAAAGGTTTACACACATTAAGTTGTCTTGTTGTCCTTTTTTAATTGGTTCAAAACAGCTGTGATTCAGGCTGTGTAAAGGTCATTATTCAGCTGCTCAAGTGCTCTGAAATAAATTGTCTGGCTTTTGACGTTTGATGTTGAAAGCTACTTTGTTGCAGGCTAAAAATAGTCCAGACTGGGCAACCAGTCATCATTGAGCAATCCAGACTCTGCATGTGGTCAGTCTGTCCTGCCGTTGGCCAGATAACTCAAACCACATAATGGCGCCGGCTTAAAGGGACTGATCCAACTGTAAATACAAAGGTGGCCTCACCACCACAATCCACAACAGGATTGTCACTTTACAATTGACTGACAGTTAAAGATTCCATCAAATGTATTTAATGACCCATTTTAATGTTTTCTAATTGTGTTAAAGGAGTGTTAAACAGGTAAAACAGGCTTTTACTTAAAATAATTGTCAGAAGAACAAAATGTAAGGTTTTAGTTTTATATGTATGTAATTGTTCTGTTCTTTGTAACAACTAACTTTGTGGTCAGACAGTTGACAACTGTCAGATTATTTTTCAGCCATAGAAGACAAACTTAAAACATTTTCTCTTATATGGTGATGTTTCTCAATAAGTAAGTTGTTATGTAATCCCGTGTCCACAAAAGACATTTGCCCTGATAAAAACTTTGGCTTGCCTGCAGTCCACAGGCAGGGGCTGGTATCGTACGTGCTGGCTGTCATTAATGTTGTCAATTACACTTGGGCTTTACCAGCTATGTCAAGCCAAACTGCTGTTGTAAAATGGGTCAAAGGGACTGTATTTGTACCTATCTGTAGAGTCGTGGCTCTGGTTATGTTGTGTATAAATTAGTCATCAGACACATCACAACAAGTCAAATGTTTTTTTAAATTTGTATTCAGTTTTGATTGCATAATGACTTAGTCACTGAGCTTCTCCACACTGTTTTGTAATCCTTGGAGTAAACATGATAATAACTTTTCCATTACCTGCTACCTTGCACGTCCCATTTTTGTCTTTCCTGATAGTCACCTGAATTTGTGTTAACAAAGTCAGACAGTTCATCTCTAGAAATTCCCTTTAAACCGAAACTTAAAGGCGTGACACGAATGTATATTGTATGGAAATATTTAGTTTCACTGAACAAGAGTCAGATTTCAGTGGTTTGTGTCACATGACGGGTCAGGACACTGGGACTATTGTGTTCATTCAGCCATCTCTTTATCTTGTTCTCTGTTTACATCCACTATCCTCTTTTCTCTGCTGCCTGGACATGTGTTGCACAGCACTGTGTTGCGCTGAATACACAAGAATATTAAGGATACAAAGGAAGGCATCTGTGTGGTTGGAACCTGGTACCTGGAAACCTTTTCCACAGGTGAGAGCCATCACAGCATGCCTCAACTACAGAACTGACAGACTGCCACATTCCATCTCATAATTTCCCGGCAGATGGGAATTAATTACACTGTCCACAAACTTGAACGTGTTTTAATGATGTTTAGCTGATCCACCCACACTCTGCATAAGGTAGCTGCAGTTACTTCCAGTGCGTGTTCACTTCAATGCCAGTAATTGCAGGAATGTTTTTCTTCAAAGCACTTGGTGCAACGCTGCAGGCCGTTTTGTCTCTGCAGCTCAAAGGTATGTCAGAGAACAATGGGTGTGGCACACTCAAGGTCTTGTTCATTCCTAAATCTTTCCACAACTCTCATACTGTCTCTAGCAGGGCAGTGTTTCCCAACCTCTCTGGACTTTGATCCCTTTCAAATGAAGCATTTCCAATCACACTTCCACCAGAGAGGCATTATCAGAAGGCAGATGAGGGAAAATTATCCAGAAATTCAATAGAAAAATGCAAATATCTATAAAGTCTGAAAAAATAAACACATTTTTGGCTCCTGTCTTCTTTAAAAGTTATCTTGCAGCACTTAAAGGGAGTCTTGACCCCAGATTGGGATAGCGCTGCTTAGGAGCTCAACACTACCACTACTGACATCTATAGTTCGACATTGCTCGGGTCTAGCAAAGTTAGGGAGACATAAGTTAATTTACCAATCATTAAAGCCGGATAGTTTCATAATGACAAAATAATACAAATCAGCATTAATAAATTAAAAAATCTTTTATTTGAGTGTGGAATGTGAATGCCAGCATTCACATCAACAAACAGAAAAGACGTCACATTTGAGTTCAGCTTCTACTAAATACGCTCGTTTTAAAAATCCTAGACATGTAAAACAATAAAAAATAAAATTGCACATAGTTGTCAGTTGTATAAACATCCAACATTATTGTGTTGCTCTTTTTGTATCATTAGAAATCAATGTGCAGAAATCAAAAGAGCATCACATTTATACAGTAGTGTCACTTGTAGAATCAGCTGTGTGTGATTCTGAAATACAGCCACGGGTTTGGGAACGGTGCTTAAAACGCTCAGTCAAACCTACCGAAGCCACTCAACTGGTTTTCCTGCAAACATCCTGTTGCAGAATTTTTTTCACAGAGCAGATAAAATCAAACGAAAATGGCCACGATTTGTTGGTTACCAGTTTTAAAATTAGTTTTACGTAGTCTGTCGTGGTGAAGGGGAATTCAGGCCTGCACCACTTCCTGAGTGAAGTTGAAGAGTAAACGTTTCACTTTCAGCAGTGGTTTTTGTTTCTGCGTGTTTGTGCCTCTCAGCTGTCACTGTCAGACATTGGATGATCCGTACAGGCCTGTAAAAGACAACAAAAGAGTTTTAAACCAAACCTCCATGTTCGCCTATTTTATTTGTGGTTATTGTTCATATGCTGCTCTAACATTTTTAAGAAATACAGCACATACTTAAACCATTATGCCTACATGTGGTTGAACTCACATAACATGTCTGATTCTTACCTGTTTGTACTCAAATCGGTCCTCTAGATAACGGTTCCCCAGGCCAGTAATGTGACCCACATTCTGTCTGGAGAGCCGGGCTATCTTGGCTGTAAAGTCGTACGTAAAGGCCAACTTGATCAGCTCAGGCGCCGTCGGTGGGACAGTGGGAGGATTGTGGGTCGGCGACGCTTCTGTCTCCAGATACGCATCGGCCAACTTCTGGAAGGAAGAGTAGGACATCCGCTGGAAGAAGCCACTCAGGGTGGGGTTATCTTTCAGCTGGAGGAGATAAGGAGATGACGGCTGTCAGCAGATACAACATACTTTGACCTATGTGAAATTTTAATGCTAATAAACATGGATAAATACACTGTAAAATAGCTCCAAAAACACTGCTAAAAACAGCTGTTGGTAAAATACGTTTCTATATTTTGTCTTATTCCAGCAGATAACTGGTTAAACTCCTTATTGATTCATTGATTGATCTTAAAAATGTGCGAAAATGTCAAAAAATGCCCATCATGATTCACTTAAGCAAACGTGGATGTCATCAAATTGTCGCTTTTGTCAAAAAAACTACTCAGTTTATAACCATGTGTGACAACGTAAAGCAGCAAATCCTCACACTTAAACTACTGAAACTGTAAAAATGTGTTAAATGATGATTCGATCAAAATCAAAGTAGTTTCAGTTTAATTTTCTGTCGATCAACTAATTGATTTATCGACTAATTGCTGCAGCTCTGTCACTGTAGAACCAGTTTTAGCCACAGACAGCAGTCACATACAGTGTTTTACATAGCAGTGACTCGTGACTCGTGACTCTGCACCTCCTCTCCCGTTGCTATCACACTTTCAGTAGTTATCACGCACAGTCGCACACACACCGTCTCTGGCGATACAGTAAATGGTAAACAACACATTACGTAACTCACACAGAGGTAAGGAAGGAGCTAAATATAGACTGATGATCAGCAGTGAAATGTCACAAAGTACATGAAGTACAGTAAGTAAAGATTTCAACAACATCTGACTGAAAGCTTTAGTTACTCCTTACTTTTCAGATGGCAGGTTTCATACCCTCACAGTCTAGTGACAAACACAAATCTCCTGTCATGTGACAAACTGAAGGATGTCCCTTATGGGTTGAGAAAATGCTCCTACTTCTTAAAGCGGCAATTTGCATCTCTTATCTCTTTTGCTTTCTGTTAAAGCACCTGTTTCTTATAAACACATCATACGTTACTATCTTATGAAGAACAGGATCTGTCTGAACCATTTCAGTAATTTCCTGTGAAATTTCCCAAGTTTTTGATTGTTACCCAGAGTTTCATCAACAAACATTTTTACTAAAAACAACGATGAATACCAACCTTGTCGTCTATGGCGTCACCCTGCTCCTTTGTCAAAGCGATGATCCTGTTGATGATTTGCTCTGAGATGAAACGACAGCAAGGGGAAGTTTAAACAATGTGCTGAACAACATGATACTAAATCAGTTTTAGCAATATATAAGCAGTTATAGGGAATTAATATGAGTGGATGTTGATCTTATATTTGAAGATGAAAGGAACTTTCATCATTCAAATTAAGTTAACTATAAACTCTATTTAGCAGTGACATGTAATGAACGAGGAACAGTTTCTCACCGTCAGTGAGCTGTTCATCTTCCTCTTTCACTTCATGAACGATCCTCTCCAGTTCCTGTGACACCTTCTCATAGTAGGCGTACGTCGGTTCCACGCTGATGACAGCTGCAAAGCAAAAAAGATCCATTATTTGTAAGTCTACTAATGCAAAGGAATCATGCAGTAAAAGCTTTTTTACAACAGTAACGTGACCCAGATTTACATGAATCCATGTTACATTAACAGTGAGTCATATTATTAGTCACGCTTACATCACACAAATCAGGTCAATCTATTTAATCCTCAAACTCACCTTCAACTCTGGAGATGTCAGCAGTGTTGAGATCTTTATTTAGTCTTATCGTAGATCGCCGCCTTTTGGAGAATCTCCTCTTGATGGATTTTCTTCTAGTGGACTTTTTTTTTTGTAAAGTGGCCGTCGTTGCTGGCAGGCAGTTGGTCACAGCGTCAGAGAGTGACTCTTCTGCTTTGACCACCGCGGGCATCTCTGACCGATTGTCCTCATCTTCATCTTTCTCCTCGCTGTTCTTCCGAGAGAAAAAACCAACAAAGCTTTTCCAAAATGACGGCTTCTTGTTCTTTGATTTCTTCGGGGGTTTCTCTGGTTCTTCGGGAACCGTATCGGGCACACTTGCTGGAGGTTCGATTACAGAAAATGGACCGATATCCTCGTCGCTTGATCCCTGTAATTCCATCAAGTGGATGGAAGGGTCGCTGGAGTGTCGTCTTTGCCTGTTTGGCATCGTCACCCACTTATCTTTCCTCTCCTTCTTACTTCCCAGGGCCCCATCATTTAAGCTGAGACTGCGCGTCACGAACACCTCCAGCAGACGGATGGTGTCCTTGTGAGGCACAGAAATCAGCTGGCCATTGTTGTTGCTGTCAGGCCTTTGGTTTTCTGTCTGTGTTTCCATGGCGGGATGACTACAAGACAAGAAAACAACATGGAGCACACAATAGGTTAGAAGATTGACATGACATTTTATAGACTAAAAGTTTGTGAGTTAATCACTAAAAACAAGAAAATCGTCTGCAGATCCATCGATGATGAAAGTACTCTTCAGCTGCAGCCCTCAACTTTATTGATGCTGCAACTAATGATCATTTTCTTGAGTAATTTGCGATAATAAACCTTTTGTCCTTAAAGGATTTTTGAATGTAATTGACATTATATAGACCAAAGTTGTTGAGTTAATTAAATAAATCAAGAAAACAGTCAGTGAATCAGAAGATTAATCGATAATGAAAGCTATCTGTAGTTGGAGCCCTAATAATTATGTTCTTGAGTAATCTATTACTCATCTGCTCTTACATAACAAAACAATAGTGAAAATCCCCCACCACCATGCTCTGTAACCTGTTGACTTGCTACTGCGATCCACGATAATTAACCTTTTCTCTTTGGGTTTTGGAGTGTTGGTCGGACAAAACAAGCAACACAAAGGTGTCAGTTAGGATTTTAGAGAAATTAAATAACATTTTACAGACCAAATGTTGATGAGTCAATCAAATGAATCAAGAAAATTGTCTGCAGATTAACCCACAATGAAAGTAATCTTTAGTCGCAGCCCTAGACTTTATTGACGCTGCAAACCAATTATTATTCACTTGAGTAATCGATTACTGATCTGCTCTTACATAGCAAAATAATAGTGAAAAACACTCCACCACATGCTCTGTAGCCTATGTTGACTTATGCAAACAACAGGTATGTCTAACAGTCCAAACAGAGTTATTTAGATGATTATCAGAACAAACCAGGAAGCTGGAACTTTTGAATATTTGCTCAAAAATGACTTTAAAAATGAATCAATTATTAAAACAGTTGCAAATTCATTTTCTTTCAGTTGGCTGATGGATTAATTAAATGATTTTAACTAAAAATACAAAGAAAAACGTCTTTATTTAGTGTACAACTGTATAAAATGTGTATTAAGTGGACCAGGAAGACTCCTGTGCTTGTCTATGGTTGTCTATGGGTGTTTCCAAACACTTCTCAAAAGTCAGACAGAGAGAAAAAAGAAAGAAGTGAAGCAAAAGGAGAAGCAGAACTAACTCTGTAATGGTCTTCAGTGAGTCTACTTATCGCCACCGACTGAGGTTAGTGTATCTATGGACTCACCTCGTCTCCTTCAACAACAACAGCAGCCTGGTTGAATCCCTGCAGAGATCCGCGTGCTGTTTGTCCCAGTCGTCTCCAAAAGTGACTGACTCTGAGCAGCTTTACCTCAGAGCCTCTCCTCTACCTGCATTCTCCACCCCATGTATGGACACGTCTCTGCCCCCCTTTCTCACCTGGAACCGCCTGTCGTCATGTGCCGGAGCAGAGTGGGCGGAGGACGGGAACAATCAGCGCGTTTTCCTGGCTTCCAGCCGGGCTCGGGAGGCAGAGACGTCAGGATGCCGGCCTTGTTGTTTACGGTTTCGCTCTCGAGTCCTGTGTCGTCATTTTCCTCCGCGATGGTTTGGCCACGTTTTTGCTTTACAGGAAGTTGAAGCTGCAGAGGTCACTTCCTATACACACTGTGTCTGAGGGAGAAACAGCGTGAACCTCATGTGTTTTCATGCATTTCATCAGGCGGAGATACATTTAAAGGTTGCCTCAAAGTCCTTGCTTTATAGGGTACCTCATCGTAAGATACTTAGATTAAAGGTGCACTGTGTAGTTTAGGGGAAGAAATGAGAAATATCTGCATTGACTGATTTTATTTATGCTTAAACAAACTAAATAAACAAACTGACCCTAAAGGACAACACAATTTCCTACTGTTGTACTTTGTTTATATGTGGCGGACCCTGCCACCTTTCTAGCTTCAAACAGTGTCATGGGGACAGCTTGTTTATTCAGTTACGGAAAGAAATAAACATTTCTGAGTTTGTACTATTACTTCATTAATACTGTAAATATTAAAATTATTGAACTAAAGGTAGTGTTACAGTGAAATAAGTACTCAACTTGGGTAGACGAAGGCCTACAAAAGTAGATTTAAGGTACTCATTATTCAGAATAGCCTATTTAGGAATAATAAATATGCTCTTAGATTATAATTATTGATGCATTAATGTGTAAGCATCTGTAATGTGCAGTTGGTAAAGGTGGTGCTGATTTAAACTAGTTTATAAAGAAGCTTAATCAATATTGAGTAATACATCATCATTTATTAGTTGATTTATATTCTACATTAAAGGGGCACTTTGTAGTTTTGGAGAAGAAATTGAAAAGTTTGTAATAACACAAACTCAGGAATATGTATTTTTTCCATAACTGAATAAACAAGCTGTCCCCAGAACACTGTTTGAAGCTAGAAAGGTGGCAGGGTCTGCCACATATAAACAAAGTAAAACAGTAGCAAATTGTGTTATCCATTAAGGTCAGTTTGGACTGGAGCACAGTAAATGTACTTAGTTACCACTGCATGTCACAGATAGATATATCTAAATAGACCAAAAGAGGAGGACAACACAAGCTGCATCATATGTACATTATTTGTGCCGACAGATGACAAAGTTCCATTCTCATCGATTCATTGATTACCTTTATTTTCCCAGCGGGGAAATAAAGCTCGCAGTATTCAAAACACCACAGTGTGTTCATGATGGCCTCAGTAAATAACGTAGCCAGCAGCTGTTTTTCATACTGGTGCTGGTCTGTGTAATAGACTGTCATTAAGTGAAGATAAGATCAGCTTTTATTGATCCCCAGAGGGGAATTCAGACGTTGCAGCAGCGCAGAGACAGAAATAAGAGCAGATAAGTAGATCAATATAGGAGCCATAAAAGTGCAGTTTCACTCGAAGTGACAATCTAAGCAGTATACGTGCAGTAACTATGAGCAGAGTTGAACTTAAACTAATAGTGCAATACTATATAAGGTGAGGTGACATGGTGGTGTAGTGAGTAGCAGCAAAGTCAGTGATATACTGCATGTGAGTAGTATGTCAACATGAACTATAACAGTATACTACACCAGAGTAGTACAATAGTATAGTACAGTTAGGGCTGTCACAATGTCAGATTTTCACCATTCGACTATCATGGCCAAACAAAGTCACGATAACAATACTATCAATATATGTAAAAAAGAAGCTAGCAATCAAATCTATGTTTACTGTGTGTTTTGTCTCTTTTTTGGCAGATAATATACTCTCAAAGTACATTACAAGTGTAGGGATGTGGAGAAAAATGAACAATAACTATCAAATACTCAATTACTAGTGAAAAGGCAACCAGATGAACTCATAAACAAAAGATGCACGAGGCAAGTGTATTATTAACACGATATGAGTATTCTAATATTTTAATATCAAGGTTATCGTGAATATCACAATATCATGACACCTCTTAGTACAGTATTACTGTCACACTTTGATACAATAACATACCTTTACCTGTGTGTATAGACAGTTTTCATACACATATACAGGTGATGGTATGTTGCATAGTGTGCAAGTTATATTTTTTTACTGTCATTAATCAGTCAATCATGATTTTCATTGGTTGTTTAATCTAAAAACCACCATCATAAGTTTCCAGAGCTCGTGTGGCAACTTCAGGTGTGTTGTCTTGTCCAACTAACAGTCCAGATATTCAGTCAGTCATCACATTTGAGGAGCTGAAACCTGAGTTATAGGAAAGGCTTTCAAAGTTTGTTTCCATGCTTGCAGATTTCACTAGGCTACTTACTGAAATCAATTCATCATCATTTTCACCTTTGTAATCTAGTTAATCATTAACCACGGCAGTGAACTTATGACGTCAGGAGGTTAATTTAAGATTTGTAACCTCTAACTTTTCCCTCCAGTTTGCAGACGTGAATGAGCTGGGATCGGCCCAATTACAGCAGAAGTTTGTAATGCGGTCGAAGATTTCTAGGAAGTGTTCAGAGTAGGACTGTTTTCATAGAAGAAAGTCTGACCCTTTGCTTATAACTCATCGATTAACATTTTTTATGACCAGCGTATCTGACTTCATGAGTGATCTCTTATCTGACCTGTTGAAACACGAGGCGTTTTGTGTGAAATGAAAGCAACATAACTGGTTTGCTGCCTCGTTCGTGGTGCAACTGGTTTTAGAGTTAACAAAACACATTCTTTTCTTGAGCCTTGTTTTGTCTGGAGAGTTTAAAGCAGACTGTAGTTTAGTCATCGTCAGTGACCTAATAACCCCAACTGACCTACATAGATCATATTTCTGGTTCTCGTTTTATGTTATAAGGGAAACTCTGACTTTAATTTCTCCTAATTATGTCGCACTGTAAAGAGATTTCCATTCATCTTGAATGTAAATGACTGGTTGCCTGCAGAAGGTAATTTTAATCAGCTTTTTGTCATTTTAGTTAGAAAAACACTCTCACTTTAGAGAAGAGACAATACATGTGTGATGAGCCTACAAAATTAAAACTCATTCGCGCCCATTTTGAAAAAAATAAATGTACAACTTAACATTTAGGCCTTCACAGAAGCAAACAGTCAGTGGAAAACTCCCACCAGTTTGCTTTAGTGCAGTACCACAGTGAAGCCACAGGGTGTCACACTCAACACTGCGGACCCACCTCTGCGTGCTGTCCCACGTCAGTCACGTCACCTGAAGGCAGCAGTGGATTGTAACTGAGTACAAATACAAGGAACTTGAACTTAACCTGAGTATTTCTATTTCAAGCTACTTTACACATCTACTCCTCTATAATTTAGATGGAAACATTGTACTTTCCCTCCAATATATGTATTTGACACATGCTTGATATTTGATGTTTGCTGTAATCTGTCGTGCCGATATCTTACAACTCACTTTGGCAGATTGCCAGTGTAGATACCGATATATGCACATATTTTATCAAGATGGCATGCATTGCTTGTACGCATTCACTGGACCAAAAGAGATAGCTACTCAATCAATGATTTGCTTCTCGTACACATAATTAAAGCATCGTCTTATCGGATTGTCTGTGGAAATGTTCATTTCAGGCCCATTCTGTTATTTCATTTTAAAGCCTTTATCAGACAGCTGATGTTATCCTGCATCCCGAATGTGACAGCTTCAGCTGCTATTTACTTTACAGATTAAGATTTTACAGACAAAACATGAGATGAACATATAAAAAGATCCATTATTGATCAAACTACCCCAAATTATGTATTTATTATTATTAAAGCAGCTACAAGGAACTTTTATTTTTGTTGATTCTGGCTGCCCTGTTGACAAAGACCTTGATCTGGAGTGCATTTCAAATGTTATTTTTCATTTTGAAACAAAGCTGTTTGCAGGAGGGATGAGGTAATGTATCTATATGTGGTTACGTACGATCAATAACTGTAATATGATGATGGTGAAATGAAGTAAACATTGTTTTAGTAGCAGTGGGTGAGTTTACAGGTAGCCTGAAGACATTTCTTTTTATTCTGGAAGCTCGTCTTTTATAATCTTTCCTATTGTCAGAATAATGTAGGTAATTATCTTTGTGGCGTTTATCCAGATTCATCTTTGTAATGGACTGCAGCTGGACGACCATATCGCCTTGTGCACGTACAGTATTTGCCCGCCCCAGATGTGAAATGCAGCCTGTGGTCATCTGAAGGCAGCACGTCGTCTACTGTCTGAGCCCGGCTGATACTTCAGGTCACCTCCTTCATTTTTCATGGGCGTTAAGCAGGACAAATGTGAGACTCACGTTTCGTCCCACAGAAGTCTGGCCGTTGACCTCCAGGGCTGACGCACTGCAGCAGAGCAGTCAGCGTGCAGTTACCTGTCATAAATCTTTATCTCCTTGGATCATTCCTCGCCCTCTCTGTCATGAGACTCCACTTTCAATCTCAATATGACTGATGGGAAAATCCAGCTTGAGCACAACAAGAGTTAAGCAGATTCAGACAGACACTGGAGAATACAATTGCATCCAAAATTATGAATTACCTGTGCATATAATACACCCTAAATGCTTCATTGATTTACCATGATATAAATTATACTGGTGTTGTGATATATTGAAAGCCGGTCATCAAAAATGCTCCTTTGAGCCTCTTTGAATTATTGAAGTCGACCAAAATGTCAGTTGAATAATTGAAGAGTTTTCAGGAACAAAGTCCTTCTGCCACAAACTCTCAGTCAGGATCACAAGAGTTTCTTGTTATGTCACCGAAAGACAGAATCTGTTAATGTGTAACGTAGTTTCATATTTCCTGGCAACAACTCAAACGCTTTTACACCACTCATAAACAGCGGCATTGCAGCAGCAGGATGGTGTATGTGAGATGAACTCAAAATGAACTTCAGTGGTCGTGTGATGAAGGAAAATGTGACCCACCAGCATGGCTCACCCATCGAGTTTTTTGGACAACAATGGAGGCCTATAGCCAAAAGTAATTAGGTAGATCAGGCTTTGGATACTAATCCAGTTCCTGAGAAAAAATGTTGTCAATAAACATTTTACTGATACACCCCCTCAGCATTCCATACTGAAGTTGACTCGTGTCATCTTAAATTTCAGACAGCATTAAATGTGCGGGCGCGTGGGACGCCTTGATGACATCAGGGATTTTCCAGCATGATCGTGTGGAGCAAGTGAAACTGAAAGTGATAAACAGAGTGACTTCTGGCTGTGTTATCACACCGTGTCAGGAATTTCTGATCCTCCGTCAACACGGCGAGCTGCAGGATGAGTCCACCTGTCTGTCCTTCATCCTCTCAGTGCTGAGAGAGCAGATGGAGCCCCTCACGAGCTCGGTGCCAAAAACATGCTGCTCATTTGTCACGATGCACTCTTTCCCTTTTGGTGAGGATTTTTTTTTTTTTGCTTTGCTCAATTCAATCATATCAGGCCTGGAGTCTATAAAGATGCTATAAAAGTAATGCAAAAGCCATGTCTGAATGCTCTTGGTCAGCAAAGTCAGGGCGCTGAATCAATGGCTGAAGTAATACTGTAGGTGAGCACAGCTGAACTCTGATCAATATTAAACCATGAGGACTGCTTCGCCACTCAGTATTACACCAGCTGTGCTCCTAAGCAGCACCTCGTTTGCACTTTGATCAAAAATGCCAAGGTCACTGCAGCCTGTGTGCTCTTGTCCTGCATCCAGGAGTGTTACCGTCACTGGAAGAAACAGGAGACTTTGGAGGGATTTCTGCCCAAGTGTCTTTGCCCTCTGGAGTGCTAGAACTACAGTACACAGGCTGCTGTCTGTGCAGCTCTCAGATTGGCTTATAATGTGCCCGCTGACAAAACAGTAACCCAATCTACTGGTATGAGACTCGCTGTCTGAACTTTCGTGTGCATTGTTTCCTTTAAAGCTTGACACAGCTCGTCAGTGAGCTGGAGAGTAAAGAGGAGAGTCATGCGAGGCTGGTATTTATAGATCCATTTAGGGCTGCAGTACAGTCTGCTGTGTCACCGTGATCAAGACCATCTGCTGGTCTTTGAATGAATTTCTTGTGCTGATTCTCAGGCAGGATGGATATGATCTCTTCGTGGAACACCTGATGAATTATAGATGGCAGCCTCACATTGGCTTTGACCTTGCAGGAGCCACCTGTCCGTTAACTGCTAAAATGTTATCAGGCCTCGTCTTTGGTATATCACTGTGCGATCAGTGATCATCAGGGCAGAAGGGCGGCCAGCTGACCTGACCGTTAACTAGTGACTAAGATGAACAGGCAGCTGAACAGACAGCAAAGACACAGCCAGTATGTCTGAGCAGGAAATGACTTCAGCAGCTGACAGAGGAGGAATCAGCTCAGAGAAATGTAAAATCACAAGCTTGGTGTTTACAAAAAATCCAAATGAGATGTTTTCTCTAACATCCTGACAGAGAGTTTGTCCTTGATGTGACTGTACTGGACAGTAAAGCATCAAATTAAACAGCCAGCTCTTTGCCTCAGAGGCCAAGATAGATAATCTTATAAATGATTCATTTGGTCTGCATATTTAATTTGGTGCTTTTCAAGCTATCACAGTCAAAGGCATTGTCAAGCCCACAGCACCAGATCTTCTGCATCTGATGAAGTGTTGTTTTGAAAACAGCAGTTCTTATTAGCAAGAGGTGGAAAGTACATTCACTCAAGTACTCTACTACAAGTACAATTTCAAGGTTCTTGTACTTTTCAAGTGTTGGGTTTCAAGTGTTTCAAGTGGGTCTTGAGGGTGTTTACTGATTGTAAAGCGCACTGCGTCAGCATGGTTGTGATTATAGGCTATATAAATAAAACTGACTTAACTTGACTACATGTACTCAAATACTGAACTTAACTACAATTTTGAGGTACTTGTACTTTAATATTTCCAATTTTATGCTACTTTATACTTCTTCTGCACAACAATTCAGAGGCAAATACTGCACTTATTACTCCACTACATTTATCTGACAAGTTTAGTTACTAGTTACTTTACTGGAACAGAAAGCACAATATGAGTGGATGGAGTGGAAGTATAAAGTGGCAGTAAAGTACAAGTACCTCAAAATTGTACTGTACAGTACTTGAGTAAATGTACTTAGTTACATTCCATCATTGGTATTTTCACAATGTGCTGCCAATTATGTTTCATTTCCTCTTTTTTTTTTTAACTTAATATCCCAGATAACAACACAAAAAACTCCTCAGTATGTCAGTAATCAATCTGTTGCATTCCTGCATGACTTCTATTATTAGCGGGGCTGTATCCGACTCATTTCTTAATTAGACAACAGGCTCGTTATACAGAACACACAGTGAGAAACGTCTGCTTCTGCAGTCCGCCATCTACACCACGACACCAGATATATATTTAAAAACAAACAACTTATGCGACTCTTTTTCCTTCTTGTGATGTGACACATTCTTAGACAGGACTTCTTCGACAGAGAGCTAAAGAGAGACGGAGGGAGGGAGAGAGGGATGCCATCATGCTATCGGTGCAGAGAAGCAGCAGTGAGCAGGCGATAATAACAGCTGACACGAGGTGATAATGAGTATCAGCCCTGCAGCCGTGCACCGACACTTACACCTCTATTCATCACTATTATTGTCAAACAAAAAGTTTATCTGCTCGATGTCACGGGAACAATCATCAGAGGGAAACTGTGCACAGTTCAGATACATGTTTAATGAAAGGCACTCTTTACAGGATAAATAAAACAAATAATGACATTGTATACTGTACAATGTTGACACATACAGTAACAGTCCTCACATATTAAGTGCTTCATAACATAGTAAAGTGCTGAGTACCAACGTGACTAACTGACGTCACCTTATTGCATTTCATTTACAGGTATTGCTCTCTCCGCGAGTGAAACACATTTGTTTTCCACCCGCGCGTCATCATTATTGCATATTGTAGGATTATTATAAAGGCATTGATTGTGTTACAACTACACCCACTGCCATTTCTATACAAGCCGTATTTATATGTATAATAAACTCACATACAGTACATTTTCGAGATTGGATTGTGGCATGCATATATAGTACGGACTCATGTTTTTTACCTGATGAGACACAAATGTCGTCATTTCGCAAATTCCAGTCAAAGTATTGGCTTTCCCTATCACAAGGAATATAATGATCATCACTACATGATTAAAAATGCTAGAATATATTTAGCTACAATAAATATGTCAAACCCTCAGTTACTGATAATAAGAGTTAAACCTCATTTCGGCACACTATGCCATGCAATACAAATGAGAGAATGAAGGTAAATGGAGAAATGTTCAAATACACGAGTGTCTCCTCGTTTCTCTAAGTCTGATCACAAATATATATCTCGTCCTCCATTTTGGTAAAGCTTTATATTAAGGTCCTCGTTATAACTGTTAGTTTTTAGGTAATACCGGGCTTATTTTTCCTTATAAGATGCATATTAACATTAATAAGATAATATAAGCAGTAGTAACAGCATGATAAACATGTTTCCTGTTAGATTATGAGACATTTATAAGCGCTTGAAACATGGTAACAGTTTATAGACGCTTAAGAATGTTTATAAAAGCCTTGTGAGTTTCTTATAATAGCATTAAAAAGACATTTATTGAGTTTAACTAATAACCTCTGATTTAAAACCTTTACTATGCTTTTGTTTGTTGCTTAATACATACTTTATATTTATTGTGCTTTTTTAACAGTTAACTATGCATTTGTAGTTGCCAGATTAACAGCGAGAACAATTCCTTATTAGTTCCTTTATTTTACACTTACTAGCATTTTAAAGATTACAAGACATGCAACAAGGGCTCCAGGCTGCGGAGTTTTCCGCCTCTGTACATGAGGCATGCTCTCTCTTAGATGAGTGACCTGTGAACCCCATCTTTTCAACAGTTAACACTGTGTGTGACGCTGTCCTCGCTTAAGTCCTGCATAGCATAGTTGACAAATAATAAGTACATAGTTAACTGCTAATAAATGCATAAAATGGGCATGTATTGATCTTGATTTTGCAATAAAAAGATCTCAGTAAAGCCTGCTAACATCTAGCTTTTGTCTTATATATAAATGTTTACAATCAGCATTCACTCATCCGTCAAATGACTCTGCAGTTGTCACGGATGTTTATTGGCTCTAGATCTGGTCGGCTGTGATAAAAACACAACACCACAGTGGACAAGCGTAATTTCACCCCTTTCCAGGTGCGACGCTATGACATGTGTTGAAGTTAAGGCTGCTGGCTTGTTAATATTTTTCCATCTGTCTCTGTCCAAGCAGCGTTTCAACAAACATCGTTCAACTCGTTTGAAAGAGAGACTGAAGTTAAAGATATTAAAAAACGTACTGCACACGTGCAGCTCTCAACAAAGATGAGAAAGAAGCGACTCCTAACGCAATGTGTGTAATTCAGAATATTATGACTATTATGATGAATATATGACTACGACTTTTTAAAACAAGTTTGTCTACTGTTAACATGTTTATGATGACGAATATGGCATAAGAAAAAAAACACAGAAAGTCGTTTCCTGGCAATGGGAAGGGAGTCAATCGCTTATTTTTAGTGGGTTTACACCCTTTTATAAAACCTGAATACGCACACTAATTTTGGTGTAAACATGGTTTTAAGGACCTTATTACCTATAACCTAACACTTATTACAAGGACTTTAATACAAAGCGTAATCGATGAGGTAAAACTCCAAAAGTGCTTAAACGATATGTGGAAAAAAATACATTGAGTGCAATGAATTTATACAGGTTTTAAAGGGTAAATTCACATTACAATAGCATGTTAGAAGGTGACTGCTTGTACAGCTAAATCTGTGTAATCTGGTGTAAAATGCCAAATAATAAAAATGAAAACCGTGTAGATAAAAATAATGTGATTTTCAACACTGGAATTGCTGCATGCAACTGCTGCACGTGCTATAATACAGCAAAGCAGTTTCAGGGTTTGTCTTATACTTTGCAGCCTATCTACGAGACTAATCGCAGGCTACTAACCCTGCCAGCTATTTATCACACAGATATTGTTACGCTGTGTCACACGGAGAAGCGCTGCCTGCTGCTGAGCATTCACAACTATAGATCTGCTGAGGAGACAATGTGTGCGGCGATGTCCTCTTGCCTTACACTGGACACACTCCTGACCTTGAGAATCTTGCCAAGTTCTGTCTAGATTTTTGCTGAGAATGACGAAGTGTAGACTAACGTGGAACTGAGACGTAATATTAGCTCAGGAGTATACCTATAGTTTAAATGACTATCAAAACCTGTTGTGATTTCTTTTGTGGGATAAACTTACTGTTACACGGACCTCAAGGTCAAATTTACTCTTCCTGTCACTCGTATAGTTCCAACAATCTACAAGATGAAACGTCTATAGTACAAATGAGCCGTCACATTTCTTTTTTCTTCATATTGCACTGGATGAAATGATGATAATTATACCTTTCAGCTCTTCTCATCAAGGGTAACTGACATAGTAGTTGTTGAGTTGTGTTAATTGCACTTTGACACATCCACAAGCAGACAGACAGACAGACGGACAGACAGACAGTTTCAAGGCTGTCTCACCACACAGTGCCTATTAATACTGGAACAGTGTGCACAAATGCTGCCATGTGTGACATTGGAGTACAAAATAGTGAGAAAGATAAGTTCATCTCACTACTGGATATGTTTTGTTTGTCCGTGTGTTTTTCATGCCCTTGATATAAATGCGTAGCTTCTCTATCAGTGCATGCCGTTTTTCTCATTCTGCCAGGTGCCGTTACTTTTGTTAAGCGAAGGTGTGCTTCCGTACTTGTTCGCAGCTGACATTTTCTGCGCAGCCTCCGCCGCCGCATCCATGATCTGTTTCTCCTCCTGCTCAGTCTCACGGTGGTAGAAATAGTTAAAGTTGGAGACGATGACCGGGACGGGCAAGGCGATGGTCAGGACACCAGCAATGGCACAGAGGGTGCCGACCATTTTGCCTCCCATCGTGATGGGGCACATGTCTCCGTATCCCACAGTGGTCATTGTCACCACAGCCCACCAGAAGCCGTCCGGGATGCTAACAAACTGCGTCTGGGGCTCATCCACTTCTGCAAAGTAGATGGCACTTGAGAATAGGATGACTCCTATAAAAAGGAAGAAGATAAGCAGCCCAAGTTCCCTCATGCTGGCTTTCAAGGTCTGCCCCAAGATCTGAAGCCCTTTCGAGTGTCGGGAGAGCTTAAAAATTCTGAAAACTCTCACCAGACGGATGATTCTTAGGATTGCCAGGGACATGTTCTGACCAGAGTTCATATCATCGTCAGGGGTCGTAGCCAGCTCTGTTCCCAGGGTTACAAAGTAGGGAATTATAGAGACTATGTCAATGATATTCATGATATTATTGAAGAAATCACTCTTGCTGGGGCACACAACGAAACGGACGCCGACTTCAAAGCAGAACCAAATGATGCAAATAGTCTCCACAATGAAAAAGGGGTCTGTGAAATACGCCATCACATCTTTGGCGGCGGGCTGAGGAGCAGAACCGTCTTGGGTCCCGTTGATCATTTGGGTTAAAGCCGGGGGAAAGTCACCGTCGTCCCTGAACTCTGGCAGAGTCTCCAGGCAGAAGATGAAAATGGAAATGACGATGACAAACACAGAAACCAGAGCTACAGATTTGGCCGCGCTGGAGCTTTCTGGGTATTCAAACAGGAGCCAGAACTGTCGCTGTAGTTCGTTGGTGGGCAAAAGGACCTCTGGCTCTTTGATAAACCCTTCGTCCTCGCGGAACTGCTCCATTGCCTCATGACCCAACTCGTAGAAAACGATTTCATTCGCGAACACATCTAAGGGAACGTTGGCCGGTCTGCGGATTCTCCCTCCTGACTGATAGTAGTACAGAATACCATCAAACGACGGCCGGTTCCTGTCAAAAAAGTACTCGTTTTTCATTGGGTCGAAGTAGCTTATCCTCTTCATGGGGTCGCCGAGCAACGTCTCAGGGAACTTATTCAGGGTGCTGAGCTGGGTCTCGAACATCAGGCCTGAAATATTGATGACGACTTTCTCGTCTTTTTCTTCCAGGCAGTGCTTTTCAAACAAATCTTCATTCTCATAGCAATCCTTTGCCATTTTACTGAAGACACTGTCAGTTGGAGACTCGCTGTTGATCAGGAGCTTCAGGTTAGAGATCAAACTGGCGCTGCTGGAGTTCGCTTTAGTGGTCAGAGTCGGAGGAGTGGACGGTGACAACCCCTCCTGAGCAGAATGATGTCCACGTCGTCCTCTATGTGGCGACTGTTGGGCGAAGAGATTCTGATCGGGGGCCTCTGAGGTGGGTGAAGTTGGGTACCCGGAGTCATTCGGGTCTCCCAGGTTGATGCCGACATCATCCATGTTTTCAAAATTAACAAGCGGCACCTCCATCCCCTGTGTTGTCCCTAGCCACAGCTCCGTCTATCAGCCCGGTTCGAGTGCAGGAGACAGAGGGGGCACCACGAACAGTGCCACGCTGAAGATCCTGGTAGGGCCTCCTTCCTTCTGACTATCATTCAGGCAGCTGTATGCCTCTTTTGGAGTCAGTCCTCTGTATAATCTGTAAAAGAGGGGGGGTAAAAAAAAGCAAAGTTGTTTTAATTTTGTTAAATAGTGCAATACAGTTTTGATGGTAAAGAGGTTTTTCTGTCAGCTCCTGTTTACATCAGCAGAGAAGTTGCCATCTGATACTCTGCTTGTACAGTTATTTTTTTCCCCCTAATTCACTCCCACAACCGAATGAAAACACAGACTGTGCAAGATCGACTGTGAAGGTGCTTACACAGGGTATGAACGGTAATATTGCTGATCATGTGCTACAAAGCCAAACATGTTTAATTTCCTCATGGAAAAAAAAAACATCTGAGCTTTCACTTCTGACTGAAAACCGTCGAAAAACATTTGAATCTCCCTCTTTCTAACTACCATCTCACTTAATCCATCTCGGTCCTGTAGTCAATCAGCATCACGTTTACTTTATCTCTCCGCAGCTGTTTATTATTAGATTTGTCCGGTTCGGACAGGTAACCAAATCCGGACACATGCGTTTAAGCTGCAACCTCTGTGTCCACTTGACACCGAGGGGCCCTGCGTACTCAGAGAGACTCATCTGATTCTATTTCCACTTGCATCGTAGCAGATAACGTAACAGAACAGGATATAGGATTGAATCGTCTTATGTAAGGACATCATGATAGGGCTTATGCAAAAAATAAATGTATTGATTGTGCCGTGTCAGCAAAGAGGGGTTAGTGAGTCCAGGAGAAAGGACAGTTGAAGATGCAGAGGGCAGAAAAGTGCTGTTAGAGCCACATCTTTGCATCTTAAAATACACTTTATTTCTAAAAGCAACTCCTTGCTGCTAAATTGTAAAAATGTCCCACTGAACTAACTTAGCCTTTTCTCACACTGAGCAAACATTAAAAGACACAACAAATTCACAACAAATCGCCCACAAATACATGCAAATACATGTCTAATTAAGTGTACAGTTTAAATCCAGCTGTGCGCAGATGTCCGCACCACTCACCCATGTCCCCGGCTCTGCAGAAGTTCTTGTGCCCTCTCTACCCTGCTTGGAAGCTCTGCTGTGCTCCCCCTTCTTCCCTTCAATCTCTCCCTCATCCAGACTCACAATCAAGAGTGTCTCTAGCTCTATTAAAGCTCCCATTGGGTAATTTAACACCCTATAAGAAACCAGAGATGCCAGAGGTACCCACATGCGCATGCAGACGTACACATGCGCGCACACACAAACACAGGCAAACACAAACTCACTGTATTTTGAATGTGGGGGTCACCTGGCTTTGTTCTCCCTGCTCCCTCCTCCGTCAGTGGGATAAGTGAGGACGGTATAGGTAGCTCCTCTGATAGGAGATTTACTCTGCAGGAGCCAATCGCTGTTTGATGTGGCGAAGGGAGAGTGGGACCCACTCTTTCTCCCCTCTTTCCTGCAGAGTAAGCATCCACATGCGGGATCATCCAATCCACCCTCACCTTGGGGATTATACTCTATTCTTCCCCTGTTACAGGACTTGTCATAGCTCTCAATACCTGCAGCAGCGCACATCTGCCCGGGGGCTTCAGCTCTCTCTTGTTTACATCTTCAGTAACACAGGCTGGCGTGGAGAGAAATTTTATTGACATTTTAAACCGTCACAGAGGTTTCCCAACAATCTCCATCGAACGTTTCTTCTCTTCACTGTATCTCTGTGCTAATGCAAATCCATAAAACACTAGTACACTAGAATCAGTTGTATTGATGAATACTATTCAAGGCACACATTTACTCTAGAGGTGTTAAGTATAGATTTATAAGAGGGTTGAGAGTAAAAACAGTCCTTTTTCCAAGAAAATCCTGCAGATGTGGTCGTGTGTTTTCATTCCAGTTGTCCTCACCAACTCCAGCTACTGAAGGTCTGTCACATTAATAAAGCAGCTCTGTTGAAAAATTGTGCCTGACTTAATTAAAAGGCTGAATTCATGTTACAATATGAATTCTCCCGAGGAGCGAAAACTTTAATCAAAGTTCATCTTCAACCTCCTCAGAAGGGCAGCCAATTTGGCATCATAGGTTGAATATTGTGTTACCTGACAGAGAACTCAGTTGCCTGAAGACGGAAATCATTCCCTCATCTCACTCTCGCCCTGCTGCAGCCAGGAGTTGGCTGTCTGCTGGTCCTCTGTAACATTGCGGCGCGAGCAGCACCACTGCAGGCACATGGCTTCAAGGTCACAGAAAACTGTTTTAAGACTTTACAGCCTGCACTTTGCTATACATCACCACACACGGTCACCTCCGGGGAATCTCGTTATGTGTCCTCACGGGAACATCATGTACATGTGCATCAGTGGAGAGGATCTTCACGTTTTTTTTTACCTGAGATACACACTTGTTCATAAACACAGACCAGAGATGCAGGGATCATCACTCAGCTGACTCAACATGCTCCATATATAATACAGGGATCTTTCTCTTTCATGTCCTGGACATGTCATTGAGAAGGCAGTCAGCTGAAGCATGACCTGTCACTTAAACACCTCGTAATAGAATCTGTGACGGACAGGAAAATGGACAGTGAGGGGGCGATCACAGTCAGACTGAGAGGGTAAATAATCAATCCGTCCCCCTGCAAAACGATTTGTGTCACTAAAAGTGGGAGAGGGGAGGTAAATGGGTGAGATGGACTGCAGCTACTGCAGTGTCACTCCTCTCAGGAATACTGACAGCGTACCAGAGGGATAACGTCCCTCCCTCTGTCCTTCTACACAGCCCGTGATCCATCATCCGTCCCTCCTCCCTCCCTGCGTCCAGCCCTCCCCCCGATGACACTGTCACCTTACCCGTTAACAGACTGTGTTGACAAAGCAGTTCCTCCATCAGCATGCTTGTGTGCGAACTATACTGACGCTGCATCGGTATAAACACCTCCTGCACACCTTTATAGAGCTCGACTTTGAGCCATGGACGCCTGACAGGAATAGCAACGTTTGTTCAGGGAAAATAAAGTCTAACTTCAGCTCTGAAGTGAAGAAGTGTACATGTTGTTCAGGAGGAGAAGCAGCAGGTAACACTTTATAATAACCATCAGCAACAAATGGTACATTTATAGTTAATTACACTTTAGTTAATAGTTATTTCATTGTTAAAAAGCAACAGAAAATGTTTCTGAACATCAGTTGCAACTTTATAATTATTCATAGATGAAACATGCAGTATTATAAACATCTGTTGCAACTTTACAGTAAACAATTGTTTTATAAATGGTTTATAAAGCATTTAATTGTTTGTCAACAGAGAAATCAATATTATGTAGTGTTTAATAAACTAAAAGCAAAAAAATATGTATTATAATTATAAAGCATTAATTAAAATGCACGCTCTGTAACAAAAAATCAATAAATAAGTAAATACAAAATATTTGCAATAATGCTTTGAAGTCTTCTTAAAAAAACAAGTTATTATATATTATTATTCCTCATTTACAACTGTAAAGCAAATATTATCTAATATCGTTAAATAAAGCTACAACACACTAACACCCTCTGAAGTGTTAAGAAGAAGAAGCCTGAGATGTAAATATTCAAGTGAAGTACAAGAACTTCAGAATTTTACTGCACCACCACCTGGGAAACAAGCATCGAATACAACATTGATATCAATGTTATCATCTTTTGGCAAACTTGTCAGCAAACAGTTGCTTATTTACACATCCAGAAGTTACTGACAACATTACCATTCAGTTGGAGTCGAGAGTGAGTCCAGTATTTAATCTTCTTTTAGCTCCATTTTTGGTCTCTACCAGCTCCCTCAGGAAACATCTGGCTCTTTAGCTGCTGAATGCTTCACTATGTTCACCAGCTAGTGGCAAACTGTGTCTGTCTGCTTCAGTGCTGAGTTTATGTCCAGTGGGAGAGCGCAGAGCTTTATCTCTGACAACAAACAATGAACTGAAACTCAGCGTAAGCTCTATAAAGCGAGCGGATCTGAAGATTCAGGTGACGATTCCTGTGGATTCATCACTATCAGCAACGCCTCTCACATTACTCATTGTTTGACAATATGGATTAAAGCCGCTTCATCACAACAGTTCATACTGTTTCATTGTGGTTCTTTGGTGAAGGTACATTGGCCGCGTGTTCCTCAGCTGGTCAGGTGCTACGGTATGACGAAACAAATTTCACACGCTTTCCAAATGCAATTAGTCATTTTAAATTTACAGTCAATCATAATTACGCTGCTCTGATTGGTCCAGTCTGAGAGTAGATGAACTCTCAGTCATGCAGATTACAACCACCTGAGTGATGAATGTCCTTGAGTCTTTATATGTCACTTGTTGATTGACAGAAAAATAATCAACTTTTCAGTTAACTGATTAATAGTTACAGTAGTTTTCAATGCAAAAATAGCAGAAAACAACTGAATCAACAGATAAATCGATGATGAAAAATATTGTTTTATCTTTTACAGTGTGAAGATCTTCTGTCTGACTTTTGCTTTCAGTTTCTTTGTTTTATTGGCTTTGATTTGATTTGGACACTTCACTCTGGAAATGACAGTATGACAGTAACAAGTAACGAAATCTCATCTTGTGCACATGATCTATGTAATTCTATCTGATTCGCCCATATGCTCATCCATTAAGGGTGACAGGATTTCAAAGTGCATGTCAGGGAGCTCGGATTAGATATTCCAGCCTGGTAATCGTATATCTGTTGTAAAGGCAGCTGGTTATTCCAGTCTAGTAATCCTATATATTGTGGCAGGGCTTCTCCTCACTGCAAATACCATACAAGGTTGGGTCAGGAGCATACAAGGGCACAACAGCTACAGTATATAAACCCCCCATACAGCTTAAACAACAGTGTTGGGTAATGTTAAATGGCAGAGTGCCACAAGCTCATATGGATTCAGGGCGAGTGGCTCAGTGATCAGTGATCACTGTTTCTCAGTCACATGTTTGGGATCCCTTAAGGGTTCATTTGATATCTAGATGGGGTCATAAGAGGTAATGTAAGATTATATAAGAATAAATATGACCGAAATATATAATTATTATTATTCAGTTCTTTTGGAGCTTACTATTTAGTTTGGCAGTTTAATTTTCAGGGTTTCTGGAAACCAAACAAGTTCACGTTTGTACATGTCACAGGCATAAGCACCATGTTGACGTTTCTACGGAAAGTGTCATATCACGTTCACATTACAAGTTTATGACTTGACTGTAATATCAGGAGGTGGAGGGGATGGTGGAGAAGGCAGCCAAGCCAGTGACCGCAGTTCAAGACAATTTCTAGGTGTGTTTAAGATGACCAAAACAGATATTTTAAGGTAAAACATGATCTTTTCCTAATCCTAACCAAGTGATTTTGTGCACATCATCGTCAAAAAACATAAAATGGAAAACTGAACCTGAAGAAGCACGAAGTTGCTACATAAAAAGAGAGAAAGTTTTGAAAATAGAATACAATCGAAAATAATCAGAGGCCCCCTGGTGGCTTGAGGGTGTAGGGAGTCAGCCAGGCAACTTCAATGTCCACATGCTGAGTTTGGCTTTTTATTTAACCAGGGAAGAGAGTCCTGTTCTGAAAACAACAACACAAGACGGATAACACAAAATATGCCATGATTATGAAATAATGAACAACATGTAAGAGAATCCAAATACAACTGTGTAAAACCATTAAGGATTTACTGTAAAACCAATCCCAAAGAATAACTCAGCAGGATAAACCAAAACTCTAAAATACACCAAAACATTGTCATCCAGTTTCTGCATTGGTGATTAGATTTTAATTAATTAATTTAATTTTAATTTTGTGGTACTTTTTACTTTAACTCTCCTACTACTAGTAGTTACTTTGCAGATTGTACGCTTCATCAGAGCCAATGTAGCACATTTTTTAATGAATTTATTTCATTGGTAATTAGACCCATAAAATATATGTCAAATTCCTTTTACTTGTACTTATGGTACTTAAATACATTTATTATTAGATACTTTAGGACTTTTATGCGAGTACTACTCGTATAGGTGACTTTCACTTTTAACAAAGTCATATTTTAACATGATATCTTTACTTTTAAGTAGGTTTTTGGGTACTTTTTACAACATGTATTATGAAAAATACTAAAGCACATTGATCTTTCCTTCATTGAAGAATCCAGAATCTGTACATCTCCACTGCAAAGCCCCTCAGTGTGTGCACGTGCACAGAAGTTTTTTCAGATTTCCACATCACACTGGTGGGAAGTTACATATTGGACCGGGACCGACCTCCAGACTAGTTGTGGTGTCACGAAGTCCAGCTCATACGTTCACGAGATTCAAAGTGAGCACAAAGAAACTTCCCCCTCTTCTTCAGATGAGTGCTAAAACAGCCTTCAAACTCTGCACACAAATCATTCTGCACAGCGAAGGTCAAACACTCAAGACGAATAATAAACAAAACACCCTTATGAGTGTAGTAAGACTTTAAATCAGCTGCTTCATCAGTAAATTCTTGAAGGAATAATAGTTAATAAAAACAGTTTTCTGTCCTCTGTGATTTCACTCTTCCCTTCATTGTTTTGGACTGAGGATTTGCAGCTGACAGAGATGCCCATGCTGAGTCTGACGACTGTTACTCCACTAAGGAGATTATGCAACACAGAAGATCAGCCCGGAGAATCACCCTCATAGATGAGCAGACTAAATACTACAGACTTAATTGAAATGTCTGGATTGTGTCCAGCCTCACTAATCAAAAGACAAGTGCTAATCTTGGATGACTCCTTGGACCCGACGCGGCGGTGGGAGGTGAGTGTTCACAACGAACCAATCACACTGCAGCCACAACATTTAACACTGCAATCCTCCGTGGTTTAAACTCACTGATTAAATTACACTTTCGTTTTCTGTTGAGCACAAAAACATCCTTCAGCATCAGCCCATGCACGCTATGAATTCATCCCACACTCTAAATTCCTTCAAAGCACGATCGCACGCAAGCGAGGAGGATAATTTTCCTTCCAGCAATCATACAGGGAGGATGAATGCCACACACCACCCACTATTTTGACAACAACATTGCTCACCGTTGGACGGGGAGGTTCCATGGCTGCAGGCGCTCCGAGCTCGTCCAAAGCCTCCTGAGTTACACTGGGCCTCCTCCTCATGTTCCCATATGGCCTGCTGGAGTGTACAAAACATTATTACAGTGAGAAATTATCAGTGAGATTCATCAGATTGTCATTATTTAACATTCAGCTGCAAAGGCTGGACAAAAGAAGACTGTTTATGGGTGAGATGTAATGCAACACAAAGCCTTTCAGCATCAAATTTCGTATGGATTTGTCTTTGTGATTACTAATAATTAAAAAACCTTCAATAATACTTTAACCTCTATCACTCTGACTATAAAATAATCAAAGAATCAATTTATTTATTAATTTTACTGCTTAAATTTAACAGCATCTTTTCAGAAACTGCCTAAAAATCAAGGTGTATAAACCTCTCCATGGTTACTTTTTTAAATGTTGGTTATTTAAACATTAACACACACTATGTTAGTTTTTAAGCATTAAATGAATTTACCTTGGTATCCAGCGGTGAAAAAAAGCTTGTCCTGACTCACTCACACATCCTCTTAGATTAAGGCAGGGTCTTAAGGAGCTGTTGTAAATCTCTGAGGTTTTGACAGAAGGCTGGGCAGTTACAATTAAATACCACATAAACAAGACAGATTTTTTTCAGCAACTCAATCGATTCAGTCAGTCTGGATAACACGCACATAAAATAAATCCTCACAGTGCTTCCTGTTCACATCGTTTTATTTCAGTGTTTACAGTGGAAACACGAATATTTTTAGGGAGTGCAAAATCTGCAAGGCCTTCACATAAGGTCAGTAGATGTCACTTTACTTGCCAGACACTAAAGTGAAGTCCTGTTTGTGCAGCATGGGGCTCATTTTTCTCGTTGCTAGTAAAGTCCTGAACCTGTCTGCCTGCCTGCCAGGTGCTCTTGCTTGGCTCTCTATCATATTTCACACTCGTGCGTAGGATTCACTGGTCACATGCCAGGTGTGTGTTCACCTCTCTGCCCTCCCTGTTGTCCATTTAGTCTTTGTTGAAAGTCAGCGGGGGTTGAAAAAGAAAAACAACAATGACAGACATGTTGTTGGGTTGTAGCATCACAAAGACACAGCTTTACTTTAGTTATTGTGACTTTTATCTGATTGGAGAGGACAAAGTTTGTCTACCTTGCTGTTTGGTTTTGAGGATGGTGATGTCTGTCTGTTGGTCAGTCCCCCACCGTGATCACAGACTGAAATTCACTTAGCTCCAGATTAAATCTCAACATGGATAACAATGATTTCAAAATGGTCACTTATCCAGTCAAACATCTCAACATCTACTGTAGGATTGGCACAAAGTTTGGTACACAAACTCGTGTTACCCTCAACAACTGTATAAAATATGGAAGGAGCATCTCCATTTTAAGAGGTCATAGGCCAAGATGACAAGAAAAATTATGAGAAAATATGTTGTTTTTTCTCTTAAATCATTGTTTTTCTGCTCCGCCCATGTTAAAAATATGGATGGAGCTATGTGTTTGAAAAGTGAAGTCAATGCAGAAGTGCCTTAAACTTGCATTCTTTCTAATGGCCAGCAGGAGGCGACACAATTGGTTTTAAAAAAGAAGTCCAACTGTATGTAAGCTCATGAGAAAATGACCCTCCTACTTCTGACTTGATTTATAACCTCAGTAAACTGTTTCCTTATGAGTTTATGGTCTCAAACATTAGTTTCAAGTCTTCTTAAAAACAGCATGATGTTCGTTTTGTAAATTATTGTCCTGTTTAGAGTAAAAAAGATGATAAAGCAGGGTTTTCTTTAGGACGTGGCTACCTTCTGATGGACAAGTCACTACCACGGCGTGTCCTCTGATTCTCATTCAGATCCACTGAGGATATTCCCCTGAGGTCCAACCTCTCGTCCATATACGGTCCCTTCTGGCTCCAAAAAATCCAAGATGGTGACAACTGTAATGCCAAAGTCAAGGCTTCAAAACTGGAGTCCACAAACCAGTGTGTGATGTCACATTGAGTTTACACCTTCTAGATGAATTGCAGTATCTTCAGAGATCATCTGACCCGTCATCTAGCGCCACCGCCAGGTCAAAATTACAATTTGTCCAGCTCACAATACCTGCAAAACGATTTTTTAGTGCTAACAAGCGAATATTAGCATGCTAACACGCCAAACTAAGATGTTGAACATTTTAGTGGTGTAAACAAGAGCTACACTTCCACCAGCTGCACGGCTAACTGAGTTAACTAGCTAACAGCAGCTACAGTTAGCAGCTACTCTGGTGAAATGCTGCACCCCTATTTGTTTGCAGCATGAACTGCCAGATGGTCAGTTCTTACATACTGCAACATTGTTTGAAGTGACCATTGAAGTGACCGTTGTTCTGTATACACCTGATAGCCGACTGCACTCTTATGCATGGGAGCATTATTTTTAAAAGTAGCTGTCCTCATTGGTAGGAGGTCCTGGTGATAAGTGGTATTTGACGAGCCAATATCCATTTAAAAACAAACATAGTAAACTAATAAATGGTTTCAAAATAATTAACATTCAGCTTCCATCGCTCACATTCCTTTTCGTTTAAGGCCAATGTATGCCTTATCACCAGAGTGCAGCTCTGAAACCCACACAGTTCTGCTAATACACTCTCCTGGAACAACATTTCTTCTTGGCTTATAAAATATTTCTGCACCAAACCCTTGAGTTGAATCCTCGTGAGGTTTCTGGTTGCGTCGCGTAGCCTCCGTGTATTGGTATGTGCAGGAATCAGATACCCAGGCATGTGTGTCCCAAAGGTGCTGAAAAGAGCTGGTCACTGCCGTGTTACTGGGGACAGACGGACAGGTATTCAACTCTGACCGGGTATCTTCTTATCCAGTGGAACATTGTCGGCCATTGTTGCCATGGTGTGGCTGCATGGGTCACTGCTTGGGGAAAATGGAGCAGCTATAAATCTTTCAGATTGTCATCGCGCTGGTTTTTCACACACGTTCGTGGGGGTCCACAAATGGGTTAATGGTAGTTTATTGATACGTGGAGATATTCTCACTGTCTGCCTGCACTGATCACTGAACAACATGCTGAGCTGGAAATAATACTTCACCCTCCTGCGCAAGCACTTTGTAGAAGTAGGCTTGTTGTAACATACATGATATAACACATTTCTTCCACTGTATTCGGGCATTGTTCACCACTGAGAGGTTTCTACTGCATCACTCTCTTTGATCAAACATGAATAATAAATGAAGGCAAGCTGCTAAACCTCCTTCACTATCTCTCCTCCCTGCTGCTTGCACCTGACAAGAACGCTCCACCCAGGAACCCCATTATGTCAGCAGCAACCGACTCCGGTTTCTTACACGATAATACAGACATTCACTTTTTTATTATTTTATTTAGCACAGAAAATAGCTGAGCTGAATAACAGTTAAAGCTGTACTCACTCAATATTTTTATCATGAGTCAAGGGGAAAGATGTGGGTCATGGTGGAGTGTTTTAGCTTCTTTCAGCTCATTGTTTTGGTTTTACAGCCCCCAGTCTCACTGGGGGTCAGCTTTTTCATGGCCGATACCAATACTGATTATAAGAAATCATGGAGGCTGAAAAACAATATTTGGGACAGATATTCGTTTGAAGTTAAAATGAAAATCTTTGTCTCAAAATTTCACCTGTGATGAAATAAAGTAAAAGTACTTTTACAAAGTACTGTTCTTAAGTGCAATTTTGAGGTACTTTACTTGAGTATTTTCATTTTCTGCTACTTTATACTTCCTCTCCACTACATTTATTTGATACATTTAGTTGCTAGTTATTTTGCAGATTCAGATTATTTTAGTGTTTATAGGCTGTTAATTGTGACGTGTTACCAATCAGATATTGTTGTAGGGGGGACATGATATGATGCTACATCGGAGCCAAAGTAGCACATTTTTTAAATTAGTTTATTTTATCGGGAATCTGACTGATAATCAGAAAAACGTTACCCCTCGTTCACACTCACCAACCTTGTTTCCAGCTGCAACAGGCAGCTCAGCCGAAGCTCTAAAAACCTGTAGCACCTGAAGTACCTAAAAGGCAGACAGACACAGTCGGCGGCTAGCTGGGGAACATAGTGGAGCATTCAGATACTTCCTTCAGGAGCTGAAACCAAAAACAGAGCTAAATATTAGACTGAACATGTCTTGGATAGTAGGGTTAGGAACCAAACTCAGTACTTTTAGGGGAACCGGCCAAGTAATGTTGGCACCAAGTACCCATTCACGATAAATCAATCCGTGCCAAATTTTGGTACCTCAAAGCGCATCTTTAGAGTAACATTATAGAGAGAAAGAGAAAGAGCGAGACGATAGGGAAAAATAAAAGCTGAGTGCATCATGTTTGATAGCCTGAGAGCCAAGACCCCTGCAGCGGCTGACATTTGCACACCTGCAGCCACTGCTGCGCTCATAAATGGAGAGTTACACCCATTTGCCATCTTCAGGTAATTATAAGCCAGGCGGATGAGTTGTTGTTGGAGGTAACTGGGCTTTTTTCACTCTCTTGGTCGATGTTATCGTTAGCATTTTTACTAGCTTTAGCCAAAACTCAGCTACTGACTGCAACCAAAATTTCTTACCAACATGCTGTTTTTTTTTTAGTTGACAGGAATGGGGGGAGAGAGAGGGGGATGACATGCAGCAAAGGGCCATGGTTTGGATTTGAACCTCAGTCAGCTGTGGAGAAGACACAGCCTCTGTGCATGGGGCCACGCTCTGGGTAACCAATGAATTGGTCTTTAAATGAATGGATGGATTTTTAGATAGTTTTGCCATTAACATTAGTTTTCTCTTGTTGCGACTCAAGAGAGTGAGTACACCGTTGTTATAACTAATATAACAATATCCTTGTGATGACTAATGGTCAACACAAGGATATAAAAGACCCACGCTGTAATTAACCATAGTTGTCCCTGAAGGTGTGAGGTTTTCTAGGGCAGCAGAATTCCCTCTAAACCAACACTGACTTAGACACACACACATCCATGAACACACACGTGCACAGCTCGTCTCGTCTTCTTTCTTTGTGGTGTATTTGGGCAAAGGAACAGAAGCTGCGTCATCTGCACAGCGATGACGACGCTTTGTTTGAGGCAAGACGCCCTCTCTTCATCAAGAGATCATTGCATACATAATGAATAAGCTCCGTGAGCGCACTGGGACACATTCACCCCCTCCACACACACACACACACACACACACACACACACACACACACACACACACACACACACTTCCTTCTGCTGCTGATTCTCTATTTGTCACTCCACTCTGGACTGCTTATGAAGCACATTTGAATGTCCTCGTTTAATCAAGATTTTAATTTTCTCAGAATAATTACTCTTTGTCCTAATCGCTCTGATAAAACAATTTCATACTGTTTCATATCTGTCGTGATAAAACCCAACGTTCTCCATAAGGGATCATGCATTAGTGAACTGATAAGCAGGAAGATGTCAAATTAGTTTCAACACAGATAACGTACATGAGCGAGGAGAAGGTGGAGGGAAGTTAAAAAGCTGCTGGTAGGTCTAAACTAAATGCGCTGCAGTGGAGGCATTACAGATTTCCTGCTCCTGCTCTGTGCACAATCTCAGAGTTGGAAGTGGGATGTAAAAGGGGAGAGGCCCTGGGACTGAGATGTTGATAAAATATTAACTCCAACAGGATATTTAAAGCCTCTGACATTCTTTCACTGGTCGGGATGTTGGAAATGGGCTCCACCAGATGTAGCTGGCAGCAAGGATGCAGTTTCCACCTTAAGTCAAGTGAATGGGAGAAATGATCCAGATAAAAAGGTTTACTCGACTCATTTTGACTTATTTTAACATGTTTGGACAGTTTTAAATTGTTGTTTTAATCCATCATTACCACGTGTCTTTTGGCTATCACATTAATATCAGTCTTTTTAAATACGATGGGGAGTTAAGGACCTGAAAAAAGTCTTTTCCTCAATGCTTTCAGGAGCTTTCACTTCTCTTCTCAGCCTTCATAAACATCCACTGACTTCCCTTCATTTATTAATATTTTATGTTCATGGTGTGTGGTGTTTTATACCATTTTAGGTGCTGCATACATAGCCAGAGCTCGGAGACAAATGTTAAAGTCACTGCGACTCCACTGATTTATGAAAAATTAGCCTGAAATGATTCATTTGTGGCTTTAGTGTGGCTTTATTACGTAATTACTTATGGGTTGCTGTGTGATAAATCCCTCTGGCTGGCATTTATACTTTATATTTGGTAATAATACAGCTATAAAAAATGGCAGTCCATTTATCAAAGCTTTTCATTTTGACACTTTCTAATAAAAAATCGTGTCTGGAGTTATAAATGTTAGAGAAATAAACATATTTGGGGAAATAAACTTTATTGCTGAGATGAGAAGATTATTGCCTCATGTCTCACATCTGGAGCCATTAGCTCATTAACTAAGTTTAGCATTAAAATGTATCATATAATCTCTAGTTATATCTTGTTTGTTTAATCCGCACAAAAATGTGACAGTCTGCCACATCTCGCCAGCAACCAACAGAGACCCCAGCTAGCTAGTCCCTGTTATATTGCTAAGCTAAACCAACCGTCTCATAGCGATGGCTTCATACTGATCATACCATTGACAATGACTACCACTGAGATCAATGACATGACAAAAAATTCAAAGTATACGTCAAATAAATGTACCATATCCTTATTGTCCTTGTCATGCCGATTTAAATATATGTTTGTGTTCATTTTTCTGATAAGTTTGGTTCTTAGTTATTTGTTGCTGTAAAGAGAGGGTATGATGCCATGATTGACAGCTGAACCCTTGCACGATTGCCAGCCCGGTCGCCAGGTTATAATGTTAGAAGTTAACGTTCTGTAAAACCACAGATACGTCCAACGTCGACACGTGTAGCAAACGTGGCATATCACGTTCACATCAAATGCTTATTACCTGACTTTCACATCAGGTCCATCCCTGATCGTCCCTTTTAAGCCGAACTATGGTTTTTTCCCAACACTAACCGGGTGTTTTTTGTGCCTAAACCTAACAAGAGCATCACCACAGCGTTGTGAGAAGAGAGAAACAGAGAATTGAACCCTGAACAAACGTTAAGTTGCAACATAAAGAAACATTCAGTTTTAGCTAATCTGTGGTTTTGCAGAAATTCACTTAGTGAACATTGATTTGGGCGATTGGGTTGCAATTGATCAGGTCGGTTTATGGGCGAGCCATCAATACCTCCACTGCCCAAACACCCAAAAGGACCCTGGCTTTGAAAATGACATCACCAGTGCGAGATTGCAGCGCCCATATGCAGAATATTTTGGCTTCATTTTTTAACAGTGAAAGGACGTGGAGAAACATCGTCCATATGTCTATTAAACATACAGATATGGTATTGATCTTCTCAACTAAGTCTCGACAATAAAGCAAATGATTTCCCATAAATGTCCGAAATATTCCTGAATAAGGATTTTAGTCAAGATAGTTGTTTTCAGAAGGCCCTTTTTTCATTGTCCCACCAAGTCCAGTGCAATGCTGGAGGATAATAACTGATGTACAAAAACACCCTGCGCTCACATTAACACCAGCATCTTTACCTCACGGGGTCTTTGTTGTTGTTCTTGTTATTGTCCTTTCATTCATAAATCCACACACTAACCCTCTAACCTTGCGGCACAAACAGCCTCAGGGCTCCTAAACATGAACTCTCTTCTTTTGAGCTCTATATGTCGTCGCCTCCGATGACACAGGATCACCAAACCCACTTCCATTACTCAGATTAAAACCACTTCTACCACCAGCACGGCTCTCAGTGTTGATTAGTCCCGCCACAGCTCGGGTCAGAGGGCCATCGTGAACTGTTGACACCTGGTAGTGAAGCTTATCGAGTCCTGCATCACTGATCATCAACCTGTGACCTCACTGTGTTTATTGTAAAAGAGGATTTTCCCGTACTGGTCGGGTCTCTCATGCGACTTCATGTCTCCTGGTTTTGTGTGCACTCATGAGCTCCGGAGCATCTGTTCGTCAGTTGTGCTGTGTGCTCTCTGACAGGTTCACTGTCCCCTGTGAGATGGGATGCATGCTTGGCTGATCTTAACGCAGCCTATTTGTCACCCATAGAGGGGTGGAGGAGGGTGTGTGTATGTGTATGTGCTAGCTAGTGTGTTCTCATACCCATTCAGTGTGGCCATCACACAATATGAGTGTATTGATCCTCTATGTGACTGTGGAGGGAGCAGGCGTGGACATATTGTCCTATTGTGACTTATCTCACCAGTGGAAGAGACTCAATTACTCATAAGACCAACAGAAACCTGCAGAGTATTCATGGAGTATCTATCCTGACTTTTTTGTTATTAAGAAGTATTTCCATTGCGTGTTTATTTATACTTGCTGTTGTTCTTTTTACTCCTTTACAACCCTGATCCAAAAAGAGGTGAGCTGCTGTGTAAAACATAAATAAAACAGAAAGAGATTTTTGAAATACACTTGGGAAAGCTGTGGAAAGCTCCAAAAACACCTGTTTGGAACATTTGACAGGTAAACAGGTTTATTTGTAAGAGGTGACTGTATCATGACTGGGCGTCATCAGAAGGCTCAGTCATTCACAAGCAAGGGCATGTTGATGAAGAGTTGGGTGAAGTTTCGTAGTCCACAAAATATTTAAAAATATTTTTTTTTAAATACAAAAAACAAAGGAGCAACATAGCTCCTTGCAGCTCATCTGGCACAATCCAAGTCTCTGGAAGCCCCAAAACCTCAAATTGATTTGACAATATTTACCTCCTCAACTTGGACTCAAGCTCATGCACCCACTTCAGACGAAGTACATGCTAGCGCTTTTAGCTCAGCAGCTACAGTGAAGATTTCTGCTCTAAAAAGGGTGTAAATAACGTTTTTCTGATTGCTTCCCGAGACTGAGATTTCGCCGGATGAGCTGTATGAAGCCATTTTATGTATTTCCAGTTGTTTTATTACATTTTAAAACAAGTCCCCATCTACTTCAGTTTTTTAGGGGAACGTTGCAACACCTGTTTTGCTGTGAAGCTCCAGAAATGATTTGTGGACTATGAAAATTCACCTGATATTTCATCGGCATGAGAGCGAGTAGATAATGACCGAATTTCAATTTTTGGGTGAACACATCCTTTAAATTGCTACGACTAAATAGGGTCTTATTATGGTTATTAAATTTTTACATTCTCAGGGATTTTATCCTGAACTCTGGGTAACTGCATGATCTGTGGTCTGTTCTACTGACCTTATTTTCTTCTGCCTTTGCTTGTGACACACTTTAGTCAACTCATGTTGTTTTACATGTGATATAGAAATATATCTGACTTGCCTTCACTGGATATTTTGTTAAAATGAATCTTTCTCAGTCGAACTCATTGACTGTTGAGAGAAACTGAGGCACAAACACTTCACCTGACTTCTGCATCAACACCCCTAGAGGGCAGTAATGCTTTCTGCTTCCTTTGTCCTCATCACTGCACAAACAAGGTTCCAAGTAAAACTGAACATCTATCTCCATTATAATAATCTGCACTTCAAGCCAAACAACTGAAACCGTGGTCACTGCTCCTGTATGCAACTGAAGCAACTGCAGGGCTTTTCAGGTGATGATAGTAAACCCTCACAGGCTGATAACAGAGCAGGGAGTTAATGAGTGTAAAAAGGCTGAACAGCTCCTAATAACGGGGTGTGGTCCGGTGCCAGGGCAGCCCTGTTGGATTAGCAGCAGGTCCCACAGCGCTTGTCTCCTAATTACAAGCTGGTAAGCACAGTGCAAGCCTGTATGACTGCTCAACCGTGCTCCTGTGGGCATGCTACCATCCCTGACAAACAACACACAGACACACACCCACACACTCACTCCTCCCTAACAACATTGTGACAGCAGCGGCCACCTGCAGCAGGCCTACATGTGTTCCCGCCTGCCTGTGTCCTCAGTTGCTGCTGCTCCATCCATCCACCCTTCCCGCCTGCCTGCCCGATTCTCCCTGTTTGCCCTGTTTTTTTAGCAGAGCGAGCTGCAGTGCTGCACTGCATCGCTGGATCAAAGCAAGACTAATGACTACAGCAGAGATGTAGCTACAGAACCGAGGCCCCAAGTGTTCCCGCTCGCAGTGCAGAGCTGTAGTTAAACCACAAGTGGACTAAAGATAGAAGATAGCACAAGACAAGATGGCAGCAAGCTCTATAAAAAGACACTGTGCAGGTGTGGATGTGGCAGGTGAGGAGAGGAACAGCATCACCTGAGAAATAAAAAGCTGTGATATGTTACATTTGCTTTTTTTTTTCCTCTCATGGATCTCAAAGAAAGAAACAAAAAACATCTTCTCTATTGTGTCTCTGCCATGAAAAGTTGACTGTGAAGGATTTTTGCCTTTCTCCTCCTCTGCCATCTCCTTTCCAACTGTCTCCTCCTCTGCTCACGTTCCTCCTCCTCCTCCTCCTCTCTCTTTCTCCAACAAAAAAGGGCTATTAATAGAACACCCTGCTCTCTCTTTTTAAACTGCAGGGAGCATATACCGTGCACTTAAAGGGAGTGAAGAAGCTGAAGATACCGGGAGGCGTTTGAAAATGTCCTCCACACTGCCCGTGGCTACAAAGAACGCTGGATGTCCTAAGAATAACAACAAAGAGGCCTCTGATCGATTCATGGCATTTCGTATCAGCGCAGACGCTGCACGGCTAAAATTAGCTCCTCAAATCATTTGCTGACTAAATACCTGGTGAGGAGAAAACAAGGCTGGATGAACATTTGAAAAAAACACCTCTCGATGCCAAGAGAAATTATTTTTAAACCAAAAAAACAGCGACACACACAATAAACACACCGAACACAGTTTCAGTTGAATTATTATTGGCTTCATTATTGATATTACTTTGTCAGGGTTATGAGCATTTGGAAGGATTATATGCATTTTTAATTTCACATGTTTTTCTTGTCCATAGATTGTCCTTTTTGTCTCGTAAAGTGCAGATAATACTACGTTTTTAAATCCAGACTTCACATACAGTATATAGTACATGGTTTTTCGCTCTATCATCAGCATCCATTGGTTATTATTTACATTATTCTGTCACATTTCATTTCATAGAAAGAAAATCCATTATCCACTGTACCAACGTTGATGGATGTTTTCAGGCCTCTATATGACACCGGGGGGAGGAGGTTGGTGGGGCGGGGCGGGTGAACGACTGTACATATTGTTTCAGTGGATGCCACACTATCAGGCTCTGGGGGTCAAACATAAAAAGAAAACATCTCTGACACACACATGCATACAGATTGCATATTGATCGTCTTGTTTCCCATATGTATGAGTTGGTGTTGTTGGGTTTTTTTTCGGAGCCTCGTCTCAAAGAGCTGACGCTGCAGTTCAAACAAACCCAAAGCTCAGAAAGCTCATATTCACATTCAGCTAACGTGTGAGTGTTTTGACGTACAGCAGCAGAATATTGCAACGCGTGTCTCTTCTGCTTAGAGGGCCGTTTTAAAAAAATGCACCGTCAGCTCTTTGGATCAACATGAAATCGGTGAAAACACAAAAAAATTGTACTTAAACCTTCTCAACCACCGGCTAATTATCATTCTCTGCATAGATTTCTCAGTGTAGTCACTGTTGGGCACCCTTTCTCATGGAGCGGATTTTGCTGGTGGGTCCCTCAGCAGGTGAGAGATGATATTTTTTCTAGAGGCTGTGGCGCTCCCGATAAAGCAAAACATGATTGTTTGATTTTTGTTACCTTCCACTGAATAAAAACGCCTCACAGATTAGATCTGCAGGCATGCGGATGAGGATGATTCTACTCGTCTTTGTGCTTTAAGCAGAAATAATTGTCACATTGTGAACTCCGGTAGATGAGTTGCTACAGTGGATTTGGCTGAGGTACAGTAATGTGCCCAATTTCAAACATAACAGATAAATGCTGCAAGAACATTTATCATAAATATCCATTCAAAACAAAAGAAAATCAATGAAATGAAGACAATAAGATACAATGCATTTGCATGCATAGACAAATATTTTTGGTCAGACTGTGAGTGTTTTTTTTTTCACATATACAGATATGCAAATGGCTGTTGCATAAATGCAGCTGTACAACCAGGCTAAGACACTGACATTCAGTGGTTCGCTCTCTTTCTCTCTCTCATGCATGCACACACATACACACACTCAAGCACATCGCTGTGCATCAACACACCCACATCAATACTCAACTGATGATCAATAAGATCTCGGTTGGACTGTGGAAGTCCATAAAGGTTCATTCTTTTTTTAAAAAAACAAAAAACATCTATGTTCTCCACACAGACCCCTCCACTAAAGGATTATGGGAATATTGCTAACAGCTATTTGATTCTGGTCCAACCTCGAGTTATCTCACTCCACCTTTATGCCGCTCTTGGGGAAGCAACAAATATGAACGTTTCCTAACATTCTCTAAAAATCTTTTCGAGACACATGAAAGCAGACACGGATCCGGACAGAGAGACGACTTCAGGAGCCTCGTGTCAGGCAGTTGGACGAGGCACCCTGAGCACATATTGGCAGCGATGGCGTAGAAACATTTTGCTACTGCAGGCTGAAGACTGTAGTGAGCAGAATGAATAAAGATGTACATCCTGACATGACAGAATTCATTTAGACAGTTCTTTGCTACAGACCTTTTCCGAACCCGTCACCTTTCTAATTACCTAAGACATCTGTGAAAAGATGAAGAAAGGCAAGAGACTCAGGAGTGAAGTCAGAGGACCCCTAGGTTAGCCAATATCTGCTACACTGCTGCTAATTATCACTTCCCATATTGACGTTACTGCCTTTGAGTGTTACCTTGGCAGTGTTGAGCGAACGGTGGAAAATCTCAGCTGGAGACAATCCTAGAATCAGAACCTAATTCTCATTTGATGCCAACTTTTAAAGACAGATTGAGCTTCTGGCTTCAAAGAGTTCTCAGAGGACAGCCAGACTCCATTTAAATTCTTAACAATTTAACGCCAATATATTAAAAAAAAAAAGCTTTCTGTTGCAAGATTCTGGTTAGGGATGATAGAGTTTTGAACAACGCCCTGCCTTTCATCAACCACTTCACAGAAGGCAGTTTTGGACTCAGCGGAGCAAACTTTTTGTGTTTAAATTTCAGGACGTGCGTTAAGACAATGCTTTTGAAAAGGGTAAGTAAGAGTGTGTCTTTGGCACTCTGAAACAGGAGGACATAGAAACAGTGCTCGGAACGATTATTATTGGCATTGAAAATAAAAACATGGCAATGATTTGCGTTGTGGAAAGGCTCCCGCTTTCTCTTTAACATTGCTATTTTACGTTTTTTAAATTTTCAGATAAAAGTATATGTGTACTGTATATGTCTGTATACATATATTTTATATATATAAGAAATAAATATATCTATTGTAATAATTATACTTTTTTTTAGTCTCAGAGGCTTCTTCTTTGAGCTTAAATGCATGCTTCTAGGAATGTTTTTGAGGTCATGCAACACTAGGAGAGTAGCGTAAACCCAGATAAAAGGCAGTTGGGGGGGAAGGAGGGGGGAAGCATTATTCCATACACGAGTCCTTAAAAAGTCGCTATTTTGATCATGAGGACGTGATAATGTGACAAAAACCTGTGAAAAAAGACGGCGCTGCAAGTCTATCACATCTGCAACTGGGATTAAATTGTCCAAAACTAGTAAGAGTGTGAGCCTGAAATCACACCTCGGCTGCGGCACGTTTTACAGCAAAAAAGTTTTAACGGCAATGACTTCTACGTGGAATGTTAATATCGACAAGGACGCCGCATCCCGTTATAGGATGTGGCTCTTATGATTATTCCTTAAGAAATCCTCTAACGTACAGTTTTAGGTTCTTGTAACAGCTACCTGCAGGCATCCTTTTTAAAAGTGTGGTTTTGTATAGAAGGCAGTGTACAGACAAATATACAGTGTGTGATGAAGCAAGTGGCAGTCGAGAAACAAGTGGAAATTCTCATTCAGATAAAAATGTCATGCAATTATCTACTGACTATGTTTATTACTAACAGCACCTACCTACCTACAGGCTATCAGTAAAGTCACAGTTAACCTACTTATCTATATGAATAAGTACTGGGCGTGTGTGTGTGTGTGCGTGTGTGTGTTTGTGTGTGTTAAACTGTGAAAAACAAACAAAACAAGAAGAAACATTCAAGTTGTCCTCAAAGCTCTGCAGTAAGACCAGTTTTGGGTGAATGGAAGGGGGAAAGCTTGCATTGCAATACATACAGTACATGTAAGACCAAAGCAGTGAAAAGTCAAGGCCATCCTCAGTCATTCATCAGATACTGATGCCTGCTGGGAAAAAAAAGGTGTCGAACCATAAGCTTAGCGCCGATGGCTGTCATTCATCCTTGAAAATTAACGTGGTGTACATTAACCACCAAACCTCGTCACAAGTCACCCACAGGCCACATCAGCGCAGGAGTGGGCTCGCTTTATGCTCACACATCCTCTTATTCCTAAATGGTGAAGCATAAGACAGTTTTGTTTCATTGGCTCCAGGAAGCAGCATATGTAGCGCGCGAGTAGGGCTCTTCAGAAAGCGCATGGCAGAGCAGTGTGCCTTGGGAAATGAGGGGGACCAAAGGGACGCGGGACTAAAGCAGGGCTTGTGTTGTGTTGCTTTTTTTTCTTTTTGAAAGCAGTAGATTATTTTTTCTTGCTGTGTTTCTCCCTTTTTTTCTTTTCTTTTTGTGCACTACTCTTGGCTACTGTTGTGAGCAGGGAATCTTTAAGTATTGTTATCATTATTCTTCTTTTTCTTTTTTTTAAACAGCCACACAGACAAAGCCAACTCCATGCAGAAATGCAAAATTAGAAATTTCACTCTGTTTGACAGTTATCAGGAGTTTTAAGGGCAAGTTGTGTGGAGTGAAGACAGGATGAGCGCGGGCGGAGTGAGCGGATGGTCTTTTATATATATATATTTTTTATCACTGTCTATCGTCGTTATCAACATCCTGAATTTCTATTGCCTTGATTTTTCCAGCACACGTGAGGTGGGAGGCTGTACACCTGTCCCGTCCAGTTGCTCAGCTCCACATTTCCCGCTGTGACGGGGAGGAAATAGCAGATGACTACACGTCAGTGAGCATTTTGGTGATGTTTACATAGTTTGTGTTGGCCAGCGTGCAGTTGGCCGTCTTAAGGTTCTCCTCCTGAAAGTCCTCGTTGCTGTTGTTCACAGCCTCCTGGATCTCCATATAGTCCGACTTACTGATGGTGGAGCCGCTCCGGCTCTTCTTCAGCTCCTCGGCTGAGTCGGCTTTGGCCACGTTGACCTGCAGGTACTGCGCCTGTTCCTCACCTTCAGTCTCCCGGTGGTAGAAGTAGTTGAAGTTGGACACAATGACAGGCACGGGCAAGGCAATGGTGAGCACACCTGCAATGGCACAGAGGGAACCCACGATCTTGCCGCCAATCGTAGTCGGGACCATATCGCCATAGCCGACTGTTGTCATGGACACCACAGCCCACCAAAATGCATCCGGGATGCTTTCGAACTGCGACTCGGGCTCGTCTGCTTCGGCAAAGTAGACGGCGCTTGAGAAAAGGATGACCCCTATGAAGAGGAAGAAGATGAGCAGGCCGAGCTCTCTCATGCTGGCTTTCAGGGTCTGACCCAAAATCTGAAGCCCCTTGGAGTGACGGGAGAGCTTGAAAATTCTGAAGACTCGCACCAAGCGGATGACCCTGAGAATGGCTAAAGACATGGCTTGCTGACCCGCTTGACCATCCTCCGGCCTGTCTGCTAGCTCTGTGCCGAGAGTGATGAAGTAAGGGATGATAGCAACAATATCAATAATGTTCATTATATTACCAAAAAAGCCTGATTTGCTGGGGCAGGCGAAGAGGCGCACTAGAAACTCAAAGGAGAACCATATAATGCAGAGAGTCTCCAGGATAAAGAAGGGGTCAGTGAAATAGGTGTTTGTGTAGCTGATGATTGTGGTGTTGGTCTCAGGTGAAAACACTTTCGCGTGAGACTTGTGCATATCGTCCTCATCGTTGCGGAAAATGGGGAGGGTCTCCAGGCAAAAACTGACAATGGATATCAGGATGACCATGACAGAGATTATGGCGATAATCCTAGCAGGACCTGAGCTCTCTGGGTACTCGAACAGCAGCCACACCTGTCTCTGAAACTCATTATCGGGAAGAGGCCGCTCCTCCTCCTTGATGAAACCCTCGTCTTCTCTGAATATCTCGATGGCCTCGTCGCCCAGCTCGTAGAAGCGAATCTCCTCTGAGAAAATATCAAGGGTGACGTTGACCGGCCTTCTTAGCCGCCCCCCTGATTGGTAATAATACAATATGGCGTCAAAGCTGGGTCTGTTCCTGTCGAAAAAGTACTCGTTCCTCAGTGGGTCAAAGTAGCGCATCCTCTTTTTGGGGTCCCCCAGCAGAGTCTCTGGGAACTGGGAGAGGGTTTTGAGTTGAGTCTCAAAGCGCAGCCCTGAGATGTTGATGACCACCCTCTCGCAACACTCATGATCGGCCTCCGGGTCGTAGTCCTGCGGGTGGCCCGGGTGTGCCGCCGCCTCGTCAGAGGGGTCGCCTGTGGCAACAGTCATTCTGCAGGGGGAGGAGGCCTGCACTTTTCAGTGAGTCTGGGTCCTGCAGCCTGGAGAACTGCAGGCAGGGGCCAGGAGAGGGAGGGGGCTCAACACCGTAAAGACCTGACGGCCACAGGATGTCACCTAGGATCTGACTGCATGTAGGACAGATAGAGCACAGACAGACAACAAGGTCAGGTTAACCTGAGACATGATTCAGCACTAAATACTTCTGCCACTCAGGCCACAGATGTCAGGAATGGGCTTCAGCTTGAACGGAAAATAGATGAAAATGAAGCCACCCTCTGAAACAATGTCATAAAATCTGAGTTATATAAAGTTCGTGAGACGGCAGTCGATATAAAAATGAATCAGCTCACGGAAACTTGAGGCTGACACTCCTGCTCCTCACTTGGGCAAATTAATATGCAAATAAAGCAGCCGTCTTGCATATAAATGGCTTCAATGCAGGTAAACTCATGGGCTGACTGGCATCTAACACGTACAGAGGCTCATAAATTAGGACACTGATCTGCTGCATTGGACAGTATCCACTGAAATGAATGGGACTACCTTTCGCAGTGAAGCCATGCATGAATATGGCAATGCAGCAGGCACCAAATTCATACAGACAGCATCCTGTCTAGAATATCATAGAAAAACCACCGCAGTCGAAACACAAAACGTACGAGACGCCTCTAAGATCCACTGCCGTGCCACACAAACACAACAAACAGCCTCACATCAACCGACTTCAGGTTAGTTTCTGTTGGAGCATTTTAGTCTTGAAATGGTGCCCGTCTCTGAAATATTCAAAAACACCTATCAATAATTTATCCATGGAAGGAAATAGGTTCCAGGAGGGGAAAAAAACTGTATCTCTAGTCTGCATCATCTCTCACAGAGTGGGAGCACAGTCCTACAAAATAAAATCCTTATGAAGCACACAACAGATAACTGCAGGCTTATTCTCTGTTAGTATCATCACGTTTTACATTGAGGTGCAAATCAGTGCATTAACTGCAGAATCCCATAATACAAATCGACACCGTTGATGAAAGGTAAGCTGCTCTGTGTTGATTTCATACATACCTGCAGACATCTTCTTCATATCTGATGTGAGTTGATGCTCCTGCTGGACACTGGTGCCACGGAAGGTGTGGAAAAAAAAAACAGCTGCGACAATCAGCTCCTCAAGTCTTCAGCGGGTAAAAAAAATAGATAAAAAAAATAGAAAAATATGAATTTCCAATTGAGGGCAGCCGATGATGTTCACCTCATGTTGTCTGCAGCATCCTCGCCGTGTTCACCGGGTACAGTATGTGCGGGTGTGTCCTCGCTTTCCCCTCCCCGACTCCTTTCCTCCGGGGTAGGCAGTCGTGGGATGGCGATTGGCAAAAAAAAAAAAAAAAAAAAAAGGGAGGAGGAGGGAACCGATCAAGGAGGTGGTCGTGGTGGTGGCGGCGGCGGTGGTGGTGGTGGTGCTCCCCTTAATAACCAAAGGTGCTGGGATCAGCAGGAATGATCTACCTCCACCGTTTCCCCCCTCTGTGTGACTGTGACGAGGCTGCAGACAGCCGCAAAGGTAAACGCTCCTGATGATGAGAAGGTGCTCGGAGAGGCAACATCTGCAGAGGGAGGGAGAGGAGCGAGACAAGGCGTGGAGGAGGAGAGGGAGCTTACACATATAATCTTATTAGCAAGATTTAATAATTAGATGCGATCCATAATGAGACTGAAAAAAACAAAAACAAAAACAAAAAATCAACTATTCATGCGTCACCCACCTCATTTACATGTGTATGTCTTATTTATGCATGCATGCAAACAAAAAAACATCTCGACAGGTCTGAGCTGCAGAGTCAAGTGCACACGCGCACACACACACGCACACGCACGCAGACAGACAGTCAGTGTGTGAGTCCCCTGATAGCCTGCATGGTGAGCAGGGCAGCGTCCTCAAGACACTGACTTGAAACGACATGCATGAAAGGATCGCCCTGCAAAGATTACGCAATTACACCGAGCCCAAAGATCCGCACACCCACATGTGTGAACGGCCCCTTAATGGACCTGCATGATGGGTCTCAAGCTCAGGCGGGGAGGCGGGAGATTTTGGGGGGGATTTGTGGGTGAAATATCTCTGTAGTCAGCAGTGGCCGCTGGGCAGGGACGGAGAGCTTAGTCAAACCTGCATTCGGGCACTGCTGTGCATACCAAGAGACGTGCTGCTGATGGAGAAGGCAAGGGCGAGAAAAACGCGCTCTCCAATCCGCACTGAAGCTACCACTCCTTACCTTATCTGCAGTGTGGGCAATTTAAAGGGGTACACATCTCCAGCATTGTTCAGCAGCACTGCTCCTGGTCAGTTAGTGCCTTTAAAAAAAAATAAGAATAAAAACTGCAACGCCTAAATTTGCAGGCAAATCAGCACCAAGTGCAGCCTGGGTGATATAAGTTCTTATTCTGTTTCTGTGTGGTTCTGGGTTTCCCTCATTTACATCACTTCTATATTGTCATTGTAAACTAATTTGTAACCTGCATTTAGAAATGCGCTGTAGGGATAAAGTTTTACGTTCTCGCTTGTTATTAAAGATGCACTATGTAGTTTTGGGGAAGACATTTTAATCAGAAGAGAAAGATCTTCATTGACTGATTTTTTTTTTTTATTATGTGTAAACAAACTGAATAAACAAACTGACCTTAAAGGACAACACAACTTCACACTGTTTCACTTTGTTTATATGTGGCGGACCCTGCCACCTTTCAAGCTTCAAAACAGTGTTCTGGGGACCTTATTTTCCTCTGAGAACAGCTTGTTTATTCACTTATGGAAAAGATACATATGCCTGAGTTTGTATTATTACATCATTAATATTAAAAATTCTTCTCTTATTCAACCAGCTCAATTCGGCAAAACCAAGTCATTAGGTTACATTTGTGGCAGCGGTGTTTCTTTCCTGCGGGCCGCTGTCTGTTTGTGTGGTTCTCTAAATGGTGCCGTTGTTATTCACGTTTTCTTAGCTAGCCGGCTAACTTTGTTTCAAGCATGCGAGGTTGAACACAGGGAAGTTACAGACATGTGCTGTGTAGATGGGGATCTTCTCTGCGTCTGAGCGACAGCGGTGACTACAGTGATGAGCTAATGAGCAACTCCTGCCCCACGGCAACTCTGAGACTGACACACTGCCTCATATTAAGGTTAGCCCACATTATTAGGCGTCTTTCCTAAGGAGAGCTGCAACTGTTAAGATCAACTAATAGATTCCTCATTGAAAGGAAATGATCTGCCAACAATTTTGATAACTGTTTAATGATTTCACTCATTTTTCAAGCAAAAATGTCATCATTACATCATCACCATTTGCTGCTTCTAGATCCTTAAATGAAAGGATCTGCTGCTTTTGTGTTTTAGTCTTTGGGTTTTGGATTGTTGTTTGGATAAAAGCAGGAATTTGAAGACCTCACTGTGGGCTCTGGGAAATTGTGATTCTCACTAAACTGACGATTAATCATGAAAATAATCTGCAGATTGAAATATAATGAAACTAGTCTTTAGTTCCCGAGCTTTGTGGTTGAAATGAGTCACTTAAACAGCTGCAACGACAATTATGAAGTCACTTTCTGCCTTGTAATTCTTGCCACAGCAGTTATATTTGTAACCTTTCCTGGCAACAAGATTCATTAATTATAGATAGGAGGGTGACTAAAATAGAGCAAAACCTCCATCATTGTGCCCTGCTATATTCAGAACAAAGAAAAACGCTGATCAATAGTAAAAACCTCTCCTTGTTATAAATTCTAAAGCCGGGAATGAAGGCAGCGTGTCCAGAAGTGACCTCTGGAGAAGCCAAAGGTCAGCGGGAATCCCTCGGCCGTGAAGGGGAGGAGGTGAAGGTGGGGGTGGTGGAGAGGCCAGCGGGATGATTTGTGTGTGACTCGGCTTTGCCAAGGTTACTCCTGGCAGACCTGAGACCACCGCGGCTCCCTGCGTCGTCCCCTTCTGTCAGTCTGCCTGCCTGCTGCCACACATGCGGACACCTCTCACTATCTCTTAATGGCTTTCCCAGGTTCCTCATGACAGCACAGCCATTATTTATGAGCTGGGGGCCCATTACAAAGACTGTTAATGCAGGCTCGAAAGCTCAGTTCACTCTGCATTAGCTGGCTGTCTTTAATTAAAAGCGAAGGGTCCCCGGCACTCTAAATGCTGTGCGTGTTTCAATCGTATGGGGACGTGGAAACGGGCGGTGGCTGTGTAAGTTTGCAGATGAGGGTGTCGAGAATGAATTTGTTTCCAGGAGGTATTGATTTCAGAGCTCGTCCTCGTCTCCATCAGGTGTTGTTCTGGCGCAGGAACAAGAAGCAAAGAAAATGAACTTGAGGACTGAGAGAGTGAAGGGTCATTATCACTCGTTTGGATATTTGTCCATTCTGCTGTCGTTTTATTAATTTTAAGCATAAGAACATTTAGGTTGATTGTTATTCAGGGCTGGACACTAAATTCAAATACAATCAACTACTACTATACTTTAAGGAAACATATTTGTTTGGTTCAGACCCCAACAACGGTTGGGGTCTGAATGGTCTAATGGTTTTTTCAGTGAAAATGATAATTGTGATGCAAAAATGATTGTCAGTCATATTGCAATCACAATACCTGTCAAATTAACACAATGTGTTTTTTTGATCATATCCTGCAGCCACATTGTCACTGAATCTTCAGGAATATAGAAAATGCTGATTATGCTAGTTATGCTAATCAAAAAACTCGATTTTCACCTGAAAATAATCTACTTTTAGTACTTTTGGTCAGTCTACTTGAGTATTTCTGTATAAGTGCTGATACAATACCAGAGTTTCAGTACTGATACAAAAATGATACTTTTATCAAACCAATGATACCATTTCCTTGACTCTGTGTGACTATATGAGCATGTTTTCCTACTCTCCCATAGCAGGTAGTTTTAGGCCAAAACATGATCTTTTCCAAACCCTAACCAAGTGTTTTTTGTTCCAACACCTAACAAGACCATAAGAACAGTATTGTCACAAGATAAAATTTAAAATTTAACCTAAAAAAACTGGACAAATGTTGGCAAAGTACCTTTCTGCAAAACCACAGATAAGCTGCAACTATTTCTGCAATCGCAACGATGTGCTTATGCTCTGGTTAGGCACAAAAACTACTTGGTTAGGGTTTGGAAAAGATCATGTTTTGGCCTAAAAATACCTGCTATGGTCGTCACAAACACAGCTGGAGATGTCTCCTCTTCCTATATCTGGGGTTTTTTTTTGCCACCAACATGTCTGGAAATTGTCTCAAGGTCTCCTTAAGAATATCCAGCAGTGTCACACTTACAAATGTGGAAACACAGACCTCGAACTGCAATCACATGAAAGTCAGGTCATAAACATGTGATGTGAACGTGATGTCGCACGTTTTGCAGAAATGTCAGTGTTGTACGCAGCCTATGACATGTAAGTATGGAGGCATCTGTGGTTCGTGAAACGTAACCTGTGAACATTTTATCCTGGAGATCGGGTCGATACTTTTGATTCCCCAAGTGTCAGTTTAGCCCAGTCCCTCGAGTGCATTGCTCTTTAAACCAGAGGTCTTCTGTACCTCCTTGATACTGCATTGCAGCAGCCACAGGTTTCATGCTCACACACGCAGGCTGCAAACTAAAAGGTCCAAATTCCAACATGATCCAACTTCAGGACTCTTCCTGCTACCAGCTCGTTCCACATAACACAATAAGATGGAACAGATGAGCTCTGGATATCAGGTTCACTCTTTCATTTGTTTGCTGCCTTGAAACAGATTATCTGCTTCTAGATATGATGATGAAACTCTCTCCTGTGTATAGTTCCTCATTAGTGAATTCTCTCATGCAAACTCCTCATCATATCTGATGAGAATCGTATGGTAAAATAAAGTCATCCTATATATTCTGACATTTTATATTTTCTGTTTTTTTCCCCCATTCCTCGGGGAATCTAGCAATCCCACAACCTTGCTGCTAAACATTTATTTCCCCCAATGCATCTCCACTGAAACTCAATTTATTTAACCCTCTGGGAGATGAGTCAGTCGAGTATCAGTGCTCAGGAGAGGGAAACTCAGGTGCCCTGCAAAAGAGGCCAGCTTATACAGACAGCTACAGGAAAGTGGAGGCATTAAATAAAAAGAGTGGCTGCACAAATGTTTAACAATGCAGCTCCCTCTGTCCTTCTCTGTGTCCCCTGGAGCTGACAGTACATCTGTCAGAGACAGAAAGAGGTGGAGATGCAGAAGGGCGGGACAGGGAAGAGACAGCATTGTGCAAAGAGAGAGGGAGGAGAGGGGAAGGAGAGCGAGTCGTGCTCGTCAGATTAAGGCCCAGCAGGATGAGGGCAGACGCTGGAAAAGAGCCAGACACCGGGTGAGACACAAGGACACTGGTCCACTGCGGTATACTGCCAAGCTGCATCTGACTGAGCCTCACAGAAATCTGTACACACAAGCTCACCATCTCAACTCGGATCTGTAGACATTTTCCACATGATAACCGTGTCTCTGCTGCGCTGACTCATGCTGCTGATCTGCAAGTCAAAAGTTAGAAACATGCACACTTTACTGTACGGCCGTCGAGGCTTCGCCCAATTCATCGAGCCGTCCTGATGCTGGAGAGAAGGACTGTGAGTCAGTGAGTGAGTGAGTCAGTGTCACTGTTGCAGGGATCCCCTTCTGCTGCATGCGATACACAATGTGTCTGTATGAGTGACTGAAATCCAAGTCAAGGTAAGTGCTTGCTGCAGGAACACTCAGCTATATTACACCAAGGTCACGGTAGAAATGAGACACCTTCTGTATGAGGGGGAGAGAGCAAAAATAAATGGGATTGTGTGTCTGTGACAATGAGCTTTTAACATTCACAGCCAGTCTCTGTCAAGGGGAAGGGGTTTACTTTATGCATTGCGTGCAGCAGCGACTTATTGCAGCACATCGCTCCACCCCTGAATATTTTAGCAAAAGCCTGGTTTTGGGGAAAGTGCACGACATCGTTCAAACACACTACACATATTCAGGTCTGCCTCGACAGCGTTAGAGAAAGAACAGGCTGCAGTGTTTTGTTTGCTGCAGCACAGATGCACATTGTGGGACTTGTGGGATTTACAGTGACAGCTACTGTGTCACTCCGATGATGCAATCCTCTGGTTTTTTTGTTTGCCAGAGACTCAAGGAACCAAAATATCTGCCTCAGCTTCATGTGGCAGTCTGATGAGTGGTCGACACCTGAGGGATGAGCCAGGGTCACAACACATAAAAAAAACTTCTCACACATCTGACTTTTCTCATCAATATTAATCTTTTCTGTCAAAGGTTTCAGATAAACAGACTCCGGGGAAGTGCCTTAAAGCACCGGAGTATCGAAAGAAATTGTCCGAAGTCAGCATTGCCACTGTAGTTGGGTGCATTTGCTCAGCCTCATTCAGTTGCCACGGAGACCATCTCTAGGGGCAGCAGTGGGAGGAGGCTGGGCAGTGACATCACGCCTACAGCGTCTCTGATGCCGCCGGGATATTTCAGGTAAAGTTAGAGCACGATGACAAAGCACTTTTGGTTTTCCTGCAGTCAGCTGTGTTACTTAATGATGAATTAGTGATTAGTAGAAGTGTAATGTGTGTATTATTATTCTCCTTGTGACACAATCTGCAACATATGGTGCTGCTGTCTGTTTGGAGCTGATTTAGCTTTAGTACGACCTCCTTTTGGGGCGTGGGTGGGGGGATATATGCTTTCTCTGACACACTCTCTGGGCTTCCTTTCCTTTGTCTCATGAAAGCCACGAGTCTTGATGCAGCAAAGTGAACTTTATGAATAGCCCCCAGAGTGCCATTACATGCTCTCCAAAGAGCAGATGGATGAATGGCACCCTGAGAAATAACGGAAATGTGTCTCATGTTTTTTCTATTTTTGGCAGCACTGAGTTACAGTTTTAGGGCAAATACTGTACCACATAAAAATATCATCAGCACAGGAGCTGTGCCGTGAATAATCACACCGGATGCAGCCTCTGCCTCCCCTCTCCTCTTCACCGACGTGACATGAACATGAGGTAAAGTTCAAGCGTGACAAGCGGCGCCTCTCCTGGCAGACACTCCCCGTGCTGCCGTGCTGGGCATCATCAGAGGTAGCACGCTGCTGCGAGGCATCACTCCTCTCATGTGGCGACTGGTGGCATGAGGAGGACAGCGAGGAAGAAGGGAGGGGAGGGGAAGCCCGGGGTCCCCTCTACCCCCAACCACCACGGAGCATGATCCTGATCTCCCAACCTCACGTCTGCCTGGAGCGGCGGTGGCAGAGAGAACCAGCTGTGGAGCTGCCTGCGGTTTCCTGCATCTGTGTGTGGTCCTGTGTATCATGCATGCGAGCTTATGAATGTGAGTGTATTCACTCTGACTCCGAGTGTGTGCACGTCCTCTCCGGTCTTTTCTGTTTTCTAATGACCAGGCTCTCACAGCCGAGTGCATTCAGGCGTACCAGCTGTGACCATCTTACAGCTGTGCAGCACTCGAGCATGCTCATACACACACAGACACACACACTCAGACATTCACAAGGGGACAGTGAGACAGTTAGACACATCGACACGTTTTAAAACTAACAGACACACTTATTAAAGTCATGTTTGCATCCTGCTTTAAATCTCTTTTCACAAATCTTCTGTAATTACTATTTCATCACTAGAGCTGGTTAATATCTTTAAAATTTCAATACTTGTGTGAATTCAATTCCTGAGTTTCAGTACAGCACGCCTGATTTAAAGGACTCTAAATGTTAAACCCATTGTTTAGTCATTGTATTTGTCCACATACTTTGTGTTCCTTGTGCCAGAAGTGCACAATATGATATTGTCATGTTAGTGTCATGATTATATGTTGTTCCAGGAGCAACATGTCAACTCACCAATCACATTTTTGTAATGTCATAGCTTAGCAACTTGGAAAAATACAAACATGGGAGAAGTTATCATCTCTAACATGTGGTTAACATAATGAAAGGGTCAATTTTAACCAAAACCATCTTTTACTAAACCTAACCAGTGGCAAAAAAGTCACAAAAAAAGATGGAATAATAATAAACAGTATAACAATGTGTTATAATTTGAATGCAAACCCCAGTCTCTTGAATTAAAAACCGTGTAGTGATCCTATTCAGCCATAACGGCTCACTCCAAGTGTGGACTGTCTCTCTTTGGTCCTGGAGCAACATTAATATCAATGTTGTAGGAACAAAACAATGCTGCGATAAATTGCCTAAACTAAAATGACCATTTGTCACATAAAATAGCTTTAAAATTTAACAAAAGAAGCTAATGTTATAAGAGGTTTAGACAGATTATCACTTCTTACTATGCTGTGAGAATTATTTAAGGATTTAAGAGAAATTTTCTTGAAAAAAAAAAAAAATACAGAATATTTCCTGGGTTAATCCGTCTCCCCAATCCCTAGAAACTGCCCTATTTATGTGGGTAAAGAAGTCAGTGTGCAGTATTAGCTGCAACATGTTGGCTATTGTCATAAACATACAAGAAACAAGCTCTGGACTGAATGTGATTAAGAGTGCGTATGTTTAAAATGTGTTTCTTAACTTGTGATTATCTATTTAGTTTTCTTTTCTTTTTTCTAAACATTATCAGTGACTAATATGTAATTTTGCTTTGGCAGTGATCAAACTTCAACATTCGTACCAATAAAGCTTATTCGAGTCTTAATGTCTTAAGACAAGCAGATGTACAAAAACTTTATCTTCATAAAATTGTCTGAAACTGGCAAATTTTTTATTTAAATCAAGAACTAACTAACCAAGATGAGAGAAATTACAAGCTGCATTACTTTTTGGCCACTTGGCAGCAGAGGAACAAACTGGAAAAACTGCATTGATTATTATCAGATTATAAAGTTGTTGGTTCATCTGATATCGCCGTATTGGTGACACTATGTTGTTGTACAAGACCCTAACGCAGGAGCTCAGGGTTCATATCCTGATTGAAGCATATGGTTTAGGCAAGATACTTGGTTAGGTTTGAGAAAAGATGGTTTGGGTGAGAATACACCCTTTCACAGCGTTAACCACGCATTTGAAAGGATAAGTTCTCCCACGTCTGAGTCACAAAGCTATGACGTTACAAAAAAATTATTTGTCGGTTGCAACAATGACCCTGGAGCAAAATGAATTATGATGTTCCAGGAACAACACCAACATGCCGATATCATATCGTGCTTAAGTTTGAACATGTCAGCAAACTGTTACCTGTTGACACACCTAGTAGAAACTGAGCAACATCTGCACGAGTCAGGTGTTGTGATGAATCCGAGTCCATCATTCACTCTCCTTTAAGCTCTGTTTTCATCTTTTGCCGCTTTACGCTGCAGTGTGTTCACCAGCCAGCTGCTAACCTTTGTCTCTGATGCGTGATACTGGGTAGGTAGGTCAACCTTCACAATACCTGCCTGCTGTGCATAGAAACATTATCATTAAAAGCAGAGCTTGTAGGACAGAAATACAAAATAATGAGCTGAAAGATGCAAAAAAAATGCATGTTACACATTAACATTTGACCCATTTTTGAGACAGAAATATGGATTAGTGCCAGCTTTAGATACTTCTATATGGAACAAACAACTCATGAAGACAGTTTACTGAAAAAATGTATAAAAGAGTGTTTTTCACCGCAGTCGACACAGCAAAGTCCTGATTCTTTAATAAATATGTCATCATGTCTTGGTAATTAATCCCATCTAATAAGCTTCCTGCATTCCTGATAGGGTGAGTAAACACAGATGACTGATCTTCTATTAATTTAAATGCTGCAAAAGCAACTTTAATCTCCTCATGAGGCCACAGCATCTCAGCCTATTCTTGCCTCTCCACAAACCAGAACAAGACAGGCTGAACTGCAGGTGTCCCTTGCCAGCAGTGAAGAGGATGATTAACAGCGCTGGGTAACTCGAAGGCACGTTTTCATTTCCCCCTGGTTAAAAATACATTGAAGAAGGACTTGTGTTCCAGTCCAGAGGAGACAGAGGGAACAAAACCAGTCAGCAGTTCTGAGGCAGAGCACCTGGAGCTGTTGGCTGCGTGCTATCAGGCCAGCAGGAGTGAGGTCGTCGTCGCTCAGCGTGTACAACTGAACATTCAGCAAAGAAGGGTCACATTGAAGGAAGGGTTAAATCACTTTAAAATGATCCTGTGTGGACGGTCATATTATATGTTAGCCTTCTGTTTCCTCTTCTAATGTTGTGTTTACCTTCCTAAAGTGTTTTGTTAGGTCTCACGACACATTTGTGGAAGAAATGAGCCTTTGTTTACACAAATCAGATGCGGTTTTTGTCAAGTTTGACATTTAAATCACTGTCATCAAGAACAAGATAATAGACTTCACCAAACAAATGCTTTTCAAAATACCTGTACAGTATATTATGAATACGAGTGCCAGATTAGGTTTTAGGAAATCGCTCTGTGAGTATTTTGGGGTTTGTTTGGGGAATGCACAGGGCTGGCTCTTATTAAGGCCTTGAGACAACGTGAGCTTTCATGTGATCCTACAAAAGCGTACGGCAAAGCGAATTTCAAGTAACCTTCATGTCCATTTTTGTGCTTCTTCAAAGTCATGCAAATTCTAAGTAAGATGAGTTTTTTTTAGCACTCTGGCTCACAAACTGTAATTCGCTTTGTCTCCTGGGACACAGAAGAATTATGGGTCAGACTAAAAGCCTTTTTTTTAGCCTTTTTAAGGTAGTCTCCTGACCGGTCACATGGCCAAATCTGGGACTAAACACTCTATAAAAATAGAAGTTATGCGTTATTTTGTGTGGTGGTGTTTGGTGGGTCGTGTTTACCAGTAGCTCTTATAGAATCAGGATGAATCATGAAGTGTTAAGCTAATAAAACAAAATGAATAGTGTTGGTATGTTTTTGAGTTGTTAAAGATGACTCACAGTCTTATTACAGTCCAGGCAGTCAGAACAAATAAATAATTATAAAGGCGCAATAATATGTTCAGTCTTCAGACTTAAAGTCTCACAAGGGACTGAATATTATCAGCTCAGTAGTAAACTCTTCTCCAACTGTAATAACTGTGTTGATCCACATGAGGGCAGTACTGAGCTGTGTTCAGAATGAGCAGCACAGCTCAGCTGAACTCAAGCATGATTAATCCTACAGTTCAGCAGCAATATGACATCAATTAAACTTCTTAATGTTGCAAAAAGTAGTTTATAATTACTGCCCTTTTTTTTTATTGATTTACATTAGTAAATGGCAATGCTAGCGCTCACTCCAATTAGACCTGAAATTAGTGTTTGTTTAATAGATGTACACAACAATTGTGATCATTAATGAATCATTTTGAGTTGTTTTAAAAGGGGCACTATTTAGTTTTGGAGAAGAAAATCAGACCCAGAATTTCTTTCTTTTCCATAACAGAATAAACAAGCTGTTCTCAGAGGAGAATAAGGTCCCCAGAACACTGTCTGAAGCTAGAGAGGTGGCAGGGTCCGCCACATATAAACAAAGTAAAACAGTATGAAATTGTGTTGTCCTTTATAGTCAGTTGTTTGTTTAGTTTGTTTGTTTGATTTGTTTTCTGAAGCCAGTATGTAGAAGCTGTATTTGCGTTTTATAAGTTGGAAAATGACTGAAATAAACTAAAGTCAGTGAAGATCTTTCTCTTCTGATCTTCCCCAAATCTACAAAGTGCATCTTCAAAGCAAAAATGCCCCAATTTTTTCTGGGTCCAGTGTCTCCAATATGAATATTTGCTGCATTTCTTAGTTTTAAATCATTGTAAAGTGAATACTCTTGGATTTTGGATTATCAATTGAACAAACGAAGATATTTGAATATGTCAGTTTGGACTCCGGGGACTTACAGCAGGCATTCTTCACTGTTTTATGACAGTTTTTAGATTAAAAAATGAATCAGTAATTGAGAAAATAATCAACATTAGTCGCAGCCCGAAGAATAACAAAAGTAAGTGTATTCTTGGAAAAACTCTAATCCATATTTCAAGTCTTGAGTAGTAATCAGAGCCCTGTAATTAAAGGTGCACTATGTAGTTTTTGGGGAAGAAATTTTAATCAGAAGAGAAAGATCTTAATGCTGAAACAAACTAAATAAACAAACTCTTTGTTTTCATGACTGAATTAACTGAATAAGCAAACTGACCTTAAAGAGGTCATGTAATGCTAATTTATTTACATTATTTTTCTCATATGGTGCATTGGTGAAGCACCCCTTTACACACTGTGTCTTGAACGCTTCGTTTTAGCTACAGAGTGAGACATCTCGCTTCTGTTCAAACTTTGGTGAGAGTTGCACATGTGCATTACTTAACAAGCAGGATGTAGCCAATCAGAGGCAGAGTAGGACGGGTCATGACGAGCAAAGTAGTGTGATCTAAAATAACGCTGCTACAGCAGTAGCACCTGAATGTCTGCTGATTGACTGGAGTGTATATTTTTATAATAAATATATAAAAATATATATTTATATAACACCTGTTACATAGTGATGCACATTATGAAAGTAGAGGCTCGACTCGAAACTAGAAAGGTGGCAGGGTCATATAAACAAACAGTGTTCTGGGGACCTTATTTCCTCTGCAAACAGCTGTTTATTCAGTGTTTATTTCAATTTTTTCTGAGTTTGTATTATTACCTCATGAATATCGTAAATAGTGCATTGTGAGTTTGAATTTCTTCTACAGAACTACATGGAGCCCCTTTAATTTCTCAATGGAGCCTTTTGAGTTTGTTTGCGACACTTCGGCTCTGAGCCACTTTGTGCTGAAAGCAACACATGTGAGTGTCTGCTGGAGGGGATGAAAGGTAGCTGACGTCAGAACCTAGTTGGCATGCCAACTCAGAGAAAGGAGCTGACTTCTGAAAACCAGAGCGGCTCAGGAGGTCTTAGTGGAACAAAAGCGAGGCTGCGGCAGCTTTTCATAATTTTTAAAACCATATTTCTACGCGTCTGCCATCCAGCTGCCTGAAGATTAACTTTGCCTTGTGGACTAATAGTGCTGATTGATATTAGTTTAACCACTTTTAAGAATTGATTATCATTAATAAATAGTTAATTAGTTAATATTAAAAACATGCATCTGCAGTGTTGACCTCTTTCCCCCCCTCCAGACACACACAGGTGATGGTGGTTGGAAAGTCTTTGTGAGAAAGCAACACAATCCCATGGCAACATTAGAGGGGGGTTACCCAGGAAACCACCGTCGTCATGGAGACTGCATCCGAGGAGGCGGGACGTGCTTGCAACGTTGTGCACGTGCTGCCTCCTTTCCTCCTGTTGTCATCGAACCTCACGCACACACTCAGACACACAGTTGTCACACTTCTCGTGTCACACACACGCACCCTCCTGCTCGCTTTGGATGCAATTAGAAATGATGTGTGATGTTTAGCCGAAGGTTATGATGAGATGTTTTGTTTTATTTGCGTTTTATTTAATATAGGCTATATAGGCAGTTCTGGAATAAAAATACAATTTTACGAAAAAGCTCGACTCATAAGTTCATGATAAGCGTTTTTCCATCTACACCACTCAGCGTGCTATTACCTGAATATTAATCTGAACAAGACTCAGAGTCCAACATCTCGACAGGTTATGATATTAAATATAACCTAAAACAGGCATTCGGCTATATAGATTACCATAGTCTATTCATTACATTACTGGACAATGAAACTTTTTCTCTCCACGAAGCACAAAGACGTCGGCGGGTAGATGCAATACAGTCGACTATGCTACACGTGTATCCCAATCATCAACAACTTTCGCATTAACATCAAGATATGTGGGCATCGAGTGGCGCTATACCCTGCGTAAATATCTGTTTTAACAAGCCAGAACTTTAAATTAAATGTTTTGTTTCTCATATTAATACTTCTTCATCTCTGAGAAATACTCGAAATATATGAACAAGCAGAGTCATACTTCTCTTTTGCTTCAATGACTTGTTAAAACGGACATTTACGCAGCGCTCATCCACAGATATGGACTGACACGTTACGATTGGCTATATATAAAAATAATATTATAGCTACTATGTCTTCATGCTCCATAAATGATCCGCTCTGGAGTTCATTTACACGTCTGTGAAGATCTTTTTGATGTTCACGCAGTTCTGGTTGTTCTCGGTGGTGAAGTTGGGCTGCTTGAACGCGCTGTTGATGCCCTCCTCTATCACCATGTACTCAGACTTGCTGAGGGACGAGGAGCTGCACGACCTCCTCAGCTCCTCAGAGGGGAGGTGCTCACAGCTGCTAGTGTGCACGTACTGTGGCGTCTCCTCCCCGTCAGTCTCCCTGTGGTAGAAGTAGTTGAAATTGGACACAATCACTGGCACGGGTAAGGCAATGGTCAGCACGCCTGCTATTGCGCACAGCGACCCCACTATTTTCCCACCTATGGTCACCGGATGCATGTCTCCGTATCCGACTGTGGTCATGGTGACCACTGCCCACCAAAACGCATCTGGGATGCTGGTGAAACTGGACCTGGGGTCGTCTGCTTCTGCAAAGTAAACCGCGCTGGAGAAGAGAATAACTCCGATGAAAAGGAAAAATATGAGCAAGCCGAGCTCCCTCATGCTGGCCTTGAGGGTCTGTCCCAATATCTGAAGTCCCTTTGAGTGTCGTGACAGCTTAAAAATGCGAAAGACCCTCACTAGTCTGATCACCCTCAGGATGGCGAGGGACATCGCCTGCTGGCTGTTGTTGGTCTCCCTCTCGGCCAGCTCGGTCCCCAAAGTGATAAAGTAGGGGATGATGGCAACGATGTCAATGATATTCATGATGTTTTTGGAGAAGGTAGTTTTGCTTGGACAGGCGAAGAACCTGACCAGCAGCTCGAAGGAGAACCAGATGATGCACAGAGTCTCTATGACAAAGAAGGGGTCTGTGAATGGGCTGTGCACATGTGGAGCGGTGCCGTTCACCGCGGGAGCCACTGTGGCTTCCCTGTCGTCCCGAAACTCGGGCAGAGTCTCCATGCAGAAAATAACAATAGAAATCAAAATAACAAGCACTGAGACGATGGCTATTCCCCTCGCTGGCCCCGAGCTCTCAGGGTACTCAAACAGAAGCCAAACCTGCTTTTGGAAATCATGTTTGGGCAGGATGCGCTCCTCTTCTTTTATAAACCCCTCATCATCACGGAATTTCTCCATGGCCTCCTCTCCGAGTTGATAAAACCTGATCTCCTCGGAGAAAATATCAATGGGCACGTTAACAGGTCTCCGGATGCGCCCCCCTGACTGGTAGTAGTACAGGATGGCATCAAAGCTGGGTCTGTTCCTGTCAAAGAAGTACTCGTTCCTCAGTGGGTCAAAGTAGCGCATCCTTTTCCTCGGGTCCCCCAGCAGCGTCTCTGGGAACTGGTTGAAAGTTTTGAGTTGCGTCTCGAAGCGTAAACCCGAGATGTTGATCACCACCCTCTCGCAGCATCCCTGGCGGCTGAGCTCGTATCGATCCACCGACAGGTGAGGCGCCGAGAGCACGGCGGACTCCTCCAGCATGTTTTCCACCGTCATGACGCCCTCCTGCACCTCGGCATAACCCCGGCTGTCAGTCGCGTTCCTGCCCCTTTGCTTGGCGGACGAGGGCGGCTGGTTCACACTGTAGGTCTGGTCATCCATACAGGTGGTTTTCGGTCTTGGGGTGCAGAGTGCGCCACGCCTCTCCCAGCCAAAGCCTACAGCTCTGGAGAGCTGAGGCCGACGCCACTCACATCTCTTCTAACCATCACCCCTCTGCGCGCATCCACACACTGAAGCGCTGCTCTCCCTTCTGCCTTTTTCTTTTTTTTTTTTTTTTTACAAACACGTCGACACCCGCCCACGGCGCGCATATGTCTGACATACGTCCACAACCCGCCCAGTCGGAAATTAACTTGACACTTAATGTCGAGCACAGACCTTCATGGAACAAAAACACTTGAGGATAATGAACCCACACCTGTTAGATTATTTCTCTGAGAGTTTGCACAGATGTTAATGAAGCGCAGCCCTCATCCGAATTATATCGAGTTAACTTAAAGGGGCACTATGTAGTTTTGGAGAAGAAATTCAATCTCAGAATTTTGATATTTACAATATTATTGAAGTAATAATACAAACTCAGAAATATGTATTTATTCCACAACTGAATAAACAAGCTGTTCTCAGAGGAAAATAAGGTCCCCAGAACACTGTTTGAAGCTAGAAAGGTGGCAGGGTCCGCCACATATAAACAAAGTAAAACAGTATGAAACCTGCCTTTAAGATCAGTTTGTTTATTCAGTTTATTAAGTCATGAAAACAAACAAAAAATTTGTTAAAGCATAAAAAAAACCCTTTCTCTTCTGATTACAGTTTCTTTCCAAAAACTACAGACTGCACCTTTAAGAAGAAAAGAGCAAAAAAAACAAGACATCCAGGAGAAATATGATCTTTTGTGCTGCATGTCTGCAAAAAAACACCTCTGTCACCAGTCATGGCTCCACTTTTCCAACAGAAACTGAGCTGATATAATCTTATTTTTCCTGGATTTTAACATCAGCGAGCTGCTGAGAAAGTCAACATGTTCTCCGTCCACACAGGAGGAGTAAAAACAGAACATTTAGTTGCTACTTCTTTGTTTATGTTCTTCTTTTGTTGTTGCTCTCCATGGTGCTGAAAGCAAGCGTGCACCAGTTTGTCAATCAACGCGCGCTCCCTTCCTGCAAATGAGCTGCTGCTGCTGCTGCTGCTCTTTGTTATGTGCACACTTCATCATGTGTGCGTTCGTCTAAAGATGCTCCTTCCCGGATGCTGTTATCAGAACACAGAAGCCTCCCCGGGATCAGTCACCTCATTTCCACTCGACAAAAACCGCCATGTGGTGACAGGATCGCCTCAAAGAAGCGTTTGCCTTTCGAACAGCTGTGATTAATGATGAAAATGCAAAAATCAGTGTTGTTTGTAATTCATACTGACAGGCTTCATCAAAGGCGTCTGTCACTGTCCGTGGTTATAGGAGCAAGTGCACGGGGTTAATGAGTTCAAATGGGATACAAAGCCTGATGCACAATCTGCTCTTTTTATATTTTTATTGTGTCAGTCTGGGTTTTTAATTTCAACATGTCAAAGCCAAAGGAAGAGCTGATCCTCTCTTCCATCCATATATGGCGACATCTAGTACTCGACTATGAACATACTCAGAAAATCCTCTTAAAGCAGATGACACTGATCTAACAGACTTATTGACCTCTTTTGCGCTGTCTGAAAAAAAATTAGTTCTAGGGCATGGGAAAACCTCCTGCTCTGTTTATAAACAGAAAAGCAGACGTCTGTAGTGAAATAAAAAAAGACGTAATGCATTTTGTAAGCCTGTGGTTAAAAATATCAAGACTAAAAAAGTAACTTTATTTCACTTAGCTGCTTCATTCATAGCTGAGAAACCATTAAACTGGAAACACTTAGTTAAAGCTGCTGTGAGGATTATTTTCTTATTAAATCGAGTGTTAAATAGCTTTATATTCCAACAGTAACCACATAAGAGAAAAGAAATGCTATCCCTGCCAACTTTATCCAATCAGGACAGGACAGAGACGTTTTGGTATCTACACCAGCTACCAGTTACAGCCAAGCCCCCAGGATGAGCGCCAGGCTCTGAAGCCAACTTCCATAGTGACCAAACTGTGTAGTTACATCGTCACATGATGCACTGCAGCCCAAAAATACTTTGTTTCCGTGAGCTTACATTGAAAGAAGCGTCTGGAAACGGTGGATACATTTTTTTGAGCATCACAACTCCCACAAAATGACTTGTTTCACTGTGCGAATTTCAGCCATTCAGTCCAATAAAATTTGGAAAGTCTTGAAGAGCACCTCCAAGGCTGTGTCCAGATTTAATGTAACGTCCTTGGTTCCAGCGCTCCCAGTGACTGCTTGTACATAAGAATGCAGTTCCTCGAATGGCCACTTGACGCTGGCTCCAAAAGCGAGTCCACCACCGTAAGAGCCCATGTTAAAATGCCCAAACATGAATTTTAGCCCGGTACATGACTGCTGTACAGGGGTGGGGGATTTTTATATAACTCACTTGTTTAGATTATAATGAGGATTTAAATTATGCATAATCTGCTGGGGAGCTCTGGAGGAGACAGCCGTGGGCAGAGCCTGGAGCTTCTGGAGGAATAAACCCCAGAGTCGGGGAGAGCACAGAGTTTGTTTTCTAAACTCTTTGCCAAGCGATGAAAAACACTTAAAGAAAAGAAAGAGGCAAAGAGAGCTAATTTCTCTGTTCATGACACCTGTACAAGATTGCATTTTTGGCCACTTCAAGTGACAGCAAACTGCAAGCTGTCTGCTAGGCTTCATCTCAGATAATTAGAGTCACTGATCTTCACTTCTTGGCCATGTTTGTAGTGTTGATGCCTTTAGGGGACATTTTAATACAAATAAATATGGCTTGAAATGCAGTTAACTGGACTGACAGACCGGAGTGGAGGGACAGACGGCGGTGTTTTGTATAATCGAGCTGCTAATATTAATCGGCAGACAGCTGCTGGAGCTGGTGAGCTCTGGATCAGACAGCCATGGGCAGGGGCCAGAGTTTCTGGAGGAATAAACACCAGACTCGAGGAGAGGGGATTCAAAATTGGATTTATCTTCACTCTCGCTGCTCAACCTATCAGTCGCACAATTGACAGCAACTCTTCAATTATTTATTCTGTACCTTTCTCTCACTATACATTGATCTGAGTGCTATTTAAAAGACTTCTCTACACTACCACACAGCAGCAAAGCTAAAAAAACAACAATCGTCGTGTTAACTCCTCCTCAGGATGTGTCAGATTCTCAGGCAGAATACCGAGGACATGATTTGTGTGGCCCTGTCCCTGAGACTTAAGTGAAAATATTGGCTAAAAATATCTTGAATTACACAATCAGGGAAGTATGACGTGAATACACACACACACACACACACACACACACACCAAGAAAATGTGCTGAAACAAAATCTAACCTAAGACGTGCTGAATGCTGTTAACGCCACAGTGCTGACGACAGTGTTTTCATAATCTCACAGTTGTTCAGATTAATTAAAAAACAGTGTGAAACTCAAAAAAGATGACTTTTTATAAACTTCGAAATGTTTACGACTTACATGTTTATACGCTGCATACAGTTTCTTTTGATTATCATTTATTTCATTTCTTTTTTTCTCTATGTTTATTTAGTTGAGAGGGACGAGGTGTTGGAGGGAGAACAGGGTGAAGTGTTTGCTGTGTGTCATGTAACAGGGACGTGCTGTTAAATCTGATGTAATTTGCAAACTGAAAACCAATGAATATATTAATTATATAAAAAATGTTTATAACTTATTATCACCGGGGTTAAATATGTGTGAGAGTCAGATATGTGACTCAAGTCTTTTGGTGCAAGTCTCAAGCGAGCCCCAAGTCATTTTTTACTGAGCAAGACAAGCAACTTCCCCACAAGATACTGGAGTCTTATCTTCAGTCTTCAGTCTTTATAAAGAGAAAAGACAAGGTTTTATTACCTGTCAATTAATGTTGTCGGACAATTTATCTAGCCTGTTCAAAAAGAATGACAATTAATCGGATATAAAAGCCAAGTCACGAGTCTTTAACTTCCAAGTCCAAGTCGAGTCTCAAGTCATTTTCCGTCAAGTCAAGTTGCAAGTCGTCAAAAACACTCCTCTGTCATTTGCCTCGGTGCATAACTTCTCACTCCAGTTTTGTTTCCATCTCGTCCCCACTTGGCAGCCCAGAGGTGGCGTGACCTTTTCCTTCCTCAGTCAGATCTGAGCCTCTTGTTATTTTCGACACGAGATGAAACTCGACCTCTTCGTAGTCCAAAAGGTGAATACAAAACTGCAAACCCTCGGCCCTGACGTGCAATTAAAATAGCCTAGGATGAAAAATCACCGCAGTGTTCTTATAAGACAACGAGAACGATGGCAGATCATCGAGTTAAAACATCTGAAATAAAACAAACAAAATAGAGAAAGTTGTTGTATCAATCCCGCCTGTTACACCTGAGTGAGAGAGCACCTTGACCTCTGACCTCCAACCCCACAGACCCCTGACCTGAACCAGGGTTCATATTACAGCTGAAACAAAGTACTTTTGATACTTATAAGTACATCTAATATCAGATAAGGTAAGTACTTTTTACATGGGTGACTTTCACTTTTACACAAGTACTATTTTAACGTGATGCCTTTACTTTTACTCATGACTTTTGTTACTTTTTACAACAATGACAAACACAAACACATGATTAACAGCTTAAAATTGCTGAAATACTGAGATGACCCAGATGGCACGGCAGATTATAAAGTATACAAAATACATATCAATATTTTTCTTTTTCCTTTATTTTCAAGTCATACAAAGTGCCCAACCCTCGTGGCTTCACAAGACCCCAAAAACACAGTTGCAGCGGTCAGACACTCCATTAAATTTCATTTCATTTCAAAAATGCAGGTTAATTTTGTGGCTCGGTCTTTAACAAAATACTCCTCCCTCTCTCCTGAGCTTGGCGAACAAAATCTGCTACAATAAAGGCTCCATTCCTGACTCACAACTCAAGCTTTTATTAACCATCCTGCCAAAAGACATCAGCATAAATGGAGGACATATATTGAATATAATATAAATAAAGTTGTTGTTTTTTTCTATCTCAGTGCAGGACAGTAAATATTGGGAGTGTTAATCTTGGGGTTAAAGACAGGCTTGTCAATACCTTCATCGATCTTGTGCTGCATTCAATTTCAAATGACTGACACTGTGCAGTCTAGTGGACGTGCATGCATAGATGTATGTTGCTTTACTCATTTTCAAGTTGCCTGGTAATTTTTCAGACGATGGCTGTTTCTTTTTCTAATCACTGTCAACACAACACAGCCACACCTGCTCGTCCGATCCCCTCCGCATAAATCTGATAAACGTTGAAATAAATGTGTCCTCTGCACAGCGAGAAAATCATGCTGCTAATAACAACCTCCCAGTAGTTGCATCTCAGTAGGCACCGGGAAGTTTTGTCTGGGTTGGTCTCCATGGCAACAAAACATAAAGTGTTTTGTAAAGAAAGAAAAAGGAGTTAAGTTGAAGAAGTTATATAATTTCCGGTCCAACTCGTGCAGGAGCGAGTCGACCAGAGACTATTTTTCCACATTCCCGCTGAGGAACGAACATGTTACATATCAGGATGAAAAGGACGCTGGCTGAGGTTTTCTTAAGCGTGTCGACCACAAGGACGCTTATCAAACACCAAAGAATCAGCTCAGTGAAGGGATGGGATATGAAGCTTTAGACCCTGAGCCGGAGAGACACTTTCATTTAATAAAAACATTCATTATCACACCTCCAGCTCCTTCTTTGTGTCCTCTATCCAAATCACTCTCCAGTCAAAACTTAATAGATTGAAACAAATTACATTTTAATACCTCCGGGTCGTGTCAGCGGCATTTGTGCTTGTAAACACAGACTGATGGGATGTATCAGGCCCGGGTCTGGTTCTGTTTTGATTCGCTGCAGTTTAGATGAACCTCTGACTGATACAAGGGTCAGGGATGATAATAATTGATGACTGGAGCTGCAGACGGAGTCTTCTACAGGCGGCGAAAGTGCTTTTCCTGATTGCATTGTTCTGAGACTGAATGCATGTGTGCCTCTGTGGGCTGAACAGAGAGATAGAAAAATCCCAGCACTGGCCCTGTTATAATGTAATTCCCATGCAGATACCATCAATGTGCTCGAGCCAAGGTGTCAGACGTGATATCAAGCCTATTTTTTTATTGACACTACAGGTGATTTATAGCCTTTGTGAACACAAGCCAAAGACATTCCCTCGATACCGACCTCGTTGTACACATCCCTATGTCCAATCTCACATGCATTCATAAATGCTTAATAGAGTTTTTATTCCACAAGGTCCTGCGGTCCATTTTCTCCATCATTTTCTCACCCGTGCTGTTGAGCTGCCTGCTGAGGATAAAGCAGGCCTATTATGTATCCAAACCTCTGGAGCTGAAGGCGGCTAAAGATAGACTTTTTATCGGTCTGGGAAGTTAAAAAATTACTTATTAACTCTGGCAGAAGCTTTAATTTTAAGTGACGTTACAAATGACATTGTGCGTCTGGGCTGAAGGGAGACGAGGGCATTTGATATAATAGTCCCCTCCAAAAGATCCTAACTGCATTTTTCATTCTTCAACATTGTGTCGGAGGGAAAAAAGAGGGCTGCTTTCCATCAAAAGTGACAATGCTTGGACCGCTCTTTGAGCAGTGAGGAGCAAGGCTGTTTTCAGTCTGTTCAGTCTGGCTTGCAGGCACACACACACACACACACACACACACACACTGACTGATCAATACAGGCAGAGAGAGAGGGACCAGCGTCTATCGATCGGTCATGCATTGGCTGCCGTCCCTGCCAGCGCTGAATCATTACGCATTCACACTGTCCGCTGCCACAGCTACCATGAGTCAAGGTGAAGGCCAAGGTCATAAATAATGCAACAACACTTTTCTTGCCACTATTTGAAGCAGCCAGGCGAGAGGTTAAACGGCCGTTGTAACTGCTGATTTCTCTTTCAGTCGATAGCTTGTAAAATACTGAAACCTTGCTGACAAATTCGATCCAATCAACCCAAGGCAATTAATAATCGCCTTCATCTATCTGTTGTCCTAATAATCAATCTCTTGCTACAATTTCAAGCAGCCAGGCGAGGGTTTAAAGGAGTGTTGAAACTGTTAAATCCTCTTTCAGTCAATAGCTTGTAAATGAAAGAACCCTCGCAGAAAGAAATCAATTTGATCAACTCAAGGCAATTAATAAACAACCTAATCAATCTACTGGATAATAAAAAGGCTACCACGTCTCCTGCATACTGATCTATTTAGGCAAATTGCATGTGCTAGTTGTGCACTGGCGACGTTGTTTTTAAGAGCTTCCTCTGGAGATTGTTGGGTTGATAGTGAGTGTATAAAGTGCAGGACTTTTGTATCAAAGACTGGGGCTTGTCCAGACAGTCATCAGGATACCACTGATGTGTTCACATTTGTATGTGTATATGAACCATATTGATATTCCCACAAAACATGTCACATCACGTTCACATTACATGTTTCTGACCTGGATATTGACCTCGGGACAAAATCAAGCCCTGTGTGGATATCGATTATATATTGTGCTGATGACACATCTGAGTTGTGTTTGTTGATCAGAGTTTGATTAAAAGTTTGGTCACTCTAGGAAGGAATCACCAAAGTCATTGGGAAATCATCATCATCAGTTGCCACTTCATGGCGCACTTTGTGGCACTGAAGGAAAAATCAGAGGACCACCAAACTCAGTAGGGATCATCATCTGGGAACCATGAATGTGCATGATTTGGTAGATGCCAAGCTTTGGTACGTCACTAACTCAATGAAAGGTTTGTCTTACTAGTGGCACTAGAAGGAGACTCAGCGGTTCGCCAAAGTAATTTCTTGAGGGGACCACAAATATTAGTACCAAATTTCATGGCAATCCATCTAACAGTTGTTGAGATATTTCCGATCGACAGACCGGCAACTCTCTGCGACATGTGTGGCTAAAAAAACATGCTCTAGTTGCTATCAGCGAATAGTTGAGGTAAAACAATGAAATGTTCCAGTCTTATTGTATTCACTGTAGTAGATGAATCGTATATAAATATAATTTCTGGGTTGTATAATTGGACTAAATCGTGGCTTTATGTTTATGGGTCACAGTATTTGTTCTGTTGATACTAAGATTTTGGATTTGACATGCTGTGTGCTTCAGTAACTTTCCTCGCCAAGGAAATGTGAGCAGCTGCTGCCACAGCGATGCATAAAATAAGCGTGACACACATGGAGGGACGGCGAGGGAATTGAACTCAGAATCTCATCAACTTCTGTGCCTTAATGTTATGGTTGTGCATCAAAAACAAACACAAACAAAAGAAAAAACACACAGACAGCACAGGCATGCCACTTAACAGCACATACTTAGGCTGCTATATATAGTGCATAATTATGTTTGCACGTATCACACACACACACACACACACAGGGAGGCAGAGGCCAGACAACACAGACTTTCCAAGACAACCAGTTTCTGGCAAATGTAGACAGAGACCAAAAAAAGAAAACCTTTGTACTGAAACACAAATCCCATAACTGAATAATAAATACTTCTGATTAGCATCATCTGACCTTTAACAACACAGACAGCATCAAATATGAATTTTTATCAGGGTCCTGTCAATTCAAGGCGGGTCCAAACTGGCATTTGAGGTATAAACACGGGCGAGAGCCGCACTCTCCTCGGGGATGTGCCAGGATGTGATGCACGTATCAGGAATTACAGCGCCACATGTGACGTGGTACATGTGTAGTTGTTATTCCAAACGGCATCCCTGCAGTGAAATGTGAAGGTCGTTGGCAAGGAGGAGGGCGTATGTTGGGAAAGTATCCAGCCTCCTGGATTAGAGATCCCTGGGGAGAGCGAGATCCCCGGACCCTGCATGACATGCTGTCACAGTATTAGATTGGTGGGGCTACACGGAAAGACCCCCCTGTGCATTGGAGCATTGCTTTATGTCTGACCTGAGAGGAGTTAGTTTCCAGGAGCAGAGAGACCACAGGAATGAACTTGGGATGTAATAGAGTCGCTTCAATTGATTGTGGAGGTTGGCCGTATATTTTGACTAAACATAGATGGGGAGGAAGAGATAGCGTTGAAGAAATCAAGAGAGGATTATAGGGCCTCTGGGATTCACTCCCGTACACGTCTTGTGTATTTGCTGTGATTTTATCTGATTGAGAATGAGAATGAGATTTAAAACCTGAATAGCAATGAGCTTTAATCACCACATCCACAAAATCTATTCAGGAATTAATGACTCGTATATAGGGATGGGACAATAAGAGATTTTATCCCGGATTGTGATAAGAAATCGAGAATTTTCATTGTTGGGATAATCATGAAAATCCTCACATGAATGACATGAAAAAGCTCTTTGATGTAAAGCCATACATTGGTTTCCAAATTTAAAGTTTAAAGTTAAATCTAACGCGTGTAAATACTACAGATTCAAAACTAAAAAACAACGAGGAGATGAGGTTACCACCGTTGATTTGTTCTTTAATTGAGCAGGAAGACCCTATGATCAGGGCTGCAACTAAATTTGATTTTCATTATGAATTAATATGCAGTTATTGAATACAAAGCAATAATATCATTAGTGTAACAGTGACAACACATCGCAATGTCACAAGTTTCTTGTTTTGTTCAACCAATAATCTAAAGTCAAAAAAAGTAATGCAAAACAAGTAAAAGCAACAAATTCTCACATTTGAGAAGCGGGAACAGTCAAAGATTTATCAATAATGGATAAATGACTTGAATTAATATAAAAAAAAAATATTTTAGGCTTTGTGGATCTTTAGTTTTTGAGTTCATCTGGTTGCCTTTTCAATAGTAATTGAGTGTAATTGTTCTTTTTGTACCCTTTTTTTACAGTTATGGTTACAGACTCTCTCCACCTCCCCACCGTACACTCACACATGGAAGGTAATTTATTTGCCAAAAAAAGAGAAGGCACACAGCAAAAATAAGGTTAAAGATAGATTTGATCGCTAGCATATTCTTTTCTGCAAATTTCTATATATATATTGCTATACTGTTATCATGAATTCTTTCAACCACGATAAATCTGACATTGTAACAGCCCTACTCCAGATGTATGAAAACATGATTGTTTGGTTCAGACCCCAACAAATGTCCCATCATCATGATTTTAATAGTCTTTTCAGTGAAAATGAAAATTGTGACGCAGAAATAATCATTCCCACTAAACATCAATCATATCAGAATCATAATATCTATCAGAATAATAGCGACATACTGTATTTTTTTACCGTATCATACAGCCTTAATTCTACATATTCAACCAGTAACATTCATGAGTCACCGGGGTGAACTGTTTCACTGTAGCTGTGGAGGAAAAAGAAAACCAAATGTTTTTTCCTCCAACTTTTTTTCTCGAACACGACTCAGAAACAGCACCCTGTTTTATCATTTCTGCAAATTATCAGGCTCGCACCTCCCTGCAGTAGCCGGCGCGAGAGACATCTTTGAAGTGCGAACCACAGTTTGTAAGGAGCAGATGGGCTGACTAATGTAACTCCTGACTGGTGCTGCGTGCGTCTCACTGCCAAATCTCAGTGAGAGATGGCAGAGCGGCTCATTGGGGAACGTGGCAGGCTGCAGAAGGAATCACCAGGATGGAGAGGAGCAAGAACTCATTTAAAATGGTTATCACAATAAACACCAGGCATATGCTTATTTAATTTCAGTCTTCTCGGCCGCTGTTCACTTCTCTTGTTTAGCTGACAATCTGATGTTGTCACTGAGAGCCTGGAGATGTACGAGCCTCCAAGTCTTGTCTTGTCTTGTCATGTGTTTCAGTCATTGAGAAGATATTAAGACTGTAGGATGTGTTATACGTTAACAGAGATGAGTAAGTCTGACTGATGTCTTAGTTTAAGTCTTGGCGTTGTCAGTAATGTTGATGGTAATGCACTTACTGTGCTGGCAAACACTGTCAAACTGCCATTTATCAAGAATTATGCAGTCCAGAGTAAAATCCCCCGGAGGCACGCTGACCTTTCCAGGAAGATTCATATGAGAAGAACACACAATGTGTGTCTACTGTGAGGGATGTACACAAAGATATACATTATGTATCAAGGTCGGACCTTTTTGACAGGAGTTTTGAGTACTAAATAGAGATTTATCCACTTAAATCCTAATACTACATCTGCTTTCTGTCATGTGGCTCACAGAATAGTGTAAGAAAGACAGTTTAATTATAGTAGGCCCATTTTGTATATTAAACAATTACAGCGATGAAACAATTAATGACTTCTAAAGTTAAAAAATAATAAAAACTAAATGTAAAATTCTTTGAAGGGGAATGTCTGCTTATGGCTAACGCAGCTAATTAAAAACCATAGAGCCTACAGCTAAGCTAGCAGCGCTCCGAGGCTCTACTCTGAGATAAACGCTAAAACCAGCATGCAAACATTCTCATAACAATATTGCTGATGTTTAGCAGATGTGTTTTCCATGTTTACCGCCTTAGTTCAGCATTTTAGCATGGCTTAAAGGTGTCATTCATAAAATATGGCCAGAATTTTAAGGTAGTGGGGCAGCATATCACCAGAGTAACCGACAACTGCTGCTCTTTGCTAGCTCTCCTTGGCTGTAGCTAGCTATCAGTGGCTAATTAGCCGTGGAGCCTGTGGCCTTAAGAGTTTGCCTGGACTGAGACAGTGAATTCAGAAGGTGTGCGGTTATATATTCCTGTTAATAAATGTCAGGATATTTCCTTTCTTGAAATTTTGTGTCTATTTTGTTCATTTATTACACTAAACGCTAAGACTACGGGGTTAGCTGACTATCGCCTCTTGTGGTACAAAAATTGTATGTTTCTACACATTCTGTGATGTTAGTTAATTACCTCTGCTGAGGAGGCTTTGGTTGGTTTGTCAGACAGATTACACAAAAACTACTGAACGGACTTCCATGAAACTTGGATTGAGGACAGAACTTGACCCAGAATAGATCCCATTAACTTTTGGTGTGATCTAGATAAAGGGACGGATCCAGGAATTACTTCTCACTTTCTTTAACTTTGTGAGACAGGGTGTTTTTCAACATTTTCATTAATTTCTCAGGGACTATTGCATGGATCTTGATGAAGAAAATCAGGCGTATTAAGGAAGTTACTATATGATGCAGATCCAATGTTTTAAACAATATCTATCCATATCTTACAAACTGCTCCTTCCTTCCTTGTCAGCACGTTAACATTGCAATCTAGCACGAAACACTAAGTACAGCTGAGGCTGGTGGAAATGTCACCAGTTTTGCAAGTGTTTGATGATAAAATAAAGTTTTTGAACAATTAGAATTTTGGCAATCGATCCAACAGTTGTGGGGACATTTAACTCAAATGTCACCCTCGTGGTGCCGCTAGAGAAAAAGTCAGAGGATCACCAAAGTCATTAGGATACATCATGTGCGACAGCGAGTGTGTGTACACAGTGTTGTGCCAATAAATCAAATAGATGTTGAGATATTTTACTGGACGACTGGCAGACTGAAAATTCGATATTGACATAAAGCAGCGCTGCCTATCAATTTGCTACAATGCCCACAATAGTTTAACTCACCCTGAGATGTGAAAGATACCAAAATCATAATGCCTCACAGCATATATTGGCAAGTCAGACATAGATATTTCATATATACTGCTGATTTTCATGACTTTTCTGTGCTGTTAAATATTTTGTGTTTTTATTGTTTTGTTTTCACTGAAGCACAGTCAGGAAGAGGAGGAGGAGGAGGAAGAGGAGACAAAGAAACAAACAGCAAACTAAAGCAAGAGGTTATCATCCCTGTAGGTCCAGCTGCCCAACAATAATGTATACTATATATTTCTCCAAGTAAAACTAGTATCAGCGTGCAGACAGATGGGGGGCATCACTTTGATGGTATTTTGGCATGCTGGTGGTAACCATGACAACCCCTGTAAAAGGAGGGTATCCCGTGCCTTGATGATGTAACGGGAATTTTGCTCCCCATATTCCAGGCTGTGAAATTAACACTTTGAGATTAAATTTCACAGCATGCTGCCCACTACACACTGCTCTCTAAACAGCTGAACCCCCACATGTAAATACACACACACACACATAGACAAACACACACTAACTAACATGCTTCTATAGACACACACTGGTAGGAAGATATGCAAAACAGGATTAGAGATATCCTACTTACTTGGCTTTCATTTCCTGCCATAGGAGGGAAAATCTAAACCCATTGCGAAAAACATACAGCACACATGTATGCTCGCGTGTACGCATAAATGCAAAATGATTTCAACCTACATACTTTCACGCATGGAAAGACACACACATGCAGAGCAGACACCAACAAACCCCACGTTTCACACAAATAACAGCTGCACACAACTGTAGTTAATGAGGTGCCTGTTTTCCAGTCAAATGCTCGTCTGCAGCCTCAGGTAGAGTCTTATTATGTCCCTGCCACTTGTGATACACTGTCTGAGCATCAGCACAATGACAGGAGCATCATTAATACTCCAATTATTCCACCCTGACTTCTGCTTTAGATTGTAGGAAGGTTGTACAGATTAGAGCGCTCTGTGGCAGAAATAAGTGTCTTGTTTTCTTTAATATTAATTAATATTGGCCTTTCAGATATATCACAGGTATCTGTTATATGTAGTTCAATATGCAGCGATATGAAACCTTTTCTTTTTATGGGAGCACTACGTGTCTGGGGAAGAAATCTGAATCAGAAGAGAAAGATCCTTACTGAAAGATATTTTTTATGCCTTAACAAACTAAATAAACAAACTCTTTGTTTTCATGACGGAATAAACTGATATTGTGTTGTCTTGTAAGGTCAGTTTGTTTTTATATATTTACTTATATGTGGCGGACCCTGCCACCTTTGTAGCTTCAAACCGTGTTCTGGGGACCTTATTTTCCTCCGAGAACAGCTTGTTTATTCAGGTATGAACTGTTTACTGTTTCAGTGCACTGATGTCATTTTTTTAACTGTAACATATCCTGCCTCCTTTACATATCTTTGTCACAAGTGTTTGATAACCACATTTGAGAGATCACTGCAAAAAATGTGTGTATATCAGCAGATATTGGAATTTTTTACTCTCTAATATATGTATCGGCATCAGCCCCAATTTTTGGTATTGGTAGGGCTGTAGTTGAGATAAGGGAACATGGCGGCATCCCTCAAAAAGAGACAATCACAAAGGTGTTAGACACACTCACTGATCAGCAAATCGTTTCTGGAACAGTAAAATTATGACCCAAACTGAGCGACATCATGATCAAACTCTTTACACCAAGACCCCGGTTCACCCTCAGTGTTCAATCACCACTTCCTGCTGTAGTTGTGTGTGGCCTAACCCTAATCAAAGGATCATTATTGACATTTCCAGTGCGTTCACTTTCACTATTATCTCCAAATAAAGTGGTCTAGATGATCTGGCTCAACGGTTGAACTGTTGTTTACTACCTGTGTGATCCTCTGTCGCTATAGTGCGAGTGTGTACAAGTACAACGTAATCATTAGTGATGATTATAAATGATGTCTGGCTAGAGCAACAATATAAATGGATCAAAGTTGCAACCAAACATAATTATCCTTTAACTCACAGAGTCTTATATCAAATCGCTAAAACATTTACACTAAAGGTAGCATTACATTTAAAAGAGTATTCAAGTGATTTAGCTTCGCACAACCATGAAGTTGGAGGACTTACAGTTCAAGAGACTAAAAAGATTGAATCAGCAGAAGCCAACATATCCAGACTTTAGTCCCAGTTCTTTTCTGTTATCATTCCTTAAAGGGCCACTGTAACTGATATTAATACAACTCTTTATTATCTAACTGTGTAACAGCGTAAACCTGGGAAGCGTGACATTTTTTGGGACAGTTATCGTACCGTGAAAATCTCGTACAGTTGCAACCCTAATCCCAAACTAAGCGAACACTGATGACACATCTGGGGTCATTTTTTTCAATTGCATCTGCACAAAATCTATCACATCATGATTTAAAACCATGTTGCAACATACGCAGGCATATCACATATTGTGTGATTAAAGATCGTATCCATATAAAGTTTCAACATTGGATTTATTTTCCTGTCTGAAACGATGCAACAGAAAAAATGGGGATGTAATATGAAGTATTGATGGAAGCACGGTTTTCCAGGGTGCACAAGAGAGAATCCCGACTGTGAAAGTGCATTTGATAGACTGGTCACTGTTACAATCCACTACATTTATGTCCGATGATTTTTATCTACACTGACTATTTCATAACTGCTGCCTATTTCCAGCTCCCTCACGAGGGTTGACAGATATGAAAACACGACCACATATCGGTGGTGATAGCGGCAGCATCCTTACATGACTCTGTTACAGGACCATTTACCCTCCCCGGCATCAGATTGCATTGAAATATTTACCGATAGCACAGTGAGGGCCTGACTGAGGTAATGATCCAGGTCAGTGGAGATGATGAGAGAGCCTGAGCACAGCTGTGGGAAAAGACCCAGTGAAAAACACATCCTGTGTTAGCTCGCAGACATAATGTAGAAAAGAGGAGAGAGTGCTGAAGAGCATATTCAGTCAGAATAATAATTAGTATTAATTTCTGCCTGATAACAATGATATCATACAATATTTAAAAGATTTTTCTCTCAGAGGAAGTACAAAACGGAGGACACGTCATATATCTGCTGTATGTTCTTTACAAGGTGTTTCATCTTATTGTGTTGCATAATAAGTTCATTGGGCAGGCTGTGTGTAGCGGGCTGCCGTCCTCCATTAACCATACAGTGTAATTGTAAGGGGTTATTACCATTACCCAACCATAACAATCAAATCCAATCATCCAACAATGAGGTATGGTTCCCCTTCATTTCTTTTTAATGTTAATGGGAGAGCAATTCATCTTTTCTCAAAATCCAAACAAAAGCAAACAAAGCAGAAAGCTTCACGAGGACAGACTTCAAAGCGTGAGTCCTCATTAGACATACTACGCCTTTGAAGAGACATCGGCAATCCTCAGCGCTAAATCACAGATGGATCCCTGTAAAAGCCCTGTTTTTTTCCCCCGCTGGGGCTCCTATAATTATGAGCACATTAACTGAATGTATTGTTTTGGGCTGTAAATGTGAAGTATATCTGGAGCAAAGCGGTGTTGTGCGTTCATATACTATCACTGACCGATGTGATCAATAACAGCACTGGCAGTCTGCTGCTGACAGGCCGTGCACTGCCAAAGTGTACCAATAAATCCCAGTTGAAGTCTTTGTTTATTGGCTCTATTAAGAAGCTTGGTGCTTGAACTGATTCTGGCAGCTGTGATCAAGTGTGATAGAAATGAGGCCAATTTAAGGAAATTGACTGCAATTGGCTTGTTTGTGGGTTTGGAGTATGTAGCCTTAGGGTTCACAGTTCATAGAAAACAGTTTTAACCCATGAACATCGCCCTTACATAATTTAAAGGTTGGGGAAAATAAATCATCATGAAGTATGTTCTATAGTTTTACAGTTTTCTGTGTAGGGACGTCTATAATTTTTATGATGAATGTTAATGTTAATAATCTTTTATTATCTGGCAATTTTTCAAAGATAATTTCTTTTTATTTACTATCTAAACGGTCTAAAAATAGTGGAAAATGCCCATCAAATGTTGACCAGACATGATCATGATAGAAATGAGAGAAAAGCAGCAAATTCTTACAGAATGTTTATTAGTTTAGCTCGATAAATTACCTAAATGTTCAATCAAAACATCATCATTTAACAGTAACAATAACAGTATCTGCTAATATTGAGTACAGACCCAACAGTACTTCTCTCTTTCCCTTCAAATTTAAAATCTTTTCACCTTTATAGTTTATGGTAACATGAGGCGAGGGATTCATGTGGAACCAAAGACTGGAACAATGACCTGCTATGACTGAATAAATGTAATTAATGGCAGAAAATATGAATTTCATACTGACACTGACAAAGAAGTTGTATTTAATCTGGATTGGTCACATCTTGTCCAATACCTGATCCGCTTAATGAGCTTAGTATGGCCATGAATACTGATACGGCGTATCGGATTTGTGCATCCCACCGCAGAAAAAGCAAATAAAACACGAGTGGAAGAGGAAGACAGCGGAGGTGAAGGATAACAGGATACAATAATCAGATAATAAGCAATAAAACATACCTAAATCCTGTACCTACTCTTGTTAGGGAGGTGCTTAAACCTACGAGAAGTTAAATTAAGTTAGCAATGACATTCAAAGTAATATTGGCAGTGAAAGGTAGTAAAACATGGATTCAGCTCTCCATTGAAGCTGCATTAGTGTTTACACTGAGTGAAATATCCAAATCCGAGATAATGTTTTTTCTGGCTGCATCATTATTCTAGATGGTAAATGGACTTGCATTTCTATAGTGCTTTTCCGGCGCTTTTCCAGAGCTCAAAGCCCTTTACAACACTTGTCACACACATATTCATACACTGATGGCAGACGCAGGGTGCCAACTGGAGCAGTTTGGGGGTTAAGTATCTCGCTCAAGGTTACTTTGATATGCAGCTGGGGGAGCCAGGGATTCGAACAAGCAACCTTCTGATTACTAGATGTCCCGCTCTACCTCCTGAGCTACAGCCGCCCCAGACATAAGCACAGACCTGGTGCATACACGTTACCCTGATGCCTGTGTGAACAGGTATGTTTTATGCTGCCTTTTGGGGGCATTTACAGAAGCAGCACACCGTTCAGGCACTGACAGAGCACTCCATGATCGTGACTGATTTAGTGTTTGGTCTGTAAAACGTCAGAAAATGGTGAAAAATGTTGATCAGGTCCAAGATGATCCTCAAATGTCTTGGTTTGTCGACAGCCTAAAGATATTCAGTTTACTGTCACAGAGGAGTAAAGAAATCAGAAAATATGGAAGCTGGAAGTAAAGATTACGACTTATTTTTCTTAAAGTATGACTCAAACTGATGAGTCGATTATCAAATAGTTGACTATTTTAATAGCTGACAAGCAATTGATTTCTCACTGCAGCTCTAGACAGACATCAAACATTACAGAAATTCATTTCTGATTACCATATCTCTGATCACAACACAAAAATATTTAAACCACATTACAAGCCTTTTCCACGACTGAAGTTAACCAAACACCCAGGCACATGCAGAGAACATTTTCCAAAGCCTTCAACTATGTTTGTTATCTTGAGCGAGCATATTTGTGCAAATGAGATAAAATATGAGCTGCGCTGGGCTCATTTACTGGAGCGAGCGGCGCTTGCAGAGCACTCACACAGATACAGTAATTCATGCACACAATGAAGACAGCCGAAAGTGACACATTTATTCGAAAACATCCGCTCAGACTTTAAATGTGTCACGTTTGATACCGCTCACATTTGTTCTCTCAGCACATCTCACTAAACAAACAAGTAAGAGATATTGGACACAGTGGCTGCTCCTGCCACACCAAGGGGAGGTCGCACTCCTTCCTGCCTGTGCAATTGCCTTAGCTCAATGACTTATGAAAAGGAGAACAATCTGTGCACAGATGGGACAGAGATATAAATATTCTGACCTGTCACAAGGAGGCCAGACTACTCTGTTTCTAGCTTCAGGTGATATACGACGAGGCACAGACAGAGGATTGGAGCTATGCTGGAATGACTTACCTCTAATAAAGGGCAAGAAATGGAGGGGAAACACTCACAGGACAAATGTGGATTTCTTGTTCCAAACCATCGAGGCTCATCGGTTCTTAGCTGTTTCTGTTCGGATCTTTAATGCAACAACTTCAAACAGAGCGGTTTTGTAACGCCAGATGACCATATGTTGTCCTGATACATATGTGCATGTGATTTAATGCGTGGTAACTCAGGACAGCCACAGTTGTTTACTACCTACACCTGATCCAGCCGGCAGATTGCCAGCCAACACATCAGTACATGTTTTTTTTTTTTAAAGTTTCCCAGGAGAGTCGGAGGCAATTTTCTGTGATGAAAAATCCTCCAGATGCAAAATGCTCATTTCACTACTCAATTGATTTTAGACAGTGAAGTCTGCTTAGATTGTAAAGCAGAGCATTCAGATTTAATTGGATGGTGCCATCAGAGCCTGATTGGACATATTAGATGGATATAATTGGCTGATTTTAGCTTTGCTGTAGCTTACAATTACATTGGTGTATATTGTGTGTATACAGTAACAAGAAGGGTCCAGTTATCAAGTCACTTTTCGCAGTTCATCTAGAAAGTGACACGAGGACTTCCGAGAAAGTGACACCTGGATGGTCATTAATTTCTGAATCAATGACCGACTCTGTGGGTTTTCCATAAATGTGCCAAATCCTTGTCAAATTGTGTGGCCATAGGAGAAGCTTCATTATTTAGTATTCTACGACGCTTCTCGGTTTGAGTCAACCACAGTTTTTCTCTAAATAAAACGAGATCTTTCAAACTAAACGACAAACTCGGCTGTCATTAGTTACTGCCTTCCAAAATCACAGATATTAGAGCAGGATACAGTTGTTAGTTTGTCACATGGTCACATGATTGTCATTGACCCATTAATTTAATTTGGCGAATTGTAGAAGAGCGAGTAACTTAGTTAAGCAGACCATGATGGACAATGAATGATAACTCTTATTATTATTTGGTCTCCTTGATTTTTAATAATCAGTATCAGCTTTTGCTCTCTGTGCATTTATATTTTAACCTACATTAGCTCAAACCAACACAGAGCTATGAGCCATCAGTGATGTTTTACTGATGACCAGAGGGTGCTCGCCACAGTCCAACCGGCCAGTTCAAAGAAAAACAACACTGCGGAAAAGTCTGAGGAAGTTGGACTGACCAGGTACGAACAAGGGGCCTCATTTATGAAAAAAACCTATGTTTAATTTTTATTTTAAGCATGACTTAAGCAGAAAACCACAGATAAGTAGGCCAGTTATCTATAAAACTTTACTTTGACAAGGAAATCATCTCTCAGCAAAGTCTAGTCTTGACGTAAGTGATATTCCAGCTGGTTATGTCGAGCTATCGCATTTGGGGACACATATGCATCCAAGCCTGTGGTGAACTTTGCATGAACTTAATGAACAACAAGCAGAAGCGCAGACACAGTTGCAAGCTGTGTGTTTCTGTGTTTGTCAACCCAGTATTTAGTCCACTGAATAATACGTGCTGCCGGGCTTCAGTCTCCTCTACCAACGCTGTGACCTCATCTTCCAAAAAGTTTGATTTTCTACTTCGGTCCATGGCTGGCTATTACTGATGAAACACTCATTTGTGCTGGCATTGAACGAGGAGAAATCACACAGCAGCTGCTGTCAATTTAAGTTGTGTTGAGATTTATAGATCACAGGTGATAAGTTACAAATGGGATTTACGCTCAACATCTTCTATGAATCTTAAACTTAATCACACCAGAAATTATCTTTACGTTATGTTCAATTATTAATCTAAGAACATTTTTATAGGGTCTGCATCTTTTCTAGCACTTAAATGTTGTGCCAAATGCAACAACATGATTTCTCCAGTACACTCATGCTGTGACGATTTCAAAAACTGTTACAGAATCATAAAAATTCAGTTATGTTTCAGCACAAAAACAGCTTTGAAGACAAAACAGTCGTGGTCATAGTTAACAGAAACCAATGCTGACCAAACAGGATGTGAACAGCTGTCTCACATGTCACAGAGCTAATAACAACATCACTTCCAGAGAGCCAATACCACACACTAGTGGTCCTTTTTAGGTATTCATGAGGCATTTAAGCCGTGCGCAGAAACAACCAATGCTGTGATTCTGCTGTGAAGACAGCCTTTAACGAGACACTGATTTTAATTCAAAAATTCAAACTGAACTGTTGAAAACAGCTCGCACAAATTGAATTTCTGTTTTTACTAACAAAACTGCAATCAGAGTGTCTCGTTACAATGTGACATCAAGAACTTGACTTAGCGACAACAGCTGGTTAACAGTTTCTGAAATGAAAACAAAATCATTTTATATAAAATCCACCTTTAACATATTTACATGTATTTATCATTATTCATTCTTTGGTGCCATAAAAGCTGAATTTTAGGCACCTCTTTGTTTGTTATAAAGCCTTCTGTACTGACTGCAGTAACATCACTGTTTTTTTGATTAGATGCTCACACAGTTGATACAACAGCCTGACACAATACTATGTGATCCATCACCAGTGTTTACGTTCACAGCACCGCGTCCTACATCCTACATTAGACTCCGCTGAGGCTGAGTGCAACATGAAAAGCATGTTGCTGTCTATATATAGTCATCATTATTATGCAGGGATACCTTATGGATGAGCATGAATAAAGCATTCCTTCTTAAGTAGTTTTCTGAAAAGCTTTTGTCTGTTCCTGAACAATCAGTCACTGTGATCTGATACAATTCTATACCATGGCTGCATCCAGCCAGACCATAATGCATTCCAGTCTTGGACTGTCACGAAGATGAAGTCAATGTGCCTCGAGGGCTTTATTCTGTATGCCATGCCTCTGCTTCTGCTGATTCTGCTGCTGACATTTTGTCTACTTCCACGTGTCCTCACAATATGATCTGGGAAACCCTTCGTTCACAAAGAAAAGCTTAATTAACCAATAATTTACAGTTTTCCAGCAGCCGGTCTGTGCATCTGTTGTTGTTGGCCTTGCGTAGTGAAGAAAATCCCTGAGAGGATTAATTTGCTCGTTCTTCTAATGAGCAGTTGGAAAAGACATACCTGCCCTGTCGCTGCTCCTTTGAGGATATAGGCATCAAAACAGGATGTGTTGTGATATACATCTACTGGCAGGGTACAGAGGGGAGGCACACATGAGGGGGAAACAATGATGTAACTGCTTTAACATCTACATTTCAAAATATTCATATATATATGTATGTATATTTCAGTTTATTAAACATACTTAAAATGACACTGTTGTTAAATCAACACTGGTATGTAAACATTAAAAAAACACTGATGCATTCAGATGCTGGGTCGGTTATATAAATTAAAAGACTGATGGATACATGAATTAGCTATATAAGAGTGGGATAATTAAGCCATCTTTACATTTCAACACCCAATCTATAATCTTGACAGCTATTTTGTGTTTTTCTACTATATGACATAACATCAACAGTGTCACCGTGACTCCACAGGAGGGCAGCAGATAGATTTAGCTAATTCAACCCTGCTCACACTCCTGGCAGAGCTGAGAGGTGTTTTTTATCCATCTTGATTTAATTTTGAGGACATTCAGAAGCAAACACTGCTGGACTAAAACAGATACCAGACACATTAATTGAACATGACAGCTAAAGCTTTCTAAGCCCTCTAATGTGGTCGACTGACCCACCAACCTGTGTGTGGATTCAAGATGTTTAAAAGTGAAAATCATACTCTCACTGCAACCTCAGAGCCCAGGGGTCGCAGAAGCCAAGGACACAAATGTGCAGTTAAGTGTGGTGCACAAAGGTTTAGTCTTTAGGTTAAATCATCCCTGAAGGTCACATGCTGGATAGTGAACACATCGTCATATAATATTCAATCAATATTCAGTGAGTGGTAGCACCTGTTTGCATGATATTTATGTTCTGCAGAAAAAACATACATACATGTATGACCACTGGGACGCTATAAATTCCATGCAAGTTACAACAATAAACCATTCCCCATAAATCATCCACACTATCGACTTTTTTTTTCATAATTCACACTGTTTGAGCGCAGCCGTGTTGGGAATTATGCTGATATAGATTGGACACATCTGGCGTCCAGATTGCCAAATATTTGGGAGCCATCTTGCGTGTTAGTTTTCATGCTACAAGTGGGCCTAATTAAGTTTAGTTGTATGAGATCATGTCAGTTGATTATGGCAGAATTGAATTTCAGTAAACATGAAGAGTTCTGATTCAGATCAGAAAAGAAAATCTCTTGGATAAAGTAATAGAAGTATTGAAGTCATAAAATGTATTATTTTTACTGAAAACTAAAACAGGATTATCACCCGAAATGCAACAGCAAGTTTAATTTTCATACTGCAAAAACATGAATAAAATCCAGCATCACAGCTTTCCAATTTCCTGTCGCACAATTCATTTTAATTCTGGCGCAAATACGGTTTTACATCACATAAAGTGTCACAGCCCAGCTAAGGACTATTTTTTGACAGAGCTGTACGAGTTGAAGGTTTCTGTGGATAAACACTCATTTCAGTGCTTCTACAAGTAATTCACAGAGACAGGGTATACTCTTTTTTTTTTAAACCGTGGATCTGTCAGAGTCGTGAAATATTAGTGAGGACAGGAAATCTGTGCTCAGTGAGGCTTGCTCCAAGGAATCGCAGGTCAATACAAAATGGAGAACCGTCAATCATGACTGGAAAAAGCCAGAACAGTCGCATACAAATCCAAGCACAAGATTAAAGAGGCAACAGATCTCCAGATTGAGGCCCAGTGGACAGTCAGCTGTGACAAACAGGGCACACCCATATCGTAACTGTTGACGAGCAGTCGTCCTTGTGTTGGAAATGGGCAGTGTCTTTCAAAAAATACTTTGCAGGTGACTGGATGAACCAAAGGTATGTTTGGATAAGGCAACTTAAATACTTTGTTTTGCTTAAAAGGTCCAACTATTTGTAAGATAGTTGAATTTCATTCCCAATCCATCAGTATTTGACGAGAACGAGTGAAACTCAATAATCAACTAATTTACAAACTGGACCTTTAAAAAAAGATCTCACAACCTTGCTCTATGTTTGCAGACTACAGTTGTGAGGTGCAGATTCATCTGACATGAACATAATTCCTGGGATACCAGGCTGTCTGAGGAATGACCTTGAGCAACATAAACTGCTTAAAGGTCCAATTTGTAAGATAGCTGATTATTAAGTCTCATTCCCAACTTGTCAAATGCTGACAGCTTGGGTTTCCCCAACTCGTCAAATACTGACGCTTTGGGATGATACTGACGACCGACCGTCCCAAGGCTCAGTATCTGACAAGTTGGGAATGAGACTCAATAATGAATCAATCTGACAAATTGGACCTTTTAACAAACATGACAAACTGATGCACAAGAAATTGTTCACAAACAGCCAAAATGAACCTTTTCCAGCTACCCCAAGACATGTCCTTATAAAACCAGAGACCAATTCCTTTTATGCGTACACATACTTGATCAATAAAGCCAATTCTGATTCTGATTATTGAGAGATACTGGGATACAAAGAGTTTCCCAAAAGCCAAGACAGAACAATGAACAAATGAGGGAAAGATGGAGAAGCTAGTGGAGGAGAACTGACAGAAAAAGATGGACAGAACTGGCTTGAGAGTAAACATGATTTATATTTTAAGAATTCAGTTTCAAGTTGGCTTCATTTTTGTTACAGTTAACGTAATACTGTTTTTTTCCTCTGTGACAGAAGGTCTGAAAGCAAAGAGAAAGAGCTCTGTTGGCTGTAAACTTACAGTATTTACTGTATTCATCCCATCCAAGTATCTGTAACCGCAACACAACTGGGGAGAAAAATTCCCTGTACAGAGACACAAGCCTGTGTTTCCCTCTATGTGCTTATAGCAGAGGCGGAAGGTTTGATCACATACACAGTTTCAAAGGTTGGAGGGTCACCTGATCCTCTGGGTGTGTGTGTGTGTGTGGTAGTCGGGGGGCGCTCTATGCCTCGGGGCAATGGTATAATAGGCACCAACCCACCCCAGGGGTCAAACCCCTCCAGCCCTCCGACAAAGTGTCCCGCCTCAGTCATATTTGATTTCAAGGGCCAATCTTTGAATTGATGTGTTCTGGACAGGTACGAAAGAGACCGAGGGAGAGGATTGTGCTCTTTGGATTTTCTTCTTCCCACTTTTCACCGTCAAGCTAACATTGTGCTCGTCAATACTTTGTGCTCAGCTCAGTGTGAGCCGACTTATCTGATCAAAGACTTTCATGTCAATAAAAGAGGAAATGAGAGTTTGTAAAAGATTAAAAGCTGATATTGGAAGTATTTCTGGTGTTTACCATTAGGTTTATAATCAGTTACAGCCTTGTCTGCTACATGAGATCCTCTCTGGCTCATGCATTTGTTCAGCAAAAGATACCAGTACCATTGTGCAGAATACTGTAAGTTTTCTAATCTGGGTAAGTAGGTGTCGGTTTTAACAGTGCATGCTCTAAAATTTAGAGATTTAAGATGTAATATATCAATCAAAAACAATAGTTTACTAAAAAAAAAATAGTGTATTGTTGTCCCAGATATCATGGAAAGACAAATTACAACTACAACAAGTTGAAATGGAAAACCAGGGGTTGTTTTGTTCTCTAAAGAATGGTTGCTTGACTTTTTACAAACAAAAAAGTGTGAACACATTATGAAGAAATGCCGCTGAACGATACAGAAAATTCACAACAAGTGCGTCTGATATAGGGAAACATTCCAACTGGCTGACAGATAATCATTCATGGAAAAATCTCAGTGTACAGTATGTGACAGCAGACTCTTCTGTCAAACCACTCATTCAGTATATAACCTCTGGGCAGTGGCACTGAATCAATGCCGCAGGGCATCAGTGGTGGGAAGTGAGCCAAACTGGAGATATAGTGCCCTGTAGTGAATGGCTATGACTATATCACAAACCCTTATTGTGACAGAGTGTCACTTTGACTTATGCAGTGTTGTAAAAAGTGCACAGAAGTCAGGCTTGAGTAAAAGTAAAGATATCGTGTTATAATACTACTTTGGTAAAAGTGAACGTCACCCATATTGTGATAAAATAAATCATTTTAAGGTAGAAGATGGCTTTATATGCAGACAAAATATTATACTGTACACTATGAAGGTGAATGACACTAAATCAGTTGAAACTAATCATTTAAACTGTGTGTGGGACAGGTTGGCCCTTCTACCGTTACTGAGGAAAACAAGCATAAGGATGTGAAATACTGTAAACATTCATATGACAACTGTTGTACATGAGAGCTCATCTGTCAGCAGGCCGTCCTCCCACCAGCCACACACACACTGAACCCTTTGTAAACAAACGCTGGCGAGAGAGAATAGATCCCTCGATCATCATCATCACAGCTGTAAACACAGATGTGCTGAGAATCGTGTCATGAAACAGAAACAGACAAAGCTGAACAGGAAGTACAGTAAGACCCGAACAAATCGTTTGCACATTTCAACAACTGGTGAGCCTTTAAAAGATAAAAAGCCAAAAATATTTCAAAATAAAAGAGGCCAGTAGAGACCCAACATATCAGGTGCGGATATGGATTCAGATCAACATTGTTGGTTAAGGACAATGAGCTTTCAGGGTGGTGAAGACTCAAACAGCCTGACGTGAAATTACAGAATGGCGGTGAAATTTTTTGAATTCTTCTGTTCTATAAGAAATTGAACCCAATGCAGAAATGGTCCTTTCTGTCAAAGACAACACAGCCATTGTCCTCCAGAGTAGGGGAGCCCTTTCCTGAAAGGCTATCTGCCTGGTGGCCCCGGGCTAATCTGGACTGTGCGGAGGGGAGGTCACAGGGCACATGCTTCGACTGGTTTTAGCTGGTGGTCTGAGCACAGATCCTTCAGATCACTACTTCAGGTCAGGTGCTCAATTTGCTTGAGATAATCTGACAAAAGAGCTTACATACCTTCCATTGGTTTTCTGTTTTTTTATTCAGCCCTTTTGTTTCAGAAGAAGCATACCGCCACTGGCTTTGAGACTCAGTTTAAGATTTATGGTTGAGCTCAAGCCAGATTAAACAACCTGAGGTGAAGAATCATACACACAGCCTGCTCACATGCACACTCATTGTGTAACAGGGATGTGCAGGACATTAATTGAAGGTAATGACAATACAATTGAGTCCAGTCTGACTGCCTTCTCAGGGTGTAGCAGCGTTGTAAGGAGAAGATGATAGCAATAGTGGTGGAATATAAAGTAGATTTACTCAAGCACTGTATTAAGGGTACTTGTACGTTACTTAAGTATTTCCATTTTATGTTACTTTATACTTCCACTCCACTGCATATTTGAGGTAATTATGTACTTTTTACTCTACTGTTTATTTAACATCTTCAGTTACTTGTTACATTAAAGATTCAGATCAATAAAACTGAATATAACCAACAAATAAAGTTTTGTTGTATAATTAGAGATTAAGCTAGCCAGATGTAGTGATGTGTAGTAATTAAGTCAGCGCCTTCTTAACTAGCTGCAGCATTTAACTGACGTGCATCAATAAATATAATCCAATAATACATAATATTCTGAAATAGGTCATATTTTTACTTTAAAGCTACTATAAGAGACTATTTATATTTATGCAGAAATAGAAATATTCTTGCTGACGGTCTTGTTTGCATCACATAGAGGCATCAGTATTAAATTCAGACTGTTTCAGAACTGTTTTACATTTAAAAGTGCCAGCCCTATTTTCACTGATGACTATAAGTTAAAAAAAACTTCACCTCCAGGACACCACAACAAGATGAAAATGAAGTTCTGTGTAATCTGCTTATGTAAACATGACCTCATGCCGGGTACTTGCAACTCAGCATCCAACATAATGTGTAACACATCCATTGTTGACCGGGAAAGGTAAAGCTGGCTGAGATAGACAACCTGCGCTACATCTCGCCGTGCTATGTCTTTGTGCTAATCAAATCTGAATGTTTCATAGATGGAGATTAAGCCCTTACTTCCTGCTCAGTTCCACGAAGTCAGCTGTCTCTTCAAACGCCGGGTCTGAGTTGATGTGGCTGATGAAGGCCAGATGTGGATCACCACAGCGCACACATTTTCTTTCTGCAGAGAAATCGAGAGTTACAGTGTTGCTTTATAAGACGAGCTGATCTGTGGTCCCCCATGAAATACCGTGCGTGGCACTGGTAAGGTTATACTGTATTAAGCAACATCTCGGTTCAGTTTTGGAAGGGATTTGTTGATTTAATACTACATGACGATTATTTTGTTTCAATTTATGTTTTTTTATGTCTTTGTCTAGCACAAAGGGTCATTGTAACAGCATGTGGTTTGTTGTTGCATCAATATTTTTAAGGTAATTTGGCTTCCTTTGGGATTGTCAGCAACCTTGATTTGAACCATGTAAGACATTTTTGTACAAGAAAAAAGTAATTCAATATTGTGACAAAATGGTGCTCAAGTTGTTAGATGCTTATTTTCTCACTATGTGCACGTTATATTCCCCTTGATTTCAGTTTTACTTTCAGAATAGAGGTTGAAATGAGACAAAGATCACTTCCTTTTTTGCCAGACATCCTCCATCATCTCCCCACCGGAGCTACTGTAAACATGAGCCATAATGCTCTTCCTGTCATCTAGTGTGCACACATTGAGACGGCAATAAATGCAAGGCTGGCCTGCATCCCATTATATAAATACAGATCTGGATGCTCAAATTACATTGATTACAAGATAAAGCAATAATGTACAGTATTTCCCACTCTGGCCTTCAGTAAACAGCACAGTTACTGGAATAAGAATGGCTCATAAAACCCAATGCAAACACATAGTTTCCCATGGTCAAGGACCGGCTGCGTGCTACTGCCAAATTAAAATTTCAAAACCAGTTTTGTGCTTACACAAGATGCTAAAATAGCAAAACAAACAATAAAATGACCTTCCCTGTTGTTTCTTTCTCCTCAAGGAACCTGTTTAGTCAAATACAACATTGAAACAGTGTCTGTGAGCTACAAGTTCACATCTGAACACTGGAAACATTGATCAAATGCTATCTCTAAAAAAACCATGCGAGACTTATGTTTCCTCCTCTGTTACATATATTCCCGGCCATGTGTAAAGGATGTCCAAAATCTGTGATAAACAGCAGAAGAGTCTGGTCTGGCCTGAGCGACTAAACGGGCAAATGAGTTTTACAGGAGATCAGCGGGAGGCCAGGTTTCAAATCCCCAAAGCCCTGCAGTACCAAAGCAGGAAGAAGCCACTGATGTAACTCGTCTCTCGCTGGTGTCTGGTCATTCAGATTCCCCAAAGACGAGTCGAACAGTAATGTTCATAAATGACAAATTGAGTCTAATCCATTACAGAGTAGAGCTACTCCTACCAGCTGAAAAAAAATATCAGGAAACCAGAGGGCGACTTCTCAAAACATGGCCATGACCACTCTTAAATACCTGCCATGACGAGTTGAGAGCAATAATCAAAGCCAGAGTGTAATCCTTGTGTAATATGGTAAGCAGATTTTGCCTCCATATGTTCTTATTAGGATCCAGATGTGTGTAACTGCTAGTGATAAATACGAACACACTGAAGCCCTTATTTAAAAAAAAAAAAAAAAAGCTCAACTATTATCTAATTTATGAAATAAAAACTCAAAACAGACTCTCCAGTGACCTTGTGTTCAAACTACTTGTGCGAGTGAAATTACATAGAAAGGACACACAGATCCATACAAACCCACTTACAGACACATATGTACTTTTTCCACACCTGGATTAGTTTATGCTGTCTCACCTCTTAAACTCAAATCTCTTATTGAAACTTTAGCACTATTCATTCACACACACTCTGTGTTTGCTTCACATATACTCTATAACTTTATCCTGTGTTGGAGTTGGTGTCAAAAAATTCACTCCGTTTAAAAAAAGTTGAACAATTTCACCAATTTAACATCTGCAGGAAATAATGGAAGAATTATCGGATTCCTGGTTGGCAAGATGTCTCGTCTCTCTTTTAAGGATGATAGGAAAAAAAACCTATTCCAGCATTAGAGTTCAGGAGTTCACCAGTGTTGACTTTAATATCAGCCAAATGAGTACATCAGTCATTAAAACTCTTGGAAAATTAATTGCCTAAAGAAGGTGACCTCATATGCGTTTGTCTCTGTGAAACATCTGCTTTTGACAAGAAGGATATAAAATAAATAAAAAAGTGCTAAACATTTGAGACAACAACACTTGGGAAATCGTAAGGAGACAGAAAACATTATGCTCTTGTGGCTTTTTTAATATGTTTCTCATTAATCTTAATGAGAGTATGCCTTTTTCTGTAATTAAATAACTTTGTAAAGTTTCATGAGCTGAATAATAAAGTGAACGCCAGCATTGTTTAATTCTGTTTTGCTCAGCTTTAAAAATGTGATGCAATAACTGAATCAGCTCTGAAAAAAGATGCATATGTTACAAACTTATAATTATGCACTGAACAAACTGCAGTGTGACTATGTTACAAATAACAGGCATAAAAATATGAAGCACGATTAAGGAGAAAGTATAAACTGTGTGAATGAGTGCATCACACTGCAAGTCACAGGTACAACATGACTAAGCAGCCAAGAAAAGCGTCGCCAGCAAAACTATTGCTTTCCTATGAAACGGCTATGATTCCTCTTTTGCGGTGCGCATCGTGTTAATAACATATGATCATATGTCAGAGTAACTCATCGCACACAGAAGCACCACACTGTTCTGCCCAAAGTAGTTGACCAACTGACAAACGGATCCCTCAGCTTCACTGCTGGCATGTGAAAATAGTTCAAATGGGAGTTAAAATGAGTGGATTAAGTTCAAGTTGGAGAGAGAAATAAATAAAATTAAAACTATCAATACGCAGTAAAATTAACATGTCTTTGGAATAATATTCATGTTAATGTTTATTCTAGTGGATCCAAAGTAGTAACCATAACAGCAGTAGCAGTGGTCCTAACTTGTGTATTGAACATGACCTACCATACTTACACACACACAACCAAGTGAATGATCAACCCTTGCTGTTTACAGAGAGACAGGCACTAGGACCTGCAGCGCTCCTCAGTCAGACGGAGCGCCTGGAGCCTGTGGGACGCTTCTCACTTACTTTCAGAACAGTTTTCAAACAAGTGCAAGACCCAGAAAGGACTGTTTGGGATATTTGACAAAGAATTCGCTCCTCTTCCTCCCTGGCATCTTGTGGAATTGGACCCAAACTGGAATATACTTCAGTGAACCTCGAGAGTCTTGCGTCACTGGAGAGAAGAGAGAGCTCTGGCAGAGGTAGAGGACTGTTTTATCTTCATCTACTCTGCATGAATCTACAGAAACCTACTATTGTATGAATTACTACTGCATTAAGTGCAAAGCAGTTGTTTTGGTGCATGTTTTGCTTCACATTCAATCAATTTATAGACAAAGGAAAGGGTTGTTTTGAGAGTATTTAATAGTTTTATATGTGCAGCCTTCAAGTAAGAATAAAACCTCTGTTAACCAAATGATGAATAAAAAGTTTAACTGTCATATGCAGCACTTATTTATAATCTATATCTCTATATTTTTATGATAGTTACCCACTGAGAGCTTTATTAAAATTTTAGACGTGCTGATGTGGGTTTAGGGTTGAAGATCAGACCCTACAGGGAACTGATCATCTCATCCATCCCCTCAGAAACTGCTGAAGCTTAGCCTCGGGCTCATCAGGTTACAATAGCACCGATCAGACCTGCACTCGTGTCCTTGGGCTAGGTGATATTCTGAAAAGCATTCCTGCATTGTTTCTGTATTTGGAGGGCACGTTGGGTTGGAAACCAGGAGCGAGCTGCAGGGTAGTTTTCCCAAATTATGTTTGCCACAGAGTTAAAACAAATTATTGCATTCTTGACATAATAGCAGGTGATTATACTCGAGAAGACTTGCTGTGCTATTTTGATAAAAAGGTGCTTTATAGTTGTCATTTTGGAGCAGCAATCAGATCTTTAAATATACATACAATTTATTTTAGACACATTTGCTTATTTGCCCTCCTTTCATGTTTTTAAATACATCACTTAAACTTCTTCTAGATGTTTGCTGAGGGTGAGTGTTTAATAGTTTCCATGTATGTATAGTTTACAGCCTACAGAGCGGGTCTGCGTTTGATCGACACCTTACAGACAGAGCAACTCATTTATAAACTAAACCATATGTCATGAAAAATAAACTATCAATAGGGAGGCTTCTCTGCACTCAAACAAAAGAGGCAGTAGTCAGTTTACAATGACAAAGAGAGTGATGAAGTCAGAGTGATGAAATCAGAGGGGGGTGGGCTGAAGGTAGGATGTTGGTCTCCGTGCTTAACTATGATACTTTTGTAAAGGCAAGAAAGTAACAAAAGCAGATTTCAGTTTTTCCCCCCAGTGGATCACTGATGGGATCTGTGGTCGGTCTTTACGCCTATCAAATGTTCATCTTCATCAATGGCAGCTTCATTTAAAGTTCCCATGAGTCAAAACCAATGTAGTATCAGGCCATTTGTAGGCTCTCCTGGTATGGTATTTTAGATCTTGTGAATTACTATAAAACAATTAAAATATTGAAGACTTATCCTGCACTCAGGGGCACATACTAATTATTCATCTAATATACACTTTCTTACTTTGTATGACGCTGCCATGGATGTATAAAAGCAGGACTGCTCGGATTGCTGTAGAAAAACACAAATATATTACTTCTATGAAAACAAACAACTTTATAACTTTGCATAAACACATTACTTCTTCACTGATTTGAGTCAAACTGGAAACATATTTTATGGAGAAAGTACTTTCTGGTTTTCCCTCCGATGTCCTCGGCTGTTCTGTCTCAACTCTTGACGGGTAGCAGTTCCTTTAGCAACAGTTAAATCAAATAACTGCTAACCAGCAGACTCCCAACTAGACTGGGGCCACACACAACCTCCAAGAAGGACGACGGAGGCCAGTTACAGTACCGAGGTAATTTATGGAGTTTCCTGATGGAAAGATTCCAGTAGTTTTGATAATAAAGTAAGCATGATCGTCGTTTGCTTGGTCAGCCGTGCAGCTAGTCCAGTAGTCCCATTTGCTGATTCAGTCCCAGAGTGCCAGGAGCCCAACCTGGTAAGAAAACCCTCCGTACTATATTCCCTGTCGTCTAACTGGTCTCTGTGTTCTTAGAGGCGGCGTCTTTCCATCCCAGTCCAGCCATGTTCACTCAGAGCTGCCAGTTGGCACAGTCGGCAGAGGATCATTAGCGCCAATGGCAAGAGGGAGTGTGAAGCTACTGGCTTCTGTAAACACCAATCAATATCCGCAACAGGTCCCTCCCCAGCTGTCTGTTTACAGGAAAGGTGTAACTACGCCGAAGCAAATAGCACTCCACTAGCTGTTTCATGGGAACACATTTCACTTTCTGCTATAAAAAGTCTGAGTTTGACATGCAGTCTTTTGAAGTAGTGGTCTCTTGTTCTGTATGACTGATGCTCAGTGCTGCCTTCAAAGGGAGCTTGACCACATAATTTTGCTTGGCAGTTGCGGTTTAACTTGGAAACTGAAAAAAGTGGCTCCTTTGTCTTCTTTTTTGTTTGTTTTAAATGGTAAATGATTGCATTTTCTGCATTTAAACCAAGGAAGATGAAAATGCATACAGAAAACTCTTACCACTCTCCACAGGCTGCTATGTGACTACTTAACTCCAAACTCACTCTGCTTCAAAACTTGTGAATTGCACAACAGTGTGCGACTCATATGGACTCCACATCTAAACACAACAAACACAATCACATTAGATTAAATGAAAGCAAAGCCACATTATGTGAAGCCAACTGAGATATTTTTTTTTTTTTCTAATCAGAAATAGGCTATAAATTTCAGTACAAGTTTGATTTATGCACCACATCTTCCCAAAAGACACGTATCTACATGCACCGCTCTGTTTCTCTTGAAATGCAGCCTTGTCGGCAGGATAAAACATTTGGCAGTTAATGTTTCTGCAAAGCACTCACACATTCCCCTTTTGTACATGTCACATGCCTAAGTACCATATTGACTTTTCTAAAAAAAAAAAAGTGTGTCATATCACAATGACATACATGTTTATGACCTGACTGTCATATCAGGAGGGGGAGGGGATGGTGGTGGAGTTACAGGCGAGAACACTGCCAAGCCATTGACTGCAGTTGTAAGTGTGAAACCACTGGATATATTTAAGGCGACCTTCGAACAGTTTCCAGATGTGTTTGCGGCAGCAAAAATAGATATTTTTGACAGGAAGTCAGAACATCTCCAGCTGTGGTTTCCTAACCCTAACCAATTGGTTTCTGTGCCTCATATATCAATCTGTGCCAACATATCCTTGGTTTGCAGAAACGTACATTTATTCTGGCTACTGGGTTGGACAATGACATGTTTCTGATTATTTGAACACAGAGTAATGAGGCATGTCTGAGCCTCCCAATCTAATCTGCTTATTGAGGTGGTGGGACTTTCGAAGGTTTTCTCCTGTGACTTGTCCTCTTCAATCTTCAATTGTGAGACTATTGAAGCATAAAGTAGAAGTTTCATGGAGTCTCCAAATAAGGCGACTTTATTATCGGTTAATCTCTTGATTACTTTTTAATGAAGTTGACAGTTGTTCAGTCAAAATGTCAAAAAAATGTCTATATGTCCATCACAAGTTGTCAGAGCCCTGATACGTGTTCCAATTCCACCCAACAGTCCAAGATTTTTCATTTATGACGATATATGATGACTATATTAAATATAGATAGCACATCACATTTTGCAAGCTGGAACTAGACATTATTTGAGAGAAAATTAAAAGCCCTTTCATGAGTAAATGCTAATCCTCTATTTGATTAATCAACTTTCAGCCCTACTCTGAACCTTCCTCTCCTGAATCCAGTAATAATGGGTGTGCTGCCCTGCAAAAATAATCAATATCTACACTGAACTGTACATGGCTAAATAACAAATAGAAGCTTGGATTAACGCATCCTTATGATTCTTGAAAATATGTATTATATAATGTTTTTTTACATTCAGGTACAGTTTGTTCCACGTCGTCTACAAATGTTTTTGTCTAACCCAACACTGACTCTTCTGTCTGGCTGCAATCTAACAGAATATAAGACCACATGTTGTGGCAATTCCACATTTTTCCGACCTGTGTGCATCTGAACATTTTTCACATTTTGAAGAACAGCATGTGATGTTTTCAGTGTTAGACTCCATCTGAAAGGTGTTGAGAAGGAAGATAGCAAGAATGTGGGGTTCAGTTTTTTTTTCAGGTCCACTATTTTGTCTTTTTCCATCTCTCCTGGTATGCAGAGCAGCAATGTACATCAGTGGAGCTTTTCTACACACCAGCATTCCTCACTGCTGCACAATCTGTTCCACAGGTGGATGAACAGGGTCTGCCAGAGACTCTCAGACAGGTTACAGATGCCGCATGGTCCATCTGAGTAGAACCAGGGTGTGAAGGCTTCTGCATGCATAAAAACAAACATGCATAGAAAACACCCGTCTGCATTTGACAATCATTTACACCTTTTTCTGAACTAGCTGAGCAGAAGATGAGATGAATAGTGTCACTGTAGAGAGCTGAGGGTTTTGCGATAGAGAGTTGTTTTTTTTAATCTAAATCTTGTACCTCTTAAATGTGCAGTTTTTATTCTGTTCTCACATTCCTAACCTGGTGGCCACAGTCAGCACTTTCTCAGCAGGTTCACAGTAAAAGCTTTTAAATGGTAAATGTGCAATAAAGTGGTGCCGAGTCACGCCCAAGACAGACCTCCTCGGAGTCAGGCTGAAGCTCTCCCAACCGCATCCAAGCGGGTTGTGACGTCAGGCGGGCTTTGTCATTATTAGGGAACGAATGGCAGCTTTCTCTTCCTCCTCTTCCTCCTTGATCCATTTCATCATCCCGCTTTGTTTTTCATGCAGTAAGCTATAGATGCCAAGCAAAATCGTAACAACAGCCTGAAAGTCCATGAGGGAGGTAGCTGGCTAACAAGAACTGTTGCAGAGTGCAATAGTAAACAGTGCCAAACGTCATTGCCTCAAGACAAACATGTAATCAGTGGGTAACCCTGATGCACCGAGCAACGCTAACAAGTCAATCCGAGTCAAGCCAAGCTAGCAAATGAGTATGGAAAAGGGCTAATAGTGCTATAAAGCAAACTTATATCGTATATCAAAATAAAATCTTAATTTTACGCTGACATTTTCTGTTATGTCAATTACAGTAACAGAAAGAAATTCAGACACCAGAAAAAAAAATACTTCTCCTCCTCCTGTCAATGCCAGAATCCCATTGGACACACATTGTGGACGACACACAAAATTCAATTGAGTTCAAAGTTTAAATTTTCCACTTAGTTGAATTTTGGCAGCCAAACCTGGTGGAAACAGAGTTGATTGTTGACCACTATGGCTCCTGAATCCCTGTAATTGTTCCTTTATGCCCATGACTTTTGTTAAAGCCCGTCTCCAAGATTCCAAGAAGTGTGTATCTGAGAAAATGTGCACCAAAACTGTAACTTGATTTATGGCACAAAAGATGAGGGGTTTCTAGCAGACATGAAAGCATGGGAAAAGGGAGCAAATCAGAAAACAGTAAAGCGTCTGTCTCAGTGATGTACAATTACAGTTTTGTTATAATATAACAATTTTTCAATGACAGTAATTCACCGGGTTACACATTAGCTAATAAATGTAATTAAATGCTAACACACCTTTTCCTGACAGAGCTTTGTAGTGAACAGCTGAGAGATACAGTGGCATGTGTAATTATGTGAAGTAGAGTTAGTAATATCATGTACAGACACAGAAGAAGCAGCTAACCAGTCACTGTAGGAAGTTGCAAAACTTAGCTCTATTTCAAATCTATCTCTTCAAAGATGACTATTTCCAAACATGTGTGTTTATGTGTCAAAATACACCAGATGAATATTTTGATAATTTCCCTCTTCTCCTGTCCAACAAAAAAACAGGCTTCTGTAATTGCCGACAATTACAGAAGCTTCTGTTATTCCACCGAACGCTGGCATCAAACCTGATTAGCCACCCTTCATATATAATTGCATCACCATCCATCCCTCTGCAGACATGTCCCATCATCTCTCGCAGCCTCAGGCACAGTTCAAGGAACATGGTACCCACTTACACAACATGACGAGAGCAACATGGGCTACTGTTGAAACCTGCTCCTGTAGGCTCATATCAGACGGTGATATCCCTCTTAATAACTCAAGAGGAGCACTTCCCTCTGACATCACACTAGACATAAGCCACCAGTGCATGTTCAAAATTTTAACACCTGAAGAGAGCGGATTAAAATAGCCTACAGAAACAGTGTAAAAGTGAACATCTATGTGGATAAGCAGCAGGGATACAACAAGCCTGTGCCTGTAATTGAGCTGTATTGCCTTTCTCCACTGAAGTGCCCCTGCAAGCAGGAGTACCTCATCATCTCAGAGTGCGAGCTACAATGAGGCCACACACACAGTGAACTGTGACTCACGCTCCTCATCCAGCACGCCAACTACAACTCAACCCTCTTTGTAGCTTCTGCTCCTTTAGACACAGTCGACGCTACATTAATGCCATTTTGAGAAGAGAGCCTGCACCAGCACTTTAGGTACACAATACACAATACATTTTAATTTGATTTTATGTAAATGATTATATACAGAAATGAAGGTGCAGATAAAGGTTTTTCTTCATTTAAAAGCACACGCAACAAGAAATTGCGGCAAACTCGGTTGTTTAAAAGACTAAAACTACAAAATGCTGATGTTCCGATGCGCAAATATTATTGGGGTATTACAGAAACCATCAATTGATATAAAAGTTTACAATCTATTCTACAGAAAATATGTTTAAAGGCTAATATTTGTTCAAAGGCGACTGTCTATACAACCAGTTGGTGTTCAAAAATATTTCTTATAAATTTCTTCACCTGACCTGCTGAATATCAGGTGCACCAGTGCAACCAACACACCTGACAGATTTTTGGGCATATGTGTGACCAAAATAGTTGCAACCTGGAGCCATGCTGCAGAGTATCTATCAAAATATATGTACATAATGTACTTTTTTTTATTTAAGTGTTTCAACCCACACTTGTACTAATGATGATTGGTTTCCACTTTCCATAGATGCTGCTGGAGGCACATCAATGGGCTTGTCTGATACCCAGATTCATACTCTGACTCCACCTTTTCAAACTTGTAATTTGCACACTAATTGTGTAAAGAATTCTTCTTTTTGATTTGAACCACTAAAGACGCCCAGACAACCACTAAATGACACAATACAAACAGTCTAATTTGCTTGAAGCAGACGACGTCAAGCACGGCACCACGTATGCATTTTTACATGCACACCTCCGCTTCTGTGGTGTCGCTTTATTTACCCTTCATAACAGCAGGGGTGATTTTATTTGGAGAAAGTGGAACCATAATATAAGGATGCAGAAAATTGCAGAGAAGGAAACAATGACTGCAGTAAAAGAGCCTCAAAGGTGTCGGGCATGTGAGACGCTGTTTGAATGATCATAAAAGTGCATATATATCACGTGATCAGTGAAAGAGAGAGTGTAAACATCGATTTGGAAAGAGTTTGCCACAAAATGTCAAAGCAAAGATGGAAACAAAAGCCAGAAAAAGGAAATGAGGTCATTTTACCACAAGGTGGCAAAACAATACTTCAGACTGTCTCGTACTAGGAGCTGCTGCACAAAGAATTTAATTAGTTTTGGCTAAGACGGGTCGGCATTTGACAAAGTCCAAAGCCAAATTGTGGTACTGCAATTGTGGTTTCTGCAAATGTGTACTTCTTTCTATAAAAACTCCCTATGGACTCCTCTGGCCCCTCTGCATCCTGTTTTGCTTTTAATAAAAAATGAAAACAGGAGCATTTAGGACGTTTGGGTGAAACACAAAAGTCCCCACAAACACAACAGACCACAACTCAATATCTTACGGCTGAATTGTTCGAATACTAAGAATAAACTCTGGATTATGTTTTCAGACTAACAGAGCCGCTAAAAACAAACATGTTATCCGAAACTGTTTAAACTGGCGCTAGTCAGTAACACTGCTGACAGACACAAGCAGCAATAAAAAAGAAGCAGCAGAATTCCCGAATGTAAAAGACGTGTCTGGCACTTTATTTTTCAAAGGATCTGCATGATTTTTTTAATATGACAGTAATAGAGTTAACATCAGCCAAGTGTGGACTCAGGAGAATGGCCAAATAATTTCCCTTTAGTAAAGGGAGAAATCAAAGCAGCTACTCTGTCCAAGCAGTGAAAGACATATCTGATCTGGCATCTGCTGTCATAATGTCTTCCAGTAATTGAATTGGCAAAAAGCCTGAGAACAAAAAATCAGTTGGGTCACAGTCATTATCAGCAGGAGAACTCGCTATAGCTCCGGGTCACAGAGACTGTTTTAAGTTCAACTCCAAAAGTTCCCATGAAAAGGCTAGCAGAGTGTGATTTGATCTGCATATTTACGTGTTTCCGGTAAAAGCAGGAAGCTAAGGAGGGACTTGTTGCAGATGTTGACTGGCATTTACTAGGGTTAGGCTGATTTAAACATTTTCAAACCAGTTTGATATAAGGCCTAAGACCGGACCAGTAATACCTACTTTCACCACTAGATGCCGCACAAGACTCCCAAGAGGACTACAGTCCATCAGGGCAACTGCAACCCATCGTGTTTTCATTTCTCACAACAACAATTCAACTTAACTCATTTAACATCAAAATAATAAATGAAATAAGAATTCTGCTGAGTGAAACCAGAAAAAAGATGGTGGCGGTGACATTTCAAATAGTCACGTAGCCAATGTGAACCTTGCAAGTCGAGAGTTTTCCACAACACGTTCCAGATAAGGCTTCACAATAAAAGCCTTGTTTAGAAATAAAGAGTTTCTGTCTCCTGAAACACTAGAAGGCTTTAACAATACAGGAAGTGTTGAGTTTGTATTAACAACGTAATGCAGTAACTTTAACGGGGCAAACAGGAGCAGCGGATGAAAATGAGGCTTCATATTGCTACAAACCCAGTATTTAACACCAATAACTTGTTAATGATGAGAGTTTTCTCTTGTGGACTTCAGTCTGAGAAGTATAGTGGCGGTGTGTGCACTAACTCTCAATTTTAGTACATCTTAACAAAACATAAGCACCGCACCACCTGTGGAGCCGAACAAATCAGCTATCTCAGGACTCCTGCTAACTATCCACATGCTGTGAGTTTAACGTTACACCTGACAAATGTCGATACACGTGTCAACATGCTGTTGAAGAGGAGAGTGGAAAAACAGTGTTGCCGGTGTATCAATACTGTGAAAAATAAGTACTGAAACAGTTTCAAATATTCAGAATAATTTTTGAAAACACTAATAGTTTTATTTATTAATATAAGATTTTATTGTTGATTGCGATAAGAAACACCCGAGCGTAAATCAATAATCTAGAATATCTATTATCAGGATAATCGTAAATCGGGTTGATCGTGAAAATCATCATGAATGACGACTGAAAAAGATGTCCAGCTCAGTAATGTACAGTCCTTTATTGACCCCTTTATACATGGGGGAGACCCCATCTTTACAGTCAATGTCACCATCCAGCTCTGTTTGCTGGACAGTTTGTTTTTCCACAAAAAAGACGTTTGTCCTATCTGTGATGCAAATGTCACCGCCACCATCTTTTCTCCGGTTTCACTCAGCTGAAATCGTATTCGATTTATTACTTTGATGTTAAACAAGTTGAATTGTTGTTGTGAGAAATGAAAACACGACGTGTTGCAGTTGCCCTGATGGACTGTAGTGCTGCTACACCCTCATTCATGGGCTCTCATTATGTTCCTCTTGGGAGTCTTGTGCGACATCTAGTGGTGAAAGTAGGTATTACTGGTCCGGTCTTAGGCCTTCGTTCAAACTGGTTTGAAAATGTTTAAATCAGCCTAACCCTAGTAAACGCCAGTCAACATCTGCAACAACATCTTGAGAAAGCCTGATGAAGGTCTAAGTACCGAAACATTGTTGTCATTAAACTTAATTGCAAGTGAAGTGGACAGTGTGCAGGAGGGTTTTTTTTCCAAATCTTTTTCCAGGATATGACAAACTCTGAAATACTGTTAACATTACATATAAAAAAATACTTTTTTGTCATTAAGGTGACAATGAACGCAAGAAATATGAGATTAAAAGAGAAAAAAAAACATTAAACATGTATTTAGATTTCATCTGAACTTTAACTGGGCCAAAGCTAATTCACAAAAAGACTTGAATGATGAATGGTTCATCTCAGGAGACAGAGGTCTGCCAAGGTTTGATCACAAACCACACAAACTAAACTTCCGCTACATTGCTGAACGCCACATTCGCTGACCCCTTGAGTCATTGTTGTGAAGGTTTATCTAACTAATTTGGAGTAGTCTTGTGGAGCCAGTTTCTCCGCCGAGCCTGTTGTGTTTAGTTACATTGTGTATAGAGACTGGGGTCAGCTGTGTTTCCTCAGCGCAGTGAGACCAAACACAGCCATCAGTGAGTAATGAAACTGTCCTTGTTAAATCTGCCAGTTACCATTCTCATGTGGTTGTTTCTGTTGTAGATAGTGATTGAATTTCGTGTCGTTGGGTTTGGGCAATACAAAGAAAAATGTTTCTCTAACTGTTTTCACTTATGTTTGACGTCATGAAGTTCAGCAGATTTGGTTGCGTGTGTGATCAGATGAGTAATCGGCTGTATAATGTGTGTGGTCAACAGGAAGCATGTTCAAAACCCTCTTTTGGGAACTCTTTAGCTCGTGAATAGAAAATCACAAAGATATGTTATATATTCTGCAGATTGTGTGAAAACAATGGGCAGCTATTGTCATCCAGATGTTGCAATCAAAGTGATAAACCCGAAGTTTCTCTCTGTTACATCACTAAAAGCTTTGGATGAGAAAGTCAGATTCCAGTCTTCGAGCCTTTGTTGACTGACTGGCCCTCCCTAATCTGCTCTTTGGTCTGACTCAGTTCGGTTCCATCTTGGACCTGATGTGGTCTTCGGGTCTCAGCGCCAGGCAGACTTTCACACATCTGCCTTAAATCACAACCGACTGCCAGCAGAGGCCCCGTTTCTCAACTAAAGGTCATATTCTGTTGGAAACTGTTTTCCCACATAGTTGTCTGATAACAGTAAAACGGAAAATTGCTTCGACTAGATACAACAGGACAGCAGTCAGGAAAAAATGGGAAATTATGTGTGTGAATTGCATGCTATTATCCTTCTTAAAATGTTTCCTTTGACTCATTGCCAAAAGACAAAATAAGACATTTCACTTCCCTACGACTCATGGACAAGCTGGGGCAAGTGTATGCAAAGGCTCAAAACCTTAAATGTATCTTAAATTTGTTGCATGCGAGTTCCTGAACATCAATGTACATTTCTGCAAACCACTGGTATGTTAAAACCTTGCATGTCTTTAGGTTTGTTTCTTTAGGCTTAATTTTTTCTATTTTATGTTGTGACAATGCTGTGATCTAGTTATGTTTAGGTACAAAAACCACTTAGTTAGGGTTCGGAAAAGATCTTATTTTGTATTAAAATACCAATACCACCACATACCTGGCTGGAAATGTCCCAACTTCTCGTCAAAAATATCCAGTGGTAGGAACTTAGAAATGTTGAAATGCAGAATTGAACTTGTAATGCCTTGTGTGTTACGGTGTTTATTGATTGTATCCATGGTAGTGGTAACGGGAGGGAAGGCAACTCTGAAGAAAGATAGTTTATTGTTGAATCTCTTTCCCAGGTTGTCAAATACCGACACTTTGGGGCTGAATACTGATCTAAAGCATCTGTATTTGACGACCTGGGGATGAGACACAATAATCAACTATCGTTCTCCAGAGTGGCCTTCCCTACCTTTAAAAACGAGGCAATGTGCCTGTTTCCAACTAGTAGTCAGTTCTTCATTCATTGAAAAAATAAACACTGGGCAAAATCCAAACTTGCATAACTCCACGTTAGCTGAACCTCTTTAGTGAAGGGGATGTTTCTTCACTTTGTTTAAAAACTGCCAAAAATTCTTCTTAATGTCAAGGAGAGGATCGTACTCGCTGGATGTTTCCAAAAGGATGTTAACTGACATTAGTTGACCTCATCCTGATTTTATAAATTCCCCCGGTGATGCAGTTCTCTCTTCCTCCGCTCAAGTTTCCCAGTATTTAATGGATAAAATGGCACTTTTACAGATTTTACTTTACAGATTTTACTTTTACTTCTGACAGACAGTCCCTGCAGTTTACCTTTAACACAAATTCATTGTTGTGCCTTACTGTCTTTAGCCAATTGCCAGATTATCACCTGCTGCTGTTGCTGCTGGGCTGTGTGTGGGTGTGCTCGGATCTTTTTGTCAAACGGGCTGCAAATTGAATACACAGAGGACTGACGGCCTGATGCAAGATCTGTTTTCGAACATAACACCATTTTTCCAGCGGACCGATGGGAGCATCAATGAAAGAACAAAAATTGAACTATTTTTCACCTTTCTGTGCTGGAGCGAAGTCAAGATGCTTTTTCATTATTCAGGAACAGTTCTCACAGACCGTATTAAACCTTTCCTCTGTTTAGTAGTGAAGCAGAATACGTTACTTTCAATTGCCACTGTTAATCTTTACATTTTAATTTAAACCTACTTCTTCCTGTGTACCTACCTACTCTTTCTGACTTGTGAAGAAAATGGCCTCAGGAAGGGATATACTGTACAGATGCCATGGCAACAAAATTATGCCCTAATTACCTTTGACTGAAAACACTATTCAAGATACTGTACTTAGAGATCTTTATACACTATAATTCCTGCGTCTTCCTGTCTGCCCCTGTTTTTCTATGGAATCCACCACAGCAGAGCTGCGTGCATGCTTAATTGATGGATTCTCATCCGTCAATTAAGATGTGAGTGGCTCAAGAGACGGGACGTACAGTGAAAAACTGCAGAGGCTCAAAATAATGCTTTCACAGTAACAAAAAACTAATTATAGTGGCTAGCAGCAGTATGGTGACAGTCTGACAATTAAATCACAGAGGAGAAAAAAATGTTTTTAACCACTTTAGGCATTTCTTCTTAGAACTTTTAATTTTAAATTATTCAATTCAGATGCTGCTATCAAGCTACCATCAGTGCACATTGCTTTATATGACATGGGACCATTGTGCAAAGCTGTAACGTTGAATTTAGGATTGTGGAAAAAAAGACATATTTAGACGCAATATCATTCACAATATGGAAAGTTAGGGATGCAAATTCTGAGCCAGTTTTTCAATAGATAGTCAGCTGCATTAAAAACTGATAATTTGGTTAATCATTAATAATATGCAAAATATATTGGATTTTTTTGCATTAGAAAACTCTTTTTACCATTGACATGATCTATGTTCAATGCAAAATCAGAATAGGCTCTATTAGAAATCTGTATATAATATACATTTTTGTATTTCTTAAATTATAAATTACTTTTATTTTAATTTACTACAATTTTGTACAACTTTATTTTGAAATATTTCTTGAGAAAGTATTTGTATTTAGTAACAAGACACTTTTTGACGTATTTGTGCCCATCTATGATTGTCAGTGAATAGATTTGAAAATAAAATCTATTTCTAAATAATTTCTTCACAATTTGAAAATAAATGAATGGTATTTTTTCCACACAAACAACCTACTATATGTCATCAGTCACGTTTATTCACATAGATTAGATTGTGTTTAGCATTTGTGTGTTACAGACTTTTTATTCTGATAAACAAATAAGTAGCCATATGTTGTGCAGTTTGGGTGAAATTTGAACAAATTACGTAATAGTTGATGTTTTTTTTGGTAGATTCAAAGTCACAGACGTAATAACTACCACTAAATTTCAGTTCATAAAATATTCTCCTTTGAACAAATGACTGTTCTTCTAAAATTAGTTTCAAAGTTTTCATATTTGTTGTAGCAACACATCACCAGGAGAGCTGCTATTTGTTACTGAGGACCAGACTTCACAGCATGGCAGTCTTGGAAAGAAGGAAAGAGGGGAAAGAAAACAAAGAAAGCTTGAAAAACATACTTTTTTCTATCAACATCAGTGTCGGCCATAATATTTAGATACTTCATATAGATCCCCACATTTACTCCAAGAACCTCTGAGTTTCAGGGCTTAAATTCAACACTAAACTATGCTTCAACCTGCGGAGCAGTTTTGCACCACTGACCACAGCAACGTAATGAGCAGCATGTCATTCAAAGCCCACTGGTGGCTTTCAGATAAAGTCACCTGCACCTCCCTTCCTCTTTGAATGAGAGCCAGCCCTGGTGGATCAGGTTACTTGAAGGGCTATGTGACTTTTACCATATGAATGAAGCCACTGCCATTTTTTTTTGTTTTTTTTTCAGAGAGTAGATTGTTCAAGGTCTGCAGACTGGATTGCGTCCCACCCCGGGCTGCCTGTCAGTCATCCCAGACGGGGCTCATTAAACTGACTCCATTAGAGCTAATGAGTTGTAGGTCAGCTGTTGTGGGTGGCCTCTCCATTCAGGACTAACAGACCACATAACTGACTGGCTTGCTGATTCGGTTAATTCACACTGACAGGGGAAGAACAGTTTCATCTGCCTTCACTCTATAGCTGCAGATACAGGAGCCTCAAACTATCCTGCAACAGGACATTTTAATATAATTCAGGCCGTTAAATAACTGAATACTTTGTAGGTATTTAGCTGATACTTAAGCTGATACTGGCAATTATTTTGCCCCTAGTCAGCTACCTCCATAAACTGAAATTATGATGCGCAGACACAGTAAAGAGTGGACATTTGGTGTCTGAGTTTTGATCTCCTCACTTTCTCCAAGCATTCACCAAGCTCAGTACAGCAAAGATTGAGCAGCACAGAAGGTAAACATCCTCCCCAAAACCTTATTAGAGGGAGCAGACAGCAGCTATTACGTGGAAGCAATTAAGTGGACTCAACTGGAGAAGACACAGAGGAGATTAATCCTTCTAAGCACCTTCTACAACATGTGGGCCAGGGATCTGCTATTGTGTAGACATTCCCCATCAAACCACCTACAACTATAACTACTACAAATATACTTTCTATTAAGTGTAGACCAATTTTCACCCTGGCCGATTATTAGTTGCCAATATTCAGTATTTTTCCGATTATCTGTGTTTTTTGTGTCCGATTTTTGATAGAATAAATGTATTTAAAATGCACTGCTTTGGCTCGATGCAGTTATCAAAATCAATTTTTGCTGAGAGGAAGTAATAAGTAGGAGAAAATGGAAACACTGAAGTAAAGTACCTCAAAATTGTACTTAAATACAGTACTTGAGTAAGTTTTTCTCCTTGATTACTGATAATCTATATTGGCCCCTAAAAAGACCATATCGGCCGACCCCTACTATCTATGTACAGGAGATGGATAAGTATAAACTCAGCAATAGACCATTTTCAAGGCAGAAACATAGATGTAACAATCATGGCCGCATTCCATTTAGTTTTCCAGGACTCTACTATTGTGAATGCTTGCTTAGTGGCTTATTTGGGCATTTAAATGCACCTGTGGTTAAGATGTCTGCCGTAAAAAAGGTCTATTCACCTGATACACAGCAGCAGGCTAAGACACATAAGCTATGCAGCAAACAATAATCATAATATGAAGAATAATAGTTTAATATTAGGGATGTCCCGAGCCGATCTGCTGGATCGTGATCGGAGCCGATGTGGGTATTTTTTCACTGATCTATTGGCGGATTGTTGCTGTGCTTATTACGTCCATGAATAAAATGTGGTTTTGTATTATCATCTCTATTTATCTGCTATAATTTCACCAATACCGATAAATAGCCACTAGTATACATTTCCAAATCTATATTGTGCATCCCTAGCCTAGACTATTAACTATTAAGTGTTTTGAGACACAATCACAAATAATGTGAGGATATAGGCTCCATAAGCTGTTGCAAGGCCTATATAATGAAAAACAGAAGCAGCGCTTGATGGCTATAAGGTGTCTTGCTGTGTTAGCAGCATGAAATAGTTCTTGCACTTTTAGTAGCAAATACAAAGTTTTATTTGCTGTAGGCTATTTCTCAAACATTGCCCTCAGTAAAAGGGGAGAGCACGACCCAAGAACAGCCTGAATTGTCCCAAGCAGCATTTTGGAAATGCTCCATAAGGATCTTGCTCATGCTAATTCAAAAAAAATGTCCTGCAGTGTTGTCATTGGCACATTGTGCTGCAAACATCCTGTTCAACATCACACAACATCCTGCTGACAGAGGGCTGTGCCGAGGAATAGCATCTCATTCTCTGCTGCACCATCACCATTATCTGACCAAGCAACAGTTTTCTACTATGCAGTCATCAGGTGGTGGTGTGCTGCTGTAGCCCATCTGCTTCAAGGCTCAATGAGTAGTGCGATGTGAGATGCTCCAGCGCACCCTAATGTTGTACATCGCTGTTATGAGCATATTTGTAGCCCACCTAGTAGCTTAAATGACTATTACCATTCTCTTCTCACTGCTGACTACATGTATCTTAACCACTGAGTGCCTGTGACAGCTGTGTGTCGAGAGCCAAAATCTGATCCTCACAATAACTAAGACATTTGTTTTCTATTAGCACTTTATCCAGCTATAAGCCACATCACAGAGCAGAAGTTTGGAGTTGTCATATTGATGGATCTGTTCACATGCAAGCTCAGTTATGATTTCATCTACTGCACTTTTAGATCTTCACCTCCAGAAGAGATGACAAAGTGCTGCTGGTCTCATATGTCAACAATGATTAGTAAGAGATATGATAACGTGATACGGTTACAGTTGAAAAAGTCAACCGTGAGTCCTCATCCTGCTGTCAAAGTATTTCTAAATAAATATTGTTCATATAGCTGCCAACACATGCATGTACTGAATGCCTGGAGGCTTTTATTAGAGACAGTTTTGCGATTTTTCTCTCACAGCACAAGCACTTCAACCTGGCTCTCCCAAGTAAACTGTCAACGCTTCTCTGTCAGAAAGAAACGTTATGTCGACCCGGGCCCCGTGGAACTGCTCACAACAAGTTCTGTGGATTATCTTGAGTAACCAGGTCATGAATTTTGGAAAGAGACATCGCTGTTGTGGTTTTGAGATGTTTTTTTTTTTTTTACGCTTTGAGCGCCATCTATTTCCATTATATTGCAGAGATGTCCAACGTCTTTAATGCCGATATCTCCAAAACCTGGCAACTCACACCAAAACAATATGGATAATGATTAAAGGTTCATTTTATGGTCATTTTACATCACCAAAGTTAGAATGAAAGTCCCTTGATGCTACATAAGATAAGTGGAGTGTTGAAGATGAGTTCAGGAGTCTCACAGTTTGAGAAAAGAAGCTGCTCTGTAGTCTGGTGGTACGGCAACGGATACTTCTGTATCTTTTGCCAGATGGCAGCAGGGTGAACAGACTGTGGTTGGGGTGGGTGTTTACTTTTAGTATCCTTTGGGCTCTGGGCAGACATCTCACTTCACCAATGTCACTGATGCTCTGAAGACGGGTACCAACGATGTTTTGGGCGGTTTTAATCACCCACTGCAGAGCCTTTCTGTCCTGGGTCGTGCACGAACCATGCCAGTTTGTGATGTTTCCAGTCAAGATGCTTTCTATTGCTGAACATGATAGGTTCTCTGTGATGTTGACTCAGTTTTAGACTCAGAGGGACCTAAAACTGTTCACCTGCTCCACCTCAGCCCCACTGATGTAGACAGGGTTGTGGGTCTTTACCTCATTTTTTTATAAAAGCAACAACCAGCAACTTGGTTTTGCTGACGTTGAGCAGTAGATTGTTCTCTGTGCGCCACTCTGCAAGATTTCCTCTCGATATAACCTCTCACCATTGTTTGTAATGCAGCCGATGATGTCGGTGTCGTCTGTCGCTGGAGCACACATCCATGGGGGTCTCTGGTGTTGAGCTCTAAAGTAGGGGTGGTGTGTCTACTAATCCGAACTGTCTGTGGTTTGTTTGTGAGGAATTCCAGTATCCAGTTGTTGTATTTTTCTGGGTGAACTGTCCCTTTAAAGGACTACTAGTAGTGAACCACTAGAGTCAGTGGCACGAAGTAAACCTGAAACACACAGCTGGTATGTGTTTCTTCTTTTACACCAGCAGCAGTTTGGTACACACTGTGACTGAGAAGGATCAGAGAACATCGACAGAGCACAAAAGCAGGGTGGCTCGTTTGTTAAACAGGCAGTTGAAAGGTCACAGGTTTACATCCCCTTGACAGCCATGGACCACCGTAGTTGAGGTGCCCGTAAACGAGAACACTTCCTGTGCCAGCATGGATTCTTCACTGGAACACAGTGGTGTCATTTAGATTTACAGCCCATTTGCTTCTGTTTATGTATATCTTACATTCCTTTCATTTTGCAAGCGTGCCATAACCTACTGACTGTTTCTAACATCCTGTTCAAGTTCTTGCAAAGATATTCTGAATTTAAGAATAAATATATAATAAAATTGAGTTTTGTAAGACGAGATGTTTTCGGGGATTTTTTCTCGGCTTTTTAGACTTTGTTTCTGTGGGCGTCAGGTGATTGACACTAAGTAAGGTGTAGCAGAACACGTAGTCTGCTGATACTTAAGCACACTTGAGCGCGGCGACATAACGATGAAACAAAATGACAAAACAGAATTAAGGCTCTTGGTTTACTGTGATGGATTAACCGGCTCGGATGGTGTCTGTGTTTCATCGCCGCACAAAAGAAAATGAATCATGGTGCGCTGAACGTAGGAAATCAAGCCTGATGGAATAATTTAACAGAGAGAGACGAAACAGACAATGAACATCCTGATTGAAGAATAATGTTACATGGTGTTGACACCTTTCTAATTACTCTGATGTGTGTAAAATACCAAATTCCTAAACGATCTGGTTTCTACTTGTTCTTAAATAATCTTTCATCTTTTTAATGTCTTGCGATAATTCTGTCTGTTAAGGTACAGGAGTGTTTGAGTCTCAACAAACTTGTCAAAACTCATATATTAAGGAATGCAGACAGAGTTTACAACGTTAATATAAAATGTTTCCACTATAATCTATCCTACATTATGCAGGTCTGCTTCTGTGTTTCAGTATGTTCAGTATGTGAGGATCTGGTTAGCGGGAATAGCATATTAACTTTCTCTTCCTTCAGTCTCACGAAGAATGTGTTTACACTGTGTTTATGAGCCGGTTGAAAAGCTTTCTCTGCTTGTCTCTCAACAGGGCCACAGAGTGGAGGCAGAGGAGGGCAGAGGTGTGCTGGATGGAGGCCACAGCCGGGCCTGATGGCAGGAGCCCAGAACACATTGAGCTCTAACAACGTCCTCTAGAAGCCACCGAGGGGCTACAGTTCACGTGGAGACACTGTCAAGGTATGGATGGATGGACGCAGTAGCATATAGACCAATCAGTCAAAGCTAGTGTGGGGTCACGAACAGAAACAAGTTGTTAATAGAGCTGCAACAATTAGTCGATTAATCTGTTAGTCGACTGAAAGAAAGTTAGTCGCCACCTATTTTGATAATCGATTAATCATTTCAGTCGTTTTTCAAGCAAATATGTCAAACATCTGCGGGTTCCAGTTTCCTAAACCTAAGAATAGAGAAGAGTCTTTGGGTTTTGGACTGTTGGTTGGACAGAAGAAGTAATGTGAACACATCACTTTGAGCTCTGAGAAATTGCGATGAGCTTTTTAAAAAATTTTTGGCATTTATAGACAACGATTAATCGATTAAATGTAAAATATTCTGCAGATTATTCGATACTGAACTGACTCATTAGTTGAATGTTGAATGTTGATGTGAATACTCTCATTTTGCTTGATTTGTTTTAGTGAAGAAGAGACTTGCTCGGTTAAAATGCCACATTAAAAAAGTAGTAATTATTTAGCTTTAGGTTTCAAATAAGCAAATAAACACTGTAGAAATTCAAATTGAACTTATTGTTTATTCTTTAAAAAATACTTAGATTTTACAGTTGGAGTGAATTGTTACACATTATTTTTTAAAAGCTAGTTTTGTGTGAAATCTTTCATATCTCCAGGGTAGCAATTAACACGTGAAACAAAACAAAAACCATCTAATATTTTCATTATACGTACATATAATAATAGGGATGGAGCAAACAACAGACTGGAAAAACAATTCTGCATCAGAGAAATCCTGTAGTGACACAACGACAGTGAAGATGCATGGAAAGTGCCTTATTCTTATTGTTGACTCTCATTATACATGTAATGAGAGCCAGGAAAAGCAAAAAGGAAACGTGGCCTAACATTCTGTCAAACAACATCAAACGTTTCAAATCAAATGCAAATGATTGGCTAAAATGGTCCTATTCTATACTTCTTTGTTCAGCTTTTTTCAACTTTGATTTTTTATTGGGTGTTCACATCTGTTTCTGCGCTGTGGTCATCTCGGATCAACTCTGAACCGACTCCAGAACGACCTGGCACTTTCTCAGATTCAAATGCAATTTAAAGCTGAAAGGAATTTGGTAGCTTTGTTCTATATTTTTATCTTCTCCTTAAGTTAAAAAATGCACTTTAAGCTGTTTGATGGATACAGGCCTCGACTCATACCCACAAAACAACTATACAGTCTGTCCCACTTGTTAACAGACCCAGTGAGCCATTTTTTAGTAAGTCAGCAGTATAAGGTCGTGGTCGAACGTACACAAAGTCAACCGTGGCCCCTATTTCACTTCCATTCTATGCGATTCACATCCGGTGGCGAAGCAAATCCGCATCTTGGCTTCGTGTCGAGTTCAACTTTGGTGAACTCTGACTGGCTTAATTGCAGCCAACCAATAGCAAAGACGCAATTTTCGTTCGCCTGCATTTGTGTATGTGTGACCGCAGCTTAACACCAGAGTCCTGGACCTAAAGACTTTCCTAAAGATTTCACCAATCAATTATGTTATTGAATACGCCTGCTGTTCTGCTATGACATATCAAAACCTCTGAAGAAGAAGGTGACTAAGGATCCTCATTGGGCCTCTATGATAATAACAGACATATATGTGTTTCATCAGTAGCGATGCATGTCCAGAAATTGAAGCATTAATTGATTTATAATTGTCAAAGAAACCAATGAGAAGATCCTTTCTCTCATCAATGATTTTGTTCTCAAAGTTAAGAGCCTGTTGCTTCCTTTAGCAGAGAGATGTTGCCACTGGGGAGGCACTTTACTCATTTCAAGTTTTTTTTTTTCCCTTTTCATCACAACCAAAAGCTCTTTTTCCACTGTTTCCTGTTGTAAAGCAGCCTTCCTGAGTGTCCTGAAGCAATTCAAATGGGCACATAATGCAATTTTGTTTATGTCCAAATGTTGCACCATGCACAGGAACAGAGAGCAGAGAGGCGGCTGTGAGGAGGAGAGACGCTGCTTGGAATTGGAAAGACCTCATAATCAAGCAGGCTGTGTTTTTTCTTTTGATTTGTTGTGCCAACAGTTTTAATCCACGAGCATTCGCTGACCCCTGAGGCAAACATGGCATATAATAAAGCTACCTGATGGAGCCTGCTAGCAGAGCCACCACAGGTGTAAACACGCCTATGATTACTGTGTTAAATATAGTACACAGCCTGTCAATTTATGCAGGCTGGTAAAGACAGATGTTGTGATGAAGAAATATCAAACTGATGGGATGTCACAACAGTGTCGTATTAGTTTCCTATGGATAATGTGACACCTGTGAACACAGAAAACATACAAGATCTATTCATGAATATAATATTCTTCAAAGGGAATTCAGCTCTGTCAGTTTCTGGAGAGTTAAACATTATTTCCTGCCTACTGGGAGACAAATCACGGATTTCCTTTTCATGTCTGCGAACACAATGTGAAGATTATATTGTGAGCTTAGCCGAGCTCAGCTCAGATCATTGTTGATATCAAAATGAAAGCCTCTCCAAAATGTGGTGGTTTATTCAAGCTTCAACTCATCCATCCATAAAATCATGCTCCCATCCCCATTATCATTTAATTAAAACCACATATTAAAATCATCAGAATACAAACTAAAATGAAATTTATATTAGTTACTTACAAGTTTTTGGCTGCACTGTCATATACCTCTGAAACAAAAAAAAAATACTATTTAGTGTGTTTACTGTCAAAATGATGTCTTTCACCCTCCATATTTCTTTAGAAGATCTAAGATAGCCGAACATACAACACTGAGTTCCCTGCTCTCTCGGTGGATGTTATTAGGTTGATCATTTCACTATTTTCCAATAAACTACAAATCAAACATTAAACCGCTTCCTGTTTACATGGTTTAATATAAAATCAGGGACTTTGTTGCCCTCTGTGGAGCCTCTCAGGCAGTGCCCCGAATCCTTTCCTCCCCCTTTCCCTGTGATTACTAGACTGATCTGTGGGTCGCATGTGGTCGGGACAACAAGTGAAAGCTGACCAAGAAATTCCTCTAAATCTCCTGTCAAACATGTCAGACACAGTATTTAATTCGTGCTGTACTTCTAGAAACATTCACTGCTAAGCCAATGATCACTGAGGATCAACGTTACTTATAGCCAAGGTGTGTTTGAAGAGGAGCTGCTACACACACCTATCAGCTTAACGACATGTTGTACCTTGAAACTGGGGAGGAAAAATTGGGAGTATCCACAGACAGGATTAAAGCTTCTGAAAGTTCACTGGAATGCAGCAAAATTGGAGGATTTAGAGCTTTAATCCAGTGTTCATAGACTTTTCATTTAAACTTCAGTGAATTTGTTACCCTTCATGTGGCCTTACTATTAGACGATGGTCATACCTGTCTGTTTTTTTTAGACTGCATCAGAAATATAACAAAGGTATCCATGTTTTTGTGGTAGAACTCCCCTGAAACACAATATTCCTCTAAAGGCCTAGGGGTCCCCTAAAGCTTCACGGGAGGTCACAAGGCCTTCTTGATATTAAGGAGTTTTAAAAACTAAAAACTACACTGTACAGCAGGTCTACATCTCAGCATTGTCTTTCATTATCGTGAAGAAAAGTAAATAAAATCGTTATTTTCAACGTTTAGATTAATATCTAAGATGTAAACTTCATAACCCCTCTATAGTGAACATACCAGTAAAGGTCTTGTCAATAAGTAAGTGTACTGAAGTGTTCTGTATATCTGCAGTAACGCTTTCTGTGCTGGACATCCTCAGGTTGTGTGCCCATGAGGTCGTCCATGCTGGTCCTGTTCCTCCTCTTCAGTGCCCAGGCTGTGGCGGCCATCGGAGGAGCAGCACAGCAGCAGTGTCCAGGCAGCAACCCCAGCTCCGTCCACACAGTGGACCCCAAACTCTTCACCAAACGCCGCTACCTCTCACCCAGGGTGCTCTTCAGCGCTCAGCCCCCTGATGCAGAGCCAGCAGGGTCACAGGGTGCCGGCAGAAGTAGGCACAGGCGAGCTGGGCAGCCTCAGCACCGTGGAGTTTACTCAGTGTGTGAGAGCATCAGTGTCTGGGTGGGCAACAAGACCACAGCCACAGACATCTCAGGCAACGAGGTGACGGTGCTCCCAGACGTGAATATCAACAATGTCAACAAGAAGCAGTACTTCTTTGAGACGACGTGTCACAGCGCCCGATCAGGCAGCTCTGGCTGTTTGGGAATCGACGCGAAACACTGGAACTCCTACTGCACCAACTCACACACTTTTGTACGAGCGCTGACTTCCTTCAAGAACCTGGTGGCGTGGAGGCTCATACGCATCAACGTGGCCTGCGTGTGTGTGCTGAGTCGCAAGTCATGGCGGCAATGAAGACTTTACCTGCTCCTCACGCACACACAGGATCACACACTCAGTGAAATACAGTACAAACACAGACATACTCATCACCAAAGACTTCTCACCTTCTGCACAAAGTAAATTATTAGTATCAGGACTGCATGAATATACACCAGGCCTGGGTCAAAGAGGATCTGACGTTTGTAGCTGTTGTTTTTACCTTTTTAGGAGAACCAAACATTAAGGGGTTGTTGCTGTGTCACTTGATACCTGACAGTCTCAGCTTAAGTTTATTACAGGTTCAGCTTGCAAAGGCTTAAAACCAGCAGGCCTAAGTGGAACGTGACGGCTGAGTCAACATGAGCACATTTATCAAACCTTTAAGAATTACTTTGTAAGAGAAATTCCACTTATTTTTCAAGTCGAAGTCGGTTAACAGGTCTTGGGGAGTACTGCATATGTGAAAAAAAAGTTGTATAAACCCTTTTGTGGCTCCAGAGAGAGCTGTGTGAAATATGATAAATAGCCTCAACTGATGTCACTTGAGTCAGCTTTGGTTAAAGCCGAAGACTACAAGTTTAAAAAAAAAGATCTGGTGTAACGTGGGAAAAGAAGAAAGTTTACCAGAACTTTGCAGCCTGCTCCTCATCTCTTCTTGAGGCTAACAGCTTGAGGCTACATTAGCTGCTATTAGCATAAGACACCCAAGATAAGTTAAGTGGCATTGTGGGTGATGTAGGCACCAGGGTTTTGACAAGGAAGGAAGAAGAACGCTGGAAATAACTCGTAAATCCATCTTAAATTTACAAAGTTAAGCATTTTCTCAGAACATACACGTCATCATACATAAATACATACAACTAGCGATGCGCTTACATGCTTACAAACAAACAGCAATAGGTGTTATTTTCTTAGATCTGAGCTACTGAAAGGCTCATACTAAAGTAACCAAAACACAACAATTCTTAATTTCAGGTGGTTATATGATGAATTATATTCCATTTTTGACAACAGATCTCCCAAAATCCTACACAATGGACCATTTCGGAGTAAGCCAGTTTAGGGGCAATATTCTTCGCTCAGTGTTTTTGCTCCAACTTGCAGTGAATTGTAAGAGTAAACTTTAGCAGCACATCTGAAACGGTTACATGATTGATCATGCATGTTTAGAGCAAGCGCAAGAGAGACAAGACTTCACCCTACATCAGAATAATTGTGTAAATTATGTGTTACTCTGCAAAAACTTTTTTTTTTAAATATTTTTTTGTATATCTACAGTAGCAATTAAGATGTAAAATCACAACTAATACAGTATATTTAAAATAGATAAAGATTTAAAATATGGATTAAACAAAACTGAAGCAGGAAAGACACTCTGCTGCTGGTATAAAGGGTAAATCAGAAAAATCACATTACAGGAGAATTTAGTGCCACATTGACAAGTGCAGACATTTAAGATGCATGAAAAGCTAACCATAATTTAAATAAAAAACAGTGGTGTTACATCCTATCAGATGTTCAATGTGCAAATATTTATTATGACCAATGACATTTTATACGATCATAAAATATAAGAGTTTGTGCCCTCAGTTCTGTTTCTGTGCTGCCTTCATCTGTATCTTTCTCTAACTTCTTTGCAGGTTAAGAGTCTCCGGATCACTTTTCATATTTCTTTTCAGATGGAAAGTATGGGTGAAAGTGAACGACTTTTATGGTGCCCTTGAAATGTCATTGTGGGACGAGCTTTTCATTTCCCCTGAGGAACGGATATTAATATATCGCAACAAAGCTCAGCCTTACTTTGCGGATTAGAAGGAATTCTCACTTTTTCGTGAAAGCGCTGCAAAATTTTAGAATAAAAATCCCACCATGACCGAATGAAGTAAATATCTCTGGATATTTACTTCATTACAGTTGAACCACAATCAAACTGCACGATCAAGTTACCTCATGAGAGCTGCCTCACATGGTCACGGGTGATTCAGACTTGAAAATTGTAATTGAGAGGAAATTAGTTTCAGCTGTCTGACTCTGCTAATGATTATCTGCAAGGGAAGGAAATGTAAAAATAGCACTAACTTGTGTGTGTTTCATCGTTTAAGGTCTAGATTCTCAGCTTCTGCAGCAGCTTTAACCTGAACCCGAGCTCTGATGACATTAAGGTGACCGTCACTGGTTTTTAAACTGCAGCTTCTAGAGACACAGCAACGGTGTTTAAGAAGCTGTGTGATTTCTTAGAAGACAGCATGGGTTTAAACCTGTCATAAACCTTGAAACCACTGGCTGGTGACAGAGCAACATCCCCTTAAGAGTTTTGGCGGCACAACACAATCATGCTAATTATAGTATTTGTCTGCCAACCATTATATTGTCCTATAGCACATAACACTCACTCCAGGTGATGCAACCCACAAATTCTGGAAATACAAATTGACCCAGGTCTGATATAAGCAAAACCTTTGTTAAAATGTTGTTGTTGATATTGTTATTTATTAAACACTTCCATACATACACTGTGTGTTTTATGAGGTTTATTGTGTGGATGGTAAGCCTGTTGCTTCTCCAGAAAAACTGAGTAACATTTCGACACGAAAAGACATTTTTGGCCTTGAAGGAAAAACCAAGAGAAAACCCACATGGCTTCAGTAATTTGGTGTTTTGGCTTCGCTTTGTGTTTTCTTTCCCGCTCTACATTCTACACTAGGTGGGAAACAAAAGAAACACAAATGAGATTGTCTGATTCATCAGGGTAACTCTGGTTGATAATATCATGGCTTGTCATTTTCTTTGTTTTGGCAGTGACATTTCAGCGTAGTCAGCAGCATAACACACTGTACCCCGAGGCACAGAGTCAGCATCAGTAGTGATTCCTTTAAGGCTCACAGCCCAGTGTTGGATCACAGCTGACATTTAAGACGTCTGAGGCTCGGAGTTAAAGTGGAAACAGAGACAAAGAAGATGCTTGAGATTATTTTTCTGAAAAACTTCACTTTTAGGATAAGTGTTCCCCTTTGAGCTGTCTACCTGTAAACTGTAAATACGACTTGTCTGTGCCGACTTGTTTGTTTTACTGCTGCTGCTTGTTTACCTCTGCTCCACAGCGCTGCCTCAAAATACAATACAACACTGCCATCTAGTGGTCACAGGCGGGAACACGTCTTGAGATAAAAACTTAATTGTATCTGTTATAAACACAATATATCAATACGTTAAGGTAAAAAGTTGAAGAGGAATTGTTACTTACGCTTTCATACATTCACAAACTAAAAGCAACACGAAGAAACGTCACTTACGTTACGAGAAATACGGGCGATAGCTAACAAGAAAGCTAAAAGCTAGTTAGTGACTATGTGGACTGCGCATGCGTCATGTTCAGTTCATAGTTCAGGTAGTCTACTCGGACAAAAGAGCACTTCTTCTTTGTGCTCCCATCTTCTTTTATATGACACGTATGTCGTCAATGCACCCAAACGCAGCTTGGGCTTTTGAGATGCAGACACTCAAAATGTGGGGAAAAAAACCTCATTAATACAAAACCACAGTAAAACAAGTCTAATATCATTTTAACAAGGATTATATGTTTTCATACCTTTCTTATCACAAGAAGAACTAGCACGAGTCCTACATACAGGTACAGATCTTAGAAAGCAGATAGGTTTAATAAGTTTAGGCAATATGACTTCAGCAAGAAAGCTACTTATCACACAAAGCTTGATTTAAAGAGAAAGAATCTGCCTTTGTGTGAAACAAAAACACATTTTTTATAAGCGTCAAAACAAGTAAGTACTTGTAGATTTTGCGTACATTAAGTTAATCTTAAAGCATCTTTGCTGGAATCACATTTTAGCAAAAAATAGAATAATAATAGTGCATAGAAATATATTCAAAATAAGACACTAACATTTTTTTTCAAATGAAATTAAAAGACAATAAAACAAAAGCCCAACATAAGCAAATAAAGAGTTTGAGATTAAAAAATGCATTTAAAAGACAATAAACAACAACAAGAAGCAAATAAATAGTTTAAAAGCAGAATTAATAAACAGATTTTAAGACATTAATGAATCTAATCATTAGAAACAGGAAACTGTAATGTCCTGATAAAGGCCAGTTTTTAAATGAGCTGACGATAAACTGACAGTGACATAATAATAATAGCAGTAATGCTAACTTTAGGGCAGTTAAATGTAGGACTGAAGAAGGTTAACAATAATAATTAACAAAGCACGATCCTTGACAGATTATTGTCACAAATAATCTTACTTTTCAAAGACTTAGAGGTGAATATGAAAGCTCCAGACAAATCAAAACCTTGAGGTTGAGTTAAGGTTGCTTAATAAAGAATAAAGAAAGTATACTAAATCAGGGCAGTTAAGTTATTAAGTAAGACAGAAAATGAATGGTAATTTTGATAATCGTGTATCATATAATAATACTACTTTATAAATGTAAAAGCATATACATGCAGTTGGTCACAATAAGTGACAATAATACTAGAATAAATCCGGAAAGTCTCAGACAAAGCAACTACCTTCATATATAAACTAGTGTAAACAAACTACAGCTAACAGACTGTGTTTACACTTCTCAGTGTGTCCACTAGATGGAGACATTGTCATGAATGAATATTCAGTCCCATGATACTACAGTGTATCTGTGCAGTCCTGGTCATTTATTAGGTCTCCACAGTAAACGTTCCTGTATTTCAGCTGATGATACAAACTGTGAAGACCACTAAATTGAATTGTTCATTAATTACTTACGGGTCCTGGATTTCATGGTAGTCAACCAAAATGTTTTTTTTATTTTATCTTAAAAAGGACCTTGGCCCATAATATATAACTAACTGACAAGCATGATTGAATAATTCCCTGTCTCTTCATCTCTGATTTGTCTTGGATCTTAAGGATGACTCACAGTTGCGCCATATGGAGATCAGGTTACATTATTGCACCACATTTACATATCAAGCACAGAAGTGGAGCCGAGGAGGGTGAGGAGAGGGCGGCAGTGGAGGGATAATGGGATCTTGACTCAATTATACCCAGAGGATATGGTTTCAGTTTGCGTGTACTTCCACTGTGATAATTACAGCTCTGAATTCAAGACAGGGTTGGATGACCAGAGTCATATGAGGTTAACATTGATGCAGTTCAGTGATCTTATTCAGGGTTACATGGAAACTATTAATCATTTGTAATTCAACATGGTGCTTATCTATCTATCTATCTATCTATCTATCTATCTATCTATCTATCTATCTATCTATCTATCTGTCTGTCTGTCTGTCTGTCTGTCTGTCTGTCTGTCTGTCTGTCTATTATAAATGGATCCTTTTATCATTTTTCTATAGTTGTCATGTGATAAGAAGAGGATGTAGGCAGTGATGTGATGTGTCTCATGATCCACCCGGACTGATCCTCACAGATAGTCTGGCAGACAAACAGGGGGTCGCTGTTTCCCTCCCACATCAATGCTGCAAACAAAGGCTGCACAAACATGAGAAGCTCGACTGTCAGAGCTGTTGAACCCGAGCTGACCCCCTCCGGCCTGCAGAGAAGACACAGAAGAGCTTTGGTGACGCTCAGTACGTTCACAGGAACTGGCTTACATTCAGTGTGCGAAGCAAGACTACAATACTGTGCATGCACACAAGTTAGAATGACACAAATAGTTATCAAGCAAATATTATGTCCTCATATGGGATACCAATTACAATTTTTATATTAACATATTTACACAAGCAAGTAGGTATAGATTTTTGTCCTGACATGTAACACTAAAGACTTAACACTGCAATCTATAGCTATATGAAGCACACAGAAGTCATGTCCTTGGTTTTGGGTTATAGCAACCTGCAGGGATTTTACATTTTAAAGCCACACTTAAAACTAAAAACAAAAACTTAATATTTTAGACTCAATACATTCAGATCTATATATATAAAAAAAAAAAAAAGTCCTGATGTACCATGTTCACCATCTCATTTTGCATGCTAACATTCTCTAATAATCAGCAGTAAACACAAAGTACAGCTGAGGCTCATGTGAATGTCAATAGTTTTGCATGCATTTTGTATTAAATCAGGTTTGGAAAAAGGTCAATTTGGAACTTATGATGGTCACAGATTAAATATTTGAAGTTATTACAGCTCATCCTGAGGATGACATGAATGTCTGAACCAAATATCATAGCGTTCGTTGATTTGTTCCAATAGTTTATGATCATTTTAAATGTCAAAACTTATGGTGGCACCGGAGAGAAAAAGTTGAAGGATCACCAAAGTCATTAGGGTACAACCTCTTGGTACCCTGATTATGGCTATCAAATTACATAGCATCCAATCCAATGGTTGTTTTCTGATATATTTCAGCATGGACCACAGTGGTGGACCACCCAACAAAAATGAAACATGTTAAAAATGTTAAAATGTTCGTGATGTAGGATTCAGAATTGGCCCCTTCACAGGTATTTTCTTGACAGTGCGAACATCTTTTTTAAGAATAATTTTCAGACTTTATACTTTGTTTCTAGTAAAAAATATTTTGGAGTTGTGGGTAACTAGGCACTCTTGACTTCAGTATTTCTAAAAATCTTGACCAAGGCCTTGATACATCTTCTCATAACTGTGTCAGTCACTTATCTCAGGTCAGGTCAGGTATTTTAGGTGCATACTGTACACACGTTCTCATATTTACATAATACACTGATATGAGAGGCCTGGTGTAGGATGACATGCAGGAGGTGTCCGTGGGAAATAAGGATCACTGAGTGAATACATGTCTAGTGTAAAAGTCAAGGAGGTATAAAAGGTGAAAGAGAAGTCAATATAAAGATTTTTATAATGGCTAGTTAAAATTGTCTTGCTCAGTCCAATTAATCAAATCAAATCAAATCAATTTTATTTATATAGCCCAGAATCACAATCACATTGCGTCAGTGGGCTTTACAAACTGTACAGTGAACGACATCCTCTGTCCTTAGATCCTCGATCCGAGTGAGGAAAAACTTGCCATATTGAGAACTGTGGGGGGAAAAAAAAGATGGAAGAAACTTCAGGAAGAGCCACAGAGGAGAGATCCCTCTCCCAGGACGGTCAGACATGCAATGTACAGACAGATTTTGCATGTACAAAAACTGAACAACAAAATCACAATTTACAAATTGCATTGACAGAATATCTGATAAATAAAATTCCACTTCCTGTTAATCATGACGAGGTGGGCACACAGGATCCCCGCAAACATCCATGAGTCAAACTATACAGGACAGTTACAGCAGTTATTCAACCATATTTCTCACCAAATCCAATAAAATAAACCCCTTCTTCTTTGTACTCTAGAAAATTATATTACACGACAAAATAAAATACACGTGCAGTTGTAAATGGTGCTTACAATATGTTAATATATTAGATCTACATATATGGGAAATATATTTTCTTTGAACGAGCTGTTAAAATCAATTATGTTAAGGCTTAGGCTAATAAATATAGCAAAAATGCCCATATAGATATACGATACCTTCTATAATTTGGTATTTTCTCAGAAATTTTATTTTCAAATGAGGTTTATTGCCATAGCCATGTTGCTTGCTCTTTCGCGACAGTGGCGCCAAAAGCAATACCACAGAGAAACACTAGAGGGGGGGTTTGAAAAGTTGTCTATTTATACTTTAAGGTACATGTTACTTAAATTAGCAAACATGTGTCAAACCTCACCCTTATAACCACCGTGTCAAACTCCTAGCAGTGATATTACAGACAGAAATGAGCCGACTCCTGTTAATGCTGTGGGGTGACAACCTGGAGCTCCCCCCTGGGTCCCGGCTGGTCCCTGAAGCCCACTCCGGTACCTCATCACACGGATGTACACGCCGATGGGCGGTGCGAGGCGGCGTGCAGCAGCCAGCTCAGCCCGCCCGTCTGTCCGTGCGTCTGTCTGTGCAGCTGGTTGTGCGCATGTTTGGATGTAGCGGAGCAGGTCAGCATCATTTCATGGTTGATGTCCAACTGGGAGAAGCGAACAGACACGCGTTCAGACCGGAGATAGCGACAAATCAGGTGGCATCATGAGCAAAGTGCAGGGCGGGATGAAATGCGTGAAATATCTGCTTTTCGTGTTCAACTTCATCTTCTGGGTAAGTGAAGCGGTTTGCATGGAAACAACGTTATTGCTATTTTAATATCACCTTGTGTTTTCTGCAGCCGGGTCATCTTTATCTTTATGTTTTATTACAGGAGCGGATACATGACTTGTCTCATTTAAATGCCTATCATGCTTGTGTTTGCATGTGGAAAACCTGTTAGTGCTCCGCCTTTTGTGGTGTTTACATGTTCAACACACTGCAGGCTGCCTGTCTGCCTGCTGATAATAGTCAGATATGGTTTTTAATTAACCTGGTTTTCGTTAATCCTGCAGATTGCCCTCATCCACCTGCTCAGTGCAAACTCTGACCCACACCTGTGTGTCTTTAAATGGTCAAATCAATATTTATTCATATTATCAGTCACCTTCTTTTCATTTAAACCCATCATTCAGCACTCATACCTCATCATACAGCTCTTAAAGCCTCCTCTATCTGTAAAGTGTTTTAATAATTAATGAGTAAATCAACTGAGAGCCTGTAAGCCACAAACTCCTTTAAGCCTCATGTGATTTATGTAGTATGTAATGTACTGTGAAGCTGCAGTGTGTTGCTACTTTTCCAACACACCCACTGTTCAGATCCTCTCCCATGTCTTTGCATTGTGCTGTGACTTTCCTGCTGCAGGTTTCAGGGTGTGTAGGGTGTTTATTGCACACAGGGTTAATCTGTTTTGGGCACATCACAGCAGGTTTTGTTTTGGGCTGTTTTGCTGCAGATGAAGTAGCTTATTATCAGTAGAGATGATGGGATATACATTTGGTTGAAATAGTTTAGGGACTTGGTTTCCAAAAGTTTTGGAGCAAAGCTGCTGTTTGTATGTTTGTGATCCATCCTCACAGGTTGTGTACATATGCAAACTAGTTCAACTTAAGGATGTAAGAGCGGTTATTCCTTTTCATTTTTTTTATTTTAATGATTTAAGAGCCACAAAAGTATAGAAGTGTACTGCTGCCAGGCCAGAAAAAGATAAATGGATCAGTATCACGTTATAATATGAAAAGATTTTTGTTATAAAAAATATATTTGCACATTATAACAACATACTTTCAAGTTATAACAAGATGTTTTTACATTTTATCATGTTATTACAAGACATTTTTACATTATATCATGTTATAACAAGATATTTTTACATTATATCATGTTATAACAAGATATTTTTAAATTATATCATGTTATAACAAGATATTTTTTACATTATATCATGTTATAGCGAGATATTTTTACATTATTTCACGTTATAACAAGATATTTGCACGTTATAACGAGATATTTGTATGTTATAATAAGATATGTTCACGTTATAACAACATGCTTTCAAGTTATATCACGTTATAACAAGATATTTGCATGTTATAATAAGATACTTTCACATTATATCATTATAACAAGATATTTGCATGTAATAACAAGATATTTTCACGTTATTTTATCATGTAACGGTGTGAAAAATTTCATGTTATAACAATGAAAAGTTTCTTCTTATAATGTGTAAACTATGTATGATCGGTAACGTGAAAATATCTTATCATAACATGAAAAACAACTCGTTATAACAATAAACTTTTCACATTATATCATGGCTCTGCTCTGTTTTTCTTTTTCCAGCTTGGCAGCAATACGCTTGCATTCAAGATAATTAAGAAAATCAAAGAAAAATGTCTGAAAAATGTCTGAAAAAGTCAGAAAGGTTTGTGTTTTTCTGCTCTCCTGTTCAGTTAATCATCTCACGACTCTGCAGATTTGTTCTGCAGCCCACAGGGGGTCCTGACTCCCAGGCTGAGATCCACTAGAGAACAACATCAGTGCCAAATTCATTTGTTTACGCTCCCTCCAACTTCAGATTGCAGGATTTGCATACATGTTTTTGGGGGGTTTGATAAAATGTATGAATCACAGTTTCCCGAAGCTGAAAATGATGTCTTTAAATTGCTACATTTGTCTGAAAAAGAGTCTAAAACCCCAAAAAGATTAAATATATTGTCAGATAAGACATAAAAACAGCACATTGCGATGAACCTTGAATGAAGAAATATTTGGCATATTTGCTGTTGAAGATCACTTGAACAATTGATTGATTACCCCAATCAATCGACCAAGTGTTTCAGCCCTGGATGCTCATGTTTTACTGCTAATTGATGCAGTATATATGGATGTAAGCGGCTGAATCGACTCATCTGTGCTCTGTAAGACGATCACTTGTGTCACACTCACAGACAGCGGCCTCATTGTTGAGGAGTTTCAGGACTGAAAGCAGAGCTGTTGTGGCCGGAGCCAGGAGGGGCGTCTACAGTACGTAGTCATTTTGGGGTGCGGAGCCAGTGTGAGTTACATCACCAAGGCACTGTGAGGCTGGCACAGCCTGTGGCTGAAATGCACCATGGGAGAGGGACGGCCGGTTAGATATTCTGATGGTCCATATGGTAATAAAGACGCTGTTACAGAGTGTTCAAGTCTTCCCTTTCCAGCATTTTTTTTACATCAGCTCCCTGGCAACAGTGAGAGTGCAACCATCGTGCCAAGAAAAGAAATCAAAGACTAAACAGCTTTGATTACTGTTTTCCTCCGAGAATGAGTTATTTTTCAAATTCATGTTCACTGTGAAAGGCTGAAAAGGTTGAGATGATTGGATCACCTTCGTCATTTCTGATATATAAAACAAAGACACACATGGGTTTTAATTTCATTTCCAAACTGGTGTTAACTAAAGTCTCACAGATATATTGGTCAGCCAATATTATTGATTTTTGCTTGTCACAGATATATTGTATCGAGGTATATGTTGTTTATTATACAGAAAAAGATGCCTCAGGTTTTTTATTATTATTAAATTCTCAGTGAAGTTTACTTTATCAGTTCACTGATAAATAAACTTTATGATTAAACTGTTAAATATTCTGCCCCTGTCACATATCTTTGTCACAAGTGTTTGACAATACTTATCATCCCATAGCAAACTACACTAATACACAGTCTAACATCGTCAGTCTAATCCAAATAAAGCCAGTCCGGTGTGTGCAGAAGGTCAGAGGGATTAACTTTCTCAGGGTGACTCCTGGTTTTAATCGATTGGTTTATTTCTGGTCTTTCTTGCCCGGGGAGTGGTGATGTCCTTGTGTAATGTTGTGACACCTGATATTCTGTTCTTCAACTTTGGCTATACTTCAACATATAAACACTAGACAAACTTATTTCATGTAATTTTGTCTGAAACAGAGAAAAAAGTTAATAGAAATAGATGTTCTGTTGGCTACATGTGCTGGTAATGATCTGTTTGAGAGTCTAAACAAATCTAAAGCTGTGACTCGCTCAAGAGGTGATGTATTAACATTTCTGTCAGGAGTTTGTTTAGAATAACCAGAAGAAGAAAACAGGCTGTGAGCATCAAGAGCCACTTCAGTGACAGGACAAAGACAAGGGAAGCACCTCCTGAATCTTAATCAACAAGAGTCAGAGACAAAAACACTTGATGGCTGATTCAGGGTTTAACTGTGAAGACATTTCAGGGAAAACTCTGGAAGCACGTTTTCAAGGAGAATAGAAAATTGTGCTTTTTTTATTCAGAAAAGTAAAAAAGTATGTAATCATGACATGATTAATGATGATATGATTGATCGTTCCTCAGCTGTCGGGCCTGTTGGTGCTGGCTGTGGGACTTTGGCTCAGGTTTGACCCAGAAACGGTGGAGCTGCTGACAGATGACAGTGCCCCCGACACCTTCTTCATAGGTACGTGCAGCCTCCACACTCACACATCAACAGATCATAAAATATGGTGCAAGATACCGAAATGAAATGATTTCAGGTATTTATTTATTTTATTCTGACAAACTGTTGGATTTTCTCGTGTTTCTGTCTTCGGCGACGTCTTTTTATTAACAGTAATGCATTATCCAGATATTGTCTGCGGCTTTTTTCGTGCAAGTGATGATATAAAGAAAGATTTATCCGCCACGAAACAGCTTAAACTTGATTTCTGTTGCAGGATTTAAATGGTTTGTTGCTGATTAATTGTAATGAAACGCCAGAAAGTCGAGGACAAAACATGTTTGACATCTATATAACAAGTATAAAATGTGAGACTACGAATGATGCTTCAAGACACGCATTCTCTGGAGATCAAGACACATTTTTGCATATAAAATAAATCTAATTAAGGTCTTTCTGTCCTCTACAGGGCAGCACTGTGGTTTATGGCGTGCTATAATAATCGTTTAACAAACCCTTGTGAACTTCCCGGGGGGATTCCCCTCTACCAGCTTAACTTTCAGGGGCCGCAGGTGTTACTGAGCAGTAATGAACGCTTAACTGGCACATCTGACCCTCAATGCATGGTGATGTTTCATCACTTCCTCTGCACACAACCGTTGAAACTGTTGAGTGGTTTTACCGTCGTTCATATCCTCGCTTCACTCACATGAAACAGGGTGCTACATGCTGAGGGGAAGTGAAAGAGCACATGTCAAACGATGATTGAAATGCACCATTAGTGTAACGACTCTGGTTTATGAGTTATGGAGGGAATAGCTCGTGTTTACAAATATTGATTTGAGTTTCCTTTCACTGGAACAATACAAGCTGATCAATCAGAGGCGCTCCAACATAGACAAATAGACCAGAGCCTCTAACTGATAAATGAACGGCTCTGTCTCTTCTCTGAAACATCCTGCAAGTTCACAGCACTTTCAGGAGGCTGATAATCGATATCGAATGAAGAGTTCCTCCGCAGAGCTCAGAATAAAACACACAGTATGTGATTAAAACGTGCAGAAGACGATACAAACACCCTTCAGTGTGTAGTAGCGTCGCAGTGCTCATACAATAGGCCCTCTCTCCCTCGCGCTGCGTAGGAGCAGATGATCAGAATGAAGCCTATTCTTGTTACTCCCATTTAGACCATGACCTAAAATGGTGACTTCACTTCATCAGCTCTCTGCTGTGCTGCGTTTCATGGAACTGGCTGCCTCCCTCAGGACATGAGGAGCAGGTTGGGCGGGGCAGGTGACAGGAGACGATCCTGAAGACTCCTTCAGCAGCAGTCATTAAAACGTACCATGCAGTGTATCTCTGTTTCTTTATTTAAAACAGACAGAGTGTAAACTGGACAGTTATGCTTTCATGCTCAGCGTACAAGGTTAAACAGGATATTATTGAGGTAAAATATATGCATGTTCTCACGGTTGACTGTTTATGCAAACTACTCGGGGTGAGATAATTTTTCTTCAGCTTGGTTTCATTTGACATGCAAATACCTTAAAGGAACAGTTCACCCAAAAAATTTAAATTCAGTCATTATCTACTCACCCATTATCTAAAAGAGCTTCCAAACAGCTTGTCCAGCGTAATAAGTCTTCACAAGCCCCATGATCACAACATGATATATATACATCCTTTTTAAAATCTTAGGGGAAAAAAGTTGGGAATTAGACTCTAAAATCAACTTTTCTTACAAATAGCACATTTAAGGAAATGTTTGAATGCGGGAACTTGTAACTACACGGCTAGGCGAGATGGCCTTGAAATCACATTGCAATATATTTATGCTATATCACAATACACAATATATATTCTGACATTTTAAAATCTCCTTTAAAACACTTCATAAGGTTCAAGATTCAATTTCAAGGTGATTTATTTATACTACACAGGGTTGCCTAATGAAATGAAAGTTTATTATAATGAGGTCGGCACCTTCACACTAAAAGTTCAACATCAGGTGAACACTGTCCATCCACTTTCACTTTGTTTGAGCACCGAGCATCAATGAAGTAAACACAGAGTCCACCTCTCCTCGTCTTGCACTCTGTCGGCTCAAAACAAGGTCCTACCGTCGAGTTCAAAAGCTTGATCCCTGCAAAGATGTGGGCACAACAGTCTTTCATTTTACGTTGCTGGGCCAGTCTGAGCCCAATTCCATCCGTTTAATTTTCCCGTGACGGGACATTAGCCAGGAGCAGCCTTGTTATGGTAGAACTGGATGTCAGAATCAAATATCACCATAGTTTTAACCAAATACCTGGATATTGATATTGTGACAATACTTTTGGGATGACTATTATGACTTTCACAAAATATTGACCCAAAATATTGCTGATTATATTGATAAATAATGACTTAGTGGGCAAAGGCAAGTATTAGCACAAGTAGAACAGTCTGGTAAGTTCAGAATATAACATCACTTCACTGTAATGTCGCTTATAAAACGAGGAAACAACACTTATGACATATCACGGTATAACAATCTAATCTAAGACAAGAAAGTCTCATATCACAATAACAAAATAATATCGATATATTTCCCAGCCCTACTTGTAACAGCGTATTGGCACTTAAGAAAAAAGTCTGAATGCTTCCTGTACAAGTGTTGAGCCCTTGTTGTCAGGCAGCAACAGCCTGAAGCAGAGCAAAGTTACCAATTTATCTACAGTAAATATCTGAACGATCCTGCAGAGGATCGATCGTCTTCCTGCGGAGCCTTAGCAACAAAATAAATATCGTCACGAGCCTCCCGAGCAGCCTGGCAGAGCTACATTCAGCTCTCGCAAAGAACAGAGTGTGAACAGTGTGTGATACCATAACAAGGCAAAGTGGCAGCATTCCCTGAGGGTGAATCACTTTCCATTCTATCACCTTTGTTGCTCTGTGCGCGTAAACAGCCTTTAGGTCCATATACAAGATAACTTAAGAGATGAAGAGATGTTTACACTCACTAATATGTACATTAACAAGCGGGAAGTGTGGCTATCTGCTGGATTTCACCTGGAGGTGCTGCAGTAAAACAGTACATATTAACATCTGCGATCAAGCGATGGAAAACATCAGCAGCCAACATCAGCTCTGTGTCGACACATTGTATATACAGTAGAAAATGTCTTGGCCTGTTAATATTTTCCATTGCTGACTCCCTTTTCTTTGAAGCAGCGTATCCCTCGCTCCCAACCGTCTATTCACCTCGTCTTTACCTCCTCAGTAGGAAAACAACAGCTTGCAACCCCCCCATGTGGATTAATTAAATTGCTGCAATGGTGGCTGTCTATGTCACTGATTAGACCCTTAGCAGGGGCCTCAGAGACCGGTCCGGTGTATGGTTACAGTGTGCCGGGCTCAGTAGTGAGGGCTGGGAGCAGGGGAGTAGACAGAGGAGGTGACGACATCCAGGCTCACGGGGAGCGGGGATGTTGGGGGATGTAGTCTGATTCTGCAGAGATCAAACCCTTGAATATTAGATTTGTCTTTTTTACAGGACAGATGGCTTCTGTTTTTACTGCTTTACCCCTCAGGACAGTCGAAATAATTGGAAATAACACAACTTATCAAACAGGCTCAGCTACTATATCAGCTTTAACTCAGATTTTAGGGTAAGATGTCCAGTTATTTGCAGCCCGCCTGCAGCGGGGCGGCATCTTGTTCTGTCGAACACACTCACAGAGATGGACAGATGGCCAAAGATATTTTATTTCAGCAGTTTCTGGACTTACTCACCAAGCACTGATCCGTCTCCAATATTTTCCTACGGATTTATAACAGTTTATACACAATATACCGAGTGGAGGCAAAGCTACAAAGAAGTACTATTTTCAGCCAAAGCGGCAGAACTTCTGACCAGAGAACAGAACAGAGAGAGATCCTCTTTGTGTTTCCGACTTCTTTCATCTCGACTCAAAGCGGCTTGACTGAAGGAGTAGGCCGATAATCAGAGTGAATTGTGGGAGGCGATTCAGAGGTTTTTAGGCAACTCAGAGAGTTTCCTCCTACACTTTTCTGCTGGTAGTCAAACACAACAACAGAGCTTTTTATGAATTCTGCTTCAACAAAGAGAAGAAAGCAGCTGGATCGTGCTGCCATCCTCAGTTCAAGCTGTGAACTGCAGCCACACACTGAGATTAGATTCCGGTCTTCTTTGTCTGTTTAGGTTATACATGACTGTATCATGAGAATTGCACAGGTGTAGGATTGTTAATTTCCTGGTTGAAGATAACAATATGTCCGACCTTTTCTCTCCCCAGCTGTGTACATCCTTCTCGGTGCAGGAGCGTTGATGATGATCGTTGGGTTCTTCGGATGTTTCGGGGCTGTTCGTGAGTCTCAGTGTCTTCTTGCATCGGTGGGTTGAAGTGCTTGATGAAAGTTCTGCCTCTCGTGGGGGAATTTTTGGACTTGAGTGTTATGCATTGATCTTCCTTTACTGGTAATTCACAGACTTAAAGTAACACTTCATTTTACAGATTCAGAAATTTCATGGTAAGTAGGTGGTGATTACCAAACAATATACTTGAAATTTCTTTGAAATTACACCCAAATCAGGCAAGGCAATTTTATCTGTGTAGCACATTTCGTACATAAAGCAATTCAATGTGCTGTACAGGATAAGAATACAGCAAAACAAAAGAACATTTACAATTCAGAAGTGTAGAATTACAGGTAAGAAATACAGGAAACAGAATTTAAGATAAGATATTTCTTTATTAGTGCCACAACGGGGGAAATTTGTAATATTACAGCAGCAAAGGGGAGAGCAAAAATAGAGAGCATCAGTTAAAATAGTTATAAATAAGTCAAAAACGTATAAGAAATATAAGTAAAAGAGCAGTAGAAACAATATAAATAAGAAACAAAAATATTGACACTATTGCACATTGAGACACAGCAATTGCACATTAAAATTAAATCAGTGCAGTTTAAAGGGATAATGAAACATAAAAGAATACGGTCCATATACTTCAGTGCACAGATTAAAATTTCCTGAAAAGATCTGTGGGCAATTTAGCACTAATTATAGGGGAAATGGAGTTTGATTGGTGTACTTTCAATTAATTAATTCTGATTAATTGCTGAGTCTTTTAGTTGGTGCACAGCAGGTGAAAGCAAAGTGAAATTTGTCTGCAGAAAAGCAAGCAACTGGACAAATACGGAGAAAGTTTCTAATAATTAATGATGATGGATGAATATTTACTTTGGCTTAAATGGACATTCCATATTATAAGTACCATATAACATATTTCCTCCAAGGAAATTATGAAGAAATTGACAAATTAATCTCAGAGATTGTTTGGCCAAATGCTGTTTGAATGAACGTTGAATTGAACTTTCAATCTCAGTAATAGGAAATTATTAGCCAATAAAAAAAACCCATTAACGCTGACTCTTTTTCGATAGCTCTCACTAGAAGGCAACAATGATAATGAGCCTCTTGTCTGTTCTGCAGTTCTTTGCCTGCCTTCTGATAATCTTTGGAGCAGAGATCGCTGCTGGTGTGTTTGGATTCATAAACAAGGAACAGGTACGATGTGTCAAGTGATAAATTATTCACACTGTAATGTCTTCGAAATTTATTGAAATTTATTGTTTGTGTGTTTTTTTTTGTATCTTTGATTAGATTGTTGAGGAAGTCCAGAAGTTTTACAGCAGCTCCATCGCCGACGTCACCAATGCCAACGCCACTGCAATCGCTTTAATTTACCACAAAACCGTGAGTCAAACTTCACTTAAGTTTCCCTCACGTGACTTAAACAGTTAACACAATCATTTTATTCTTTTTGCTTTTTACATTTACAGCTGAACTGTTGCGGAGGCTCCACATCAGACGTGTCTAACACCCTCTGCGCTGAGGCTACAGAGGACACCAAGGTGAACCCCCACACCTGCTGTGACACTCCATATCCACATGGTGGCAGCATACCACTGTCTGAACAGTATCTGCTTCAGTTTAGCATTGGGTCACTCATGTATCACTGGTACTTTTCCATGTAAAATAATTCACAGCAGGATGGTGTACTGTACCTTTAATTAATGATATGAATGCTCTATTGTTTTCAGGACTGTCTCACTGCAATAACAGACTTCTTCAACGAAAAGCTTCATATTATTGGATACATTGGGATCGGTGTTGCGGGAGTCATGGTGAGAATTTACTAAACCTTGAATTTAAACTTCTTTACGTGGAGCTCCCCACAAAATCTAAAATACATATTTTTTTCCTCTTACATGTAGTGCTATCTGTCCATCTAGATTATTTTGGTTTGAATTGCCAAGTTTTAGAGATATTGGCCCTAGAGATGTCTGCCCTCTCTTGAATATAATGGAAGTAGTTGGTACAAAAAAAAAAATTACCTTGGAGGAACTCAACAGCGATGTCTCTATACAGAAATCATGACCCAGTTACTGAAGATAATCCACAGCCTTTGTTGTGAGCAGCTTCACGTGGGAACTATTTTCTTTCCTCATCACCGCGCAGGAAGAAGCATGCATCTACTCATGAATGTGAGGCTACCTAACTAAGCTAGCCAACTTTGCTAAACTGAGGAGGACGCCATTTATATTCACGTCCCATGCTGCCACGAGCACGAGCTTCTCGTCCATGAGTAGATGCACGCTTCCTCCTGCGGTTGGTGGGTGTAGTTTGGTAGAAAGAAAATAGTTCCTACATGGAACTGCTCTCAACAACGTCTTGCAGATGTTGATGCATAGAATAAAGACATAGTATGGGAAGACATTGGTGAGGCCAACGTCCTCCCAATTAGCAGGTGCTCCCCATACTACGTCTTTCCAGTGTAACTCGCACTGACGTCTGCAAGAAGGATGGGCGCTATTGAGGTTTGAGTGTCACCCAGTTCCATTATATTCAAGAGATCTTGGGGTGACCTTACCTTTAAACCAACCTGTAAATGTTTTCTAAGCTGTCCCGAAACGTCTCTGCTTTCAGATCTTAGGAATGATCTTCAGTATGGTTCTGTGCTGTGCCATCAGGAACAACAGGGAGGTGATATAGACGGTGAGTTGACCCCCCCACCAGCCGGCCCGCTACACGCTCACTGATCCCTTCATAATCACCTGCGTCAGAAGGGAAACACCAAAGTTACATTTCAAAGTCATTTCTCATAGTCCAGAGTGATCTGGTGGGGAGGTTCACTGAGCAGCACAGAGGGAGAGAGAGTACAGCACATCCCAGTTGTCCCAGTTGTCCTCGGGCCAAATTCAACACGACACGCTGGATCGTTATCTTCACACCTTCTCCTCGACTCCACCAGCGCTGAAAATTCATTTCTCCGTTCTTCTCCGTAACACACGCTCTGCTTCCATCACAACCCTGTCACATTCCTCGGTTTTAACAAGTTTCTGTTTCATTGCTGACGCTCCACAGAGGCGACAGTGCTGCACTGTAGCTCCAACACAGCACACGAAGCCTTCTCTGACACAGGATTGTTCGGTCTGAGGAGTATTGCTGTAAATACAGGCACCTATTTTATGCACTTGGCTGTTAACATTATTTATCGTGCCCTTTCTAGCTCTTTTTATGTAATTTATAGGCCTTACGCCAATCATACTTTGTGTGCTTAAATGTTTTGAGGACTGTTCTACCTTTGCAAAGTAAATTTCCATGATGTGCCTACTGTATATTTAGCCACACAGCGAAGCCTCCAGCTGCTGTGCTCTTCACCTCCTCCTCGTGATTTGTATATGTACATAATGACCGTGCGTGATCCCAGCCACCACTCTCAAGTATTTCTACTTTAAAGCACAATAGAGGAAGTGTGGACGTGATATCAACCCAAAGGGTTAGAAAAAGGTCTGATGATAAACTGCCACTCCAAATTCATCTAAAAGGTCATGAGTAACACTTCTTCCTGAGCTCTTCTGGAGCACGTGTGAACTGTAACAGTGAGCTAGTTTTTTGCATTTTGTGTGAATTATTTTTGGATGTAAATTTTGTTGGTGTGCCAATAAGATGTGAATTATAGAATAATATAGTTTATGTCATACTGTTAACCATAATAAAAACAATACTGGGTGCTATTATCCATGTGTCTGACTGCTTTCTGTTTCCCGTCGGCTTCCTGTAAAGTCAAAGCGGCGCCGCGGTGTCAGGATGTAAATTTTGTGGTCGGTGAGCTTCCTGGACACGTCAGAGCTCAGTGTGTGTGGACTCGCTGACATGAAATGGCGGAACAGTTGAGCCATGCTAAGTAATGCAGTTGCACATAGACCGTAACGACACAAAGTCAGGATTCTTGACACAATACGACATTGGCATGACAAACTCATCTCTGCAGGAGGCCCACTGACCTACTTGCCTACTTGCTCTGACACATTTTAAAAACTCACTCATCAGAGGAAGTTCACAGGATGTGGCTGAAAGCTTTGCCAACATCAATTGGACCTCGTGTTGAGAATGAACCTCCAAGCTTTAACACTACAGTGACCTCAGTATCAGTTGTCATTTGCTAAACTGTAATTTCTTTACATTTCTCAACAGAAGAAGACTTTTGCCATTTCTTTTCAGATACAGTTACTAATTACCTCTTAAAACATTTTGTCAGTGACCTAATCCAAGAATCATAATATAAAAGTAAAGTAACTTGATTACTTTCTGTTACTTTTTGATTACCTCAATACCAAACGTATGTGAATAAAGACTAGAGACACAAAATATCAGCAAGATGACTGGTTTTATCTTAATAATAATAATAATAATAATAATAATAATAATAATAATAATTGTACGTATTATTATTATAGTTATAAACTTTATTTATATAGCACCTTTAAAAGAGTTTACAAAGTGCTCTGCCAAGCAAGCAAAAGCAAGAACTCAGGAAGACAATATTACAGAATAAACACTCAACAGTCAAGCCAAACACAAGGAAGCTGAATCTAAGGTGAGTTAAAACAAGATGGCAGAACAGAAAAGGTCACAAAAAGTCAATGTGTATAACTGCAAGTAAAAGGAATAAAAGCGATAAAACAGGCAGAATCACAGAACAAGGAAGAGCGAGGGGGGGAAAGTAATGCAAAAATAAAGATAAGTAAAAGGACAAAATCAATAAAGGACAATAAGATGACGACATCAGAGGAATTAAGAACAGATAAAAAGATTATGGACAGTAAAAAAATAATAAAAGACAATAAACAGATTAAGAATAAACAAATAAAAACATAAACAGACTAAGAGCAGTAAAAGGAGTAAAAGCGGGTTCACGTAAAAGCAAGCCTATAGAAGTGCGATTCTGAGTTACTGATTTTTACGAGCCTTATCTCAAGATCACACTGATGTTTATGTGAGTGTTGTCATGTGTGCGTGGACATGGTTACAGAATAGTATAACAGTCTTATGTAGCTCTGCCGAGAAGGTCATGTTTTCACCCGGTGTTTTTCAGCCAGAGCGGCAGATTTTTAAATGAATTTGTTTTATCTGCAGTTAGTTAAAAGGACACTGATTCCAATAATTGGAAAGATCCTGAATATTGAATCTGATGATCAACAAGGCCGATAACTGGTCAACACATGGTAAACAGTATATACAGAGATGTAAATATATGTAGAATTTTCTTTTACTTTTGATATATAAGTATATTTGTTGCCAGAAAATAACCTTTAAGAAAATTATCTTACTCAGTTACTATTAGTTTACAAAAGCAATATTTTGACCCAATATCTTTACTTTTATTAAAGTACTTTCACTTGAAGTATGACTTCTGGGTACTTTTTACAACACTGTTTTCTACAACTACTACGTAACCACATATTAAATGGGAACATTGTTTTTATTCCATCACATGCTACTTGATAACAACAGTGACTAATAGACTTTATTGAGCCCCAGGGGGAAATTAACAGACTACTCAGCTGTCATATCATTAAAATTAGCCCTATCTTTACCGGCTGCAACATTAGTGTGATGTGATCTGCACATTAATTGTAATCCAACAATAACAACATTAATTACCTGGCTGCTTTATGCAGCATTTGTTATTTTGCCCATCCGCTTCATGTAAACTGATACTTGTTTCCCTATTTCTGCATGGCCATACAGTCAATAAATCCATGAACACAGAATGAATGCATTGCAAATTTTAATGAATGTATATGGTATGTACAAAAAGCCATCACAAAACAAAATATAGTAACAGTAATGTTTCACATGCTCACAGTCACAGTAATAATGCTGTTTTCTTGGCCAGGAGCCTCGTTTCTTCACAGATCAATGTCAATCTGATCTTTTAAGGCATGAGCCCTAATTATTATTATTTTTAGTGAAGTAGTAGGTCTGCATATTCAAATGTATAAACCGAGGTTAAACAAAACACATACATATATATATATATAATGTGCATGGATGCATCTCAAGTTTTTGCAGATATTAAGATACAATTTTTGCCAACAACCAAACAACTGTAGGGCGAATATCAAGTATGTAACAGGACACTTCGATGCTTTGGCATGTATATGGTCCCATGTTAGTAGGAAGGTTCATGATCAGTCATATAAACACTGACAGTTATTGCTGAAATGTGTAAAAAAAATATATAAATAAAAAAAATCCCTTTGCAATAAATGGTGTTAATTGGGCCCCGTGTATCTTCCATTTTAAGCCTTTTTATTCAACTTAAGGCTTTGTAACATGAGACAGACTGAAAAGGAGGAAAAACATACAGAGCTCTGCAAGCTGCTGCAGTTCTGCAATTTAAAATGAATTTAGCATACACATACAGAATAATATGAAAGTTGAAATGCATGAAAAACACAAAAATAGATCTGTCTCTTCAATGGAGTGAGCTCCCCTCCCTCACAGAGGGAAACAACAGGACTGCAGGGGACAAAGAAAGAATAACACTGCAACTCTGAGTCCCCCCAGTCCAGTAAGGCTAACAGCTTCAAGTGCAAACGTTGGCCACAGCCTACTGAATAATAAGTCACAAAAGTGTTTTAAGTGCAACACAGCTGTCAGACCACACAGAAGATGAAATCTTAGGTCTCTTCACACCCCGAAGTCGTTCTGACTCAGTCAGACTTTCTGACTCAGTCAGACAAGACTTGTAAACTGATAGTTTGTACAGTAGCTGCCAGTTGTTCCACCACTGACGCTCGGAAAGGTCCTGTGCATAGCCAGCTAGTTGATATGCTCATGGCGACAGGAGGCTCAGAGGTGAGTTGTCCATGATGTATTCACCAATGCCAGCAAAGTACATAACCTGTGCAATGCCGAACAGAGGAGCGATGACCAGAGCTCGACAGCCAGCACCTTTCAGGAAGGCGGACGGTCCCTCCTTCCTCATTATTTTACTGTGGACAACCAGGGAGATACATTTATTTAAACACACGCACAAATAAAAAAGGACAAAAAAGAGAAAGGTGGTTATGTTACAATGAATGACTTACCTCACACAATCCATAACTCCATTGTAAGCCTCCTCATTGGCTCCTTTGTTCAGTGACTGCAGTCTAGTCTTCACCACTGGATAAAAGAAAAAAAAGAAACGCATTAGGTATGAGTTCAGAAACATTACAAAGACGTTACTAAGTAAGACACCACAAAATGGCTCTCAGACTCACCATCACAGGGGTTAACAGCCACAGCAGCAGTAGATCCTGCAGCGCAGCCTGAGAGGAAAGCCCAATAGAAGGGTGACGACTCCCCGGGACTGGGTTGACCTAGACGGTTCAGGTTGGCGAACAACGGGAAGTAGACGATGGAGAAGGGAACATCCCTGAAAGCAAAAACCAACAAGTTGATTCAGACTGAAAACCTGATACAGAAGTAACTGGTCTAACAAGTCAACATGGTTCCTCTTAAGGCTGCATTATATATTGTGCGCATGAACAATAGTCACATTGCAGGAAGTGCAATGACAGATATGTAGATATGTTTTCAAGGTGAATGTTAAGATTCACTTGATAAATATTAACTAGAGCATGACTGATATCGGCTGATAATACAGGACGGTGTTGGCCTATCGGAGATATCGCTATCTGCTTATATGTTGGCCCGTATGAAAAACAGTTTTTTGTTAGAGATTATAATGCGGAAAAAGATGCTGATGATAATTACTAAACTCAGTTGTTAAACAGTAAATTATTCTCCGTCACATATCTTTGTCACAAGTGTTAGATAGCCACATTTAAGGGATCAGTGCAGAAAATGTGTGAATCAACCAAACTAATGATATCCAATTTTTTTAACTTTCTAATATCTAAATCGACAATGGACCCAAAAATCTAGTATTGGTTTGAATCGTATATTAACAGTCAACAAATATTAACTCTAGTCTTTCTGCAACTCAGTGATTATAACCATGGTGACGTCCACCTACTGTGACAACACACGCATTGCAATTGTTTTTTTCCATTATCATGTAGCCCTAGTTCCTCTTCATCTGAGAATAAGAATTTACCTCATCAGTGTTGCCCCCAGGCCTTTGTAGAGCCCCTGGATGCCATGCTTTTGGAGGAGCTCCTTTGCGATTTGTGTGGCAGACACAGCTCGCGGTGCCGAGACCACCATGCCAGAGTTGTAGGAGCGGCTGAGCATGGTGTTGGTGGCCACAAGCTTGGTAGGAGACATCATGACTGGTTTTTGCTGCTGGGCCGCTGTGAACAAATGACAAAAAAAAAAAATCAAATTGCTGCTTCTTGCATACATATTAATATGTTCTAATGCTTAGAATGATTATATTTTCAATCAATTTTGTATTTTCTCACCGAGTCTGCCTGCATCCTGTAGCTGAATCTTGAGCATTTCCATCGGGGTGGTGATAATCACCTGGCACATGCCTGCACCACAACCTGCCAGCATCTCTCTGAACACTGTCAGCCCCTTTCTGTTAACAGATTAAAAAAAACATATTAATTAACAATTTATGGGATGCTGTATTTTCCAAAGATGATGATTTAATGAGTTGATCTTGCTTACCCATCCTTAGCGAGCTGATGTCTGAAGAAGTCATTAGCAGCCAGCTTGATTGCCTTTTCAGGAGTGACCAGGGTTAGATTTACAGCAGCACCTGAGGACAAACAAACACACAGTTAGTACTGAAGTCACAATCATGTTTTCATTCATAACACACAAAAACATTCCCCGCAACTATCATTACAATATTAGAAAGTCCATTTGTATAGCTAATCTACACACAGACAAGACAAATGCTCAATTTAAAGTAGCTTCAGTCATGATGATTGAGGGGGATTACTTCAAGAGAATAACATTAAAAAACATCATAAAAGGAAAATGAGAAACAAGCCAAACACAAGACAAGAGAACAAATGAGGAGGGTAATGAATATAGAAGAAGATGCAAACATCGAAGGAGACAGTTTATGATAACAGGGCCCACATTGTGTGGAGAAAACTTGAAGAAAGGAAATCTGTGTCTATTGAAAGGCTCCAAGTCAGTAAGTAGGTTAATGACAACAACAGACAAGAGAAATGAAGAGGTGTTAGTGACAGGACAGACCTAATCCTCCACTATGTACACTGTCTGCAGACTATGGGCAAGCTTAAAAATGAATCTGAAGTGAATTTAAGTTTATTTCACATCAGTTTTTAAGATCAACCAAAGTCTGCCAGGGCACAATTCATTGTCTAGAAAATGAGGATCTACAAGTTGACAGGACAGTGAAGAGACAGCCAAGAAGTTATTAACAAGTAGTCAAATAACAGAACAAATAGATGGCAAAACAAAAACTTGTGCCTATAGTTTTAAATAGAGCAATATTGTAAGAACCATTTAATGATTTGCCTCCAGCGTGGCTGCGCCTTATCGGCTAGCCTTCAATATCCCAGGGGGACCCAGTCTGTAATATGAAAAACACAGATGCAAACAAACAGCATTCCTCACACAAGCAGAGACCCAGACTAAAAAGGTCTCGATTTTCCTCATATTTAACTATGACCACAAGATTTCACTTTTCCTGTTCTACATCACATCAACACAACTGATCTTTAAAACAGGACATGTGTTTTACTGCATGAATGCTATTAAAAAACACCAGAGCTTAAAAAAGGTCCAATTTGGAAGAAAGTTGATTTTGGTTTCTTGTTTCCAACTCTTCAAATACTGTCGCTTTGGGATTGTAGGTCGGGTTAGCTGCCATCCCGAAGTGTATTTGGCGAGTTGGGAATGAGACTCGAAAATCAACTTTCTTAATAAATTGGACCTTGAAAGCTGCAAAACCATGTTGGGCCACCTCTCTTTTATAACTTACTTCCTCTTATGGCTATATTGTTGTATAAATCAAGCAACCCATGCACTCAAAATACACGATCTGAATCTGAGTTGTACTGAGTTATAAACATTTAATCAATGTTCAGCCTCACCATTAGAAGGATCTACTATATCTATTCATCTCCTACATGTTCTGGCCTACTGGTTAATAATATTCAGAAGCGTATGAATCTTACCTCTGTACATTCCAAAGTAACCCTCTGATCGAACTGTCTTGACAAGGCAGTCCATCCTACGAAACAAGAAAGAGGAAAATATAAGTGGTATGAAACATTGAAGTTTAAGTTGACTGAAAAAGAAAGAAACATTAAAATATTTTACAGAAGCTTTATCATTTAAATAAATGAATTATCACAATGACAGTAATGGTAATGGTGCCTGCTCTGAGCAACTAAGAAGGGGAGGGGTAAATAGAGCAGTAAATTTCCATCCTTCAGAGACTTTGGATCGACTCATTGGAGAGGAATGAAGAGGATGAAGTCATTATTGTCTATCGCATCAGGAATGTCCCTAATTCTACACGTCCATCCTGACGCCCAGCATGTGTCATTGCAGGATTAGCAGTAATAGTACTGGATTATACATGGATGTAGACAAGATTTGGAAATAAGTGTGTTGTCATGCAGGACAACACACTTACAACAACAACAGTGACTAAAAATACTCACATGCTCTTGTAGACCTGCTGACCGTGTCTCTGATTCTGCAACCTGGTCTTTGCCAGGTCAATGGGGAAGACACAAGTAACCCCAACAATGCCAGCAATACCTCCATTAATGAGCTTGGCTGGGAGGCTGAAAGGAGAGGACAAAAAAAGAATGTCAACACATAGTAATACATTTTATTTACATAACGCTTTTCAAAGTGGAAAATAAAACATCAGAGATAATCATAAATATGATAATGAATCCTTAACTGTAAAATTGTGAAAAAAAGAAAAGACCTTTAATAAGGGGTTGAAATGAAAATGTCATGTTCAAAAGGTGCACTATGTAGTTTTGGGGAAGAAATTGTAATCAGAAGCGAAAGATCTTCATTGACTGATTTTTAAAATATATATTTGATGGGCCCTGCCACCTCTCTAGCTTCAAGGACCTTGTTTTCCTCTGAGAACAGCTTGTTTAATCACTCATGGAAAAAATACATATTTCTGATTTGGTATAATTACCTTGTTAATATCATAAATATTGAAATTCTGAGTTTGAATTTCTTCTCCAAATCTACATAGTACCCCTTTCAAATAACTGTTTTTCTCACAGTAAAAAAACAAACAAACAGTAAACAGTTATTCTCTCAATTATTCATCTTGACACCATCAAAATTCCCCCTGGGGAAAGTCCTTAAAATGTTTTGCTTAGTCCAACCAACAGTAAAAAAGAAAATGAATTAAGACTTACCTAATCTGTTGCTGAGACATGATGACTTTGAATTAGATGAAGGTAGACGTGTAAAAGTAGTGATGTAGGTCCAGGTGCTCTTCAGTCAGATCAATGAATAGAGTCCTAAGACAGAGAAAGCGGAAGTCACTTGGAGTTTGGGGGGGGGAAGGTTGGCAGAGCTTATCCTGCTGCAGCTCAGAGGCTTTGGCTTATCTACACACCACACAGGGTCATGTGACTGTGACGTAGCAGCTCTGCTAGTTGTAACATGAGTCGTACAACCCGTGGGCGTGTCTTAGCTCACATACCGGAACACCATACATGGGCATTACCGCCTTTCATACATTCTTGATAATGGCACTAATCTAGCTGAATGTCTAAGAAACGTCGGCGTGCAGGCAGTGGCGTTAACTTCTTCCAAGTTTTATAAAATAGCATCAATGCAGATCGACGAGATGATGAGAAAGAGCTTGGGTTTTTTTTTTCTTTAAATGCAAATATGATGCTTTAATGCATGTCAAATAAAAGGAGTAAAGGAATAAATCGAGTATCCTTCACTGCAGGCAGTTTTACTTAAATATTTAGGTTTAAAGAGCAGAAACAATTTCCGAGCATCCACGTCTCGTAACGTTACTCTCACTTTCAATCATAAGGTTAGCGGGCAGCGTTAGCTATGATGCTCATTCAGAACAATACCGTCCCTGAAAGCGAACAAGCTAGCTTTGGCGGACAACTTCCTGACTCTAACACGCACACTACGTCACTTAAACATGCATTTAAACATTTTACTCACCAAAGTATTGTCTTGTAGTTATTCTTTATGCTTGTTTCGAGCCGTTGTGATAGTGTACCTCCGCTATCTTCGCCGGTTCCTCTGTGAGTAGACGTGACTGGAAATTTCCATTGAATTTTATCGGCGGGGGCGGGGCGGGCTCAGTCAAGTCTGAACTATCGTTGAATTACGACCAATCACCGAGCAGCTAACTTACATACTCGGATCTGATTGGCTGAATTGACCTGCCCCTTGCTTCATTGGTGAATAGACTGATCAATCAAACCGTCCGACCAATCGTGTAGTTCAGGAGATTGTGAAGGGCAGAGCCATTGTCAAGAGCGTAATTTAAGAGGAAAACCATTCATTGAGGAACTTTAAATTATTTTAATTATAAAAGTTAAAGATTAGCTGTGTACACATGTTTAAGGCTAGACATACCTTTGGAGAGATTATCGTAAAGTAGGTGAAGGGGTCAGAGCGTCATTTCCCAAATGGATTTTAAGATTAGGATGATCTTGCTCCCATAGTACGTCTCGTGGTTAAAACCTAATGGCATTAAGATCACTCTGCTAAGCTTGCTGGCTACACCATTAGGATCTATTCTACTTAGAGGTTGGTAGTAGTAGTACTAAGTAACTAAATACTGACTAAATACACAAATACACTGAAGGAGGCTACAACTGTGAGGTACTTTTACTTTACTGAGTACTTTGTACTTCTTCTCCACTAAATTACAGGGTGAAATACTATAGTTGATATTCCTCAACATTTGTCGGCCATAGTTGCTAGTTACTTTACAGATTAGGATTTCCCATAAAAACACATCATCACTTTATAAAATGTCAGAATCAGCTTTAATGGCCAAGTAGGAGTGCAAATAAAATACATTTGACACATTTTTTTCATTGCTCTTAATGCACTTACACAGGAATAGTCATGGCAGCTATGAACAAGGACAATAAACATGACTATTAAGTGCACAGTGTGTAGAAATATACTGTATAGAAGACAACAATGGCCAGAAACATAAATAAAACTATATACATGTAAAGTGTTCTGTAAGTTCTCAGCAATACAAAGAAATACATAGCAGTGCAAAGAAATAAACAATAAATGGATGTTCATGATGTACAATATATACATGTAGACATGTCTGTAAACATTTATAGTGAGTGAGTTCAAAGTGTCTTTCAGGAATATTGGTTTGCAGCTAGATCGTAAAAAATAAATGAAAAAAATACAAAAACCCCACAAACAACAGGACACAGCTGATGCAGAGTGATTCAAGGACCTCAGTGTCAAGGTCAGGTAAGTGCATCACAGAGAACACACTGGATTATTGCAGTGAAGAACCGGACCAGCAGCTCCTGAGGCAGGCTGAACTTCCTGAGGTGGCGCAGGAGGTATAAATCACTGTCTGTATGCAGACAAGCCACCACCCTGGATGTGGCCGATGACCTATTGTTTTCTGGTGTCGGAATGTCCTTTGGGGCTTTTCTATACACGTGCTGGCCTTGACTCGGTTTGACCCGGCACTTCAGCCCAGTGCATCAGGGTTTTGCTTTTCCAGTTGTGTTTTTAACTGATGATGTGCTTGTATTGAATAGTGGTCAAGGGAGAGGCTGTAAATACTCGTTCTCCCTGTTATATAATTAAAGAGCAGTCTATACTGGTAATGGAAATGCAAATCAGTGTTGCATGTGTTGACTCGGCGTTGCCAAAAGTGCCACTGGCAGAAAGGCCCCGTTTCATTCCTTCTGACACTGAAGCAGGGTCAAAAACCTGTTTTTCAACTTCTGGGTGTCGTCTTTCTTTGCTAATCTAAATCTCCTTGTCTGTGTTTCTGGTGCGGCTGCACAGAATTCTGTCCCCACTCCGGTAGGCCTCATCCTTGGCCTAACAAAGCTGCGAACCAAGGTTTATTGCTGTTGTATGTGCAAAAGGATTTAGTTGGCACACATATCCTCACAAAAACTGATGCAAGATCTCAGTCAGTGAGTTAATCCAGGACTCCAGCAGCAGCCTCAAAAACACTCCACCCAGTGTTGTCAAATTCCAGTTTTGCCCTGTTGTTCCACCTCCTCACAGCTTTGACCACAGGATTTGCAGGTTTTCAGTTCTGCCTGCAATCAGAGAAAGCTGCGCAGGGGACTCACCAAGCCAGGTTTAGGTGAACACCGACAGCTGCTGCACCTCCATCTTGTAGGTCTGTAAACACACAAAAAACTATTAGATACGTAAATCTGATTGGGGCCATTTTCCTGAATTAAGAGTAATTTGAATTTGGTGCCTTTATCTTCATTTTGCTGACAATACTTCCAAGATTCTACTAAAGTAAGGTTTTAAACACAGGACTAAGGAATATATTTTAATTGTGTGGTTGGCAAGTATCTGAATACAGTACTACTTACACCGTCAGCTGGCTCTGGTTTCTTCATGCCACCTTCAACAGGATAAATGTAGGTAGAGTAGCTGAGTTCTTACCCCCTCTATTTACTCATTGTTGTCCTCAATGAAGGTACACATTATTCTTGACTACTCAACTCCCAGGTGTGGCTGTGTGCAACTGTGTGCATATGAAACAGGTTTGGATGGAAGAGATATCAATGAATTCACCTCAGATAACTACGTAAACAAACATGGTCTATCTAGCAGGAACAAAAAGTACCCTATTGAATTACTCAAAGGGATTTTTCCTGGGTTTAGAAAGACCGTCTGGTGAATTCTACTGGATAGGTTTCAAATGCAGGTGCTCATGTAGTAGCTGCATAATGTGGAAAATTACCAGGGCATGACAAGACAAGAAGGCTTTTGTTGGCATTGAAAGTGGAGCATCGGAGGTAACGGTGTTGAATCTATAGACACATTCCAGGGGTTTAGGACCTGTCTTTTACTGTTAATACATGACTGACACTAAAAGGTTGTGTAACAGAAAGGTTGTGTAACAGAATGATCTACAAGTCATGTTTGCAGCCTTGCATATAGTCAGCATCTCCTACTTACATCACTATCCTATCCATATGTTCTTGGGTTGTTTTGATCAGACTCTTTTGTATTTAAGCGTTTGTCTGATTGGTAAACATCTTGCCATCCCGTTTTCTTTGAATAAAAGACAACTCAGGAATCAGATAATATGGGATCACATTAACAGCACCAAAGTAGGAGAAAAGATTACCTGGGGGACCCACTCGTGACTCGAAAATGTTGAGAGCCACTGTCTTAGTTTAGCATGTTAGCAGTCTATCATTACTAATAGCACTAATTCATGCACTACATGAAAAGTCAAAAAATCCCCAAAGTCTGTAGGATTTATGGATGTCTGCACTAAATGTAATCTCAATCTGTCAAATAGTTAGCAATATTTCAGCTGGTTTCAACCTACTGTCTGATCAACATTGGCGTCTCTGGAGCCGCCAACACAGCGACAACGTTTCCCACATTTTTTCCAGTTGAATAAACACAACACAAACAAAAGTGTGTGGTTTGTCTGAATGAAAGAGTGGTCGGTATGTGGGGCATATAGCTGATTCTTTTGGAGTGCTGATGGAAGCAAATTCCATTTCATCCACTGCTTTATCCATTAGGGTATTAGGGTTTTCAAAACACCACCACACAGGGAATTTCAGCTGGGCAATTCAGACCATTGTGCTTGATTGTAGAGTCAAATCAGCTCAACTGTTTGTGTATAAAGCATAACTAACCCTCCATTTATGTGGATGTACAGCTCATTTGTATTGGACATATTTTTTGAACATTCATGAGAAAATAAATCTCAATACAGACATGTGTATTAAATCTGATAAATATGACAGTCCTTTGCAGACAGTTTGCAGACAAAAGGCTTCTACTGAATTATCTACCTGAAGATATAAACAAGTACAAAATCTATTTCTTAACTCAGTTTTAACAGTTAAACACTATGGAAGCCCGTTTCTGCGGGTAAAACAAGAAGATGATGAAAACTAAGCTTAATGAAAAAAAAAAACCCAGGTCATAATTATGAGATAAAAGTCAAAATTATGTGATAAAGTCAAATTTATGATTAAAAGCCAAACATATGAGATTAGAAATGATCAGGACAACAAAAGGACAACAAATCTACAAGTGGATATAATACTCCACCATCTTGTCAGCTGACTGTCTGCAAGGTTAAACAGAGTGTCGGGTTGACATAAGTTGTACAAGCTTCCCCCGGGTTATAGTGATTCAGCATTTTACAAACTGGTTTTCAGTCCATACTCTTACAAACCACCCTCAAGGTTGCTTCAAGTTGTGTAATTCTATAAATCACGTCATGGAAACAGTGGCAGAGGTATAAGTTGAAAAGGGGAGTGATCCAGATGATGATTACTCCTATTAACTCATGAAATTAAGACTGTCTCTGCCTGTGTGATGTTTTGCGGGCTTTCGGTTATATTTCATTTTACTATTTTGATAAAAATACTTTAATAGCGACAAGTAACTGTTTATTTTTAATCAACACAGAAGAAAACGTCACTGACAGAAGAAGGCTGTAGTATCCATAAGTGACTAAATAGAAAATAAGGAGATGAGGTGGCACATGTCACAGAGCTCCACATGATGGACTTATACATACTCCCACTCTGAACCGCTGAGCTATTAATAAGCTCCAGCTGTCTTCCCAAATTCCCTTTGTGAATGGGAAACTACACACATAAACTCTACTTGGGCTGATATAAAATTACTCAGCTACAAACACACACTGCGAATTTAGTTTTTGGTGACTCTTCTACGTGCGTTGTGCCTGATCATTGTGGTTCAACATCTTCACTGATAATCCATTTAAAAAGAGTTGTGTCAACAATCATGTGCCTTCCAGAATGACTACTGGTGCAAATATAGTATCTTGAGGTGACATTGTGGAGCGTCATGGCCTTGTGTTTGTTATGTAGTAAACAGAAAGCCATAGTCCGGCACAGGATGTCATTAAGTCATGTGCAGCTTAGTAAGAGAGCTATTTAGAGACTTCAGCTTTAATTGAATTGCATTCAGAGTATCCCTTCCACAGTAAACATAATAAGTCACACACACATGAGTGTACAGGGGGATAAATAATGGCACTAATGAAAATACCCCACCCCCCCACCCCCATTGTTAACTGAGAAGCAGAGCTGCAGCAGAGATAAGTTGGGCAACGAAGACACAATAAAACAGGCTGGTACAAGAGATAATACAGACAGGACAGACATTACAGTATCCATCACAAGGTTAAGGATGACGTGTGTCTCCTCACAAAACATTCATGAATCATGCAGTTTCCACCTGGTAATTTAAGGAAAAAAAAGAAAAAAGAAAAGACAACAAGCTGAGAGCGCTAACTACAGGAGAATCAGAACGGGATCATGTAGTTGCTCTGGTCAGGATACGGGTAGAGACGTCTGACTGGTTTGGTACACCGAGCTCCGGCCACGCTGGCCCTGTGTGCGCATTCATCGCTGTCAGTCCTGCAGGCCCCACAGTGGCAGCTGAGAGCCACGGGGTAGGTGAAGACAGGGTTGGCGCTGATGGGACAGCCGGGCAGCACGGCTGTGCGGTATTCCACTTTGTCATAAGTACAGCCTCTCTGGATAAGGAAGCGGGGGCCGAGTATGTCCCTCATGTTGCTGTCCTGCTCACCATACACAAACACATAAATGAACATTACACTTTCTTTAGGGCACTTCTGACCAATACAAAGTGATATAAAATGTAAATAGTTGGAAAGTCTTACAAAGAGCCCCTTTAACTTTGTGGTAAATGTCATGATTTTATTGTAATGGGAACATTTTTTATTCACAACTGCACATTTTTCAAAAGATTGCTTTAATCTGTTCTACTCTTTTCTTTCATGATTTCATACATTTACTAAATTTCACAATACAGGAAAAGATGACATGCAATTTAATGTTAGAACTTAATTTTTGTGAATATTTTAGAATTCAGTCTGTACTTTTATTTTCTTGTATTGTGTTTGTGTATTTTATTCAATCATTTTGTTTTTATATTTTCTGTTTTCTTTAATATAATTTGATTGTACCTTCCATTTACACTGTTTAACACTTTGGTTATCATAAAATGCAAATATTTGTTCACTAATAAAGTTTTTTGGGGAAAAAAGGGTTACTAAACATTGATTCACACGATGGCAATGACATAAACTTTTACATGATTTCGCTTTCTGTCTGTCAATATTTCTAGGTACTTTTTTCCACTATTAGAATGAATGAATGACAATACTATTCTTCACCATGAAGGACATACTGCACATACCCTTGAGTAGCAGAATCCCATGCAGATGGTCGTGTTGATGGCCACACAGAAGTCACACTCTGGCCTCTCCACATACAGGGTGAAGTCAGTGGGTAAACACATGGGAACGGCTGGACTGAAGAGTAGAAAAAGGAGCCAGCAGTTGAACAGTGCAGTCTCCATGTTCAGCGAGTGTTATTTTTTCCAAGCAATTCGGGACCTGCATGGGAAGAAAGATAAAAAGGACAAATTAACAACCAGATAACAGAAAGTTTGCAATCTTTAATGTTGTTTGTTCCGCTCTGAATGTGAGTCACCTGCTCCAGAGATGCCAGTGCTTGCAGGCCTGTTGATGCCGTGAGTCTGAACATCCCGCTGAACAGTATTTATGTGAAGATCATATAATCCATCTTTATCCAAACTAGCCGTTATCTTCTATCTGTGACGGAAAAGGAAGAACTGAACTTTTACTCCATTATGTGGATTACATGAATTAATGATTTGCTTCATTCACAAAGTAACAGTAACCACGGAAGCTGACGCAATGGATTCTGCACAAGCTAAAACCTTCTGTGCAAATTAGTCCAAAACAGTGTCCACTTGACAAAATGTCAAGAAGCTTCATGGCTGCTTGAAAAAAATTTATAATTTATAAAGAGATAGTCAAACCAGGACTTTTTTCTTCCTTTTCCAAAACAAACATAATCTGGTTCTCATTTGAGAAAAAAATAACTGAACAAAATGCACTTATGTAATACAAAATATTTCAAGGTACTTTCTGAATGCTGAGATGTGCATTGTGAGTTACAAATATCTACACCATTCAGCAATGTGCACAAGTCAATTCACAAGCTGTCACTGTCCAGACATGTACTGACTAAACATGAGCAGAAAACATTCAGGTTAGGTTTTATCTAATCTGCTCTCATGGTAAGTAAAATAAAAACTGCTGTAGCAGACATCAGCATTCATCTCTTAACACCAAATACTTCAGATACACTTACACAGATAGACTTCAAGCTACTGACAAGGCAATACCTTGACTCAAAAACCAATGAGGAGTGTTTTCCTCCAAACGATGCCAGATTTCCTTATCTATATTTTTGTTTAATGATTGCTGAAGGTAGCCAGAGTCTCTCTGACACATTAATTCATATGCGTGAACCATTTGTCTATTTCCTCTTGATTTACAATTCAAAATGATTTCTCGGCATTCCTGTTGCCGTGTTATGAATTGGGCTATCTCACAATGACTGATTTTCTTCTATTTTGTTTCAACCACAGTACCTCTTACTAAACCGAAGTCTTCATCTAATAACATTTACCTTGGATAATGCACACGGCTAACTGGCTCACCTGTATTGTCCTTTTCCAGTAGTGACTAAAGCCATCAGTGAATACGAAAAACATAAACAGTGCAGTGTAAGTTCAATGTCCATTTCAGCGCCTCATTCCTTTCCTAAACTCTTACTTAACTTTATAAACATTAACACTGAGTACTTTTTACATTAACTTTCAAAGAGAGTTTACTGAGACTGATGGTCTCATCAAGAGTGACTTGAATGAAATCAACCATAAAATCTGTCTTCATTAGAATATAAAATTGAACAAGTCATCACTTAATATCTGTTGTACTCACTTAAGGTCCCTGCAAACAGCTTACACCTACATTTTTTTTTGTTATCTGCATGATTTTTTACTGTAGACACATTTCCCACCTGACATCTGCATATCTTTGAGTTTGCATCACTGGAGTGATAAGCAAAATATACAGAGTTAAAGCAATAGTAATCACACCTGATTGTCTGACACATTAAACAGGATGTGATAGCCGGAGCAGTGACCTGCCCTGACTCCTGAATTTCCTCATAACTACATGACATGAGATTTTACAAGTGACATGAGATTTTATAAAGAGAGCTCATGGATGTGTCACTATGTCATAATAAAGCATCAGGTTAACACAAACTGAGACACACCACAGGATCACCACCCTTTACTATCAATGAAATTCTGGCTGACTTCAGTACTTTGTATCCTTGATAGATCATTAACTAAAGTGAACTAATCTTTATAGTCTTCCTGAAGACATCAGAGTTGACCAGACGGCTGCCGCTTGCATTTGATGTACTATCGTCTATCAGTCAGAGCGACTCTGATAGCTGGATTGGATAAAACAACAAAGGACTAAAACGCTGAACTCTTTGGATTTTTCTATTCTTTGTTGAAGGTTTGAAGGGAAATGTTTAATATGAGTGTGGCTGATTTAAATTCATCTAACAGTAGAGTCTAAAATACACTGAAAAGCGTTTGCCTTGCTGCATGTGTGCATTTTTGTTCCTTTCGTCGGTCTAAATGACAATTTCAGGAGCATTTAGAGGGAAGAAAATCAAACATTAGCCAGATTGCATAAAACAGAAATCCTCAGTCGACAGTTCATAAAAAAGTGTTAGAAAAGCTGTTTAAGTAACCATGGTTGGTACAGGTGGTCCAGTGGCCACTTTCTCTGTGTGGGATTATGTGGTGTTTGCTGGAACAATTTTGTTGGCGGCTGGCATTGGCCTCTTCCAGGCCATCCGGGGACGTAAGGAGACGAGCAGCGCTGAGTTCTTGCTGGGTGGACGGCAAATGACAGCTGTGCCGGTTGCCATGTCACTCACTGCCAGCTTCATGTCTGGCATCACAGTCATCGGCACACCTGCTGAGGCCTACCGGTTCGGAGCTGCCTTCTGGCTCTTCGGCTTCTCCTACGCCATCATGTCTGCCATCACTGCCGAGGTCTTTGTCCCGGTTTTCTACAGACTGGGGATCACAAGTGCCTATGAGGTAAGGAAATGTCGCAGACTTTTAATTATTATATTGGTACTAAGGCTGGCTGACAGGAAGCAGGAAATTACAGTGAAAATATCAATAAAGATGACACGTTTTATTGGAGGGCTACATAAAACGTGACCTTGACTGTAGAAACTTGTATGTAATGAAACTGCTATAAAAGTGTTTCCTCTGAAACGTTGGCAGACATTTCAGTTAAAACTAAAAGAAAGAAAAACAAAAATGTGGATGCATGAATTAAACACCATTTTAATGATGTCTGACCATGTTTCCTTTTCATTTCTAGTACCTGGAATTGCGCTTCAGTCAGCCAATTCGGATAATTGGGACATCAATGTACATCGTACAGACGGTAACTAAACATGCCTTTATTGAAATCAAGAGGAATATTCAGTTACTTTTTGTATTTAGATAATTAAAAACTAAAGTACAAAACCATGAAGAATGGAACAAACATCCATATTTAACACAGTCAAAAGCACCTGTCTTTTTTTCTGTTTGACTTTATGTAAAAGATAACAATTCTAAGATTGATAGGAATCACATGCTTGATGTGTTTCCACCTAATCAACTAATGGTGGCCTTTTTTCTCAGGCTCTCTACACTGGTTTGGTCATCTATGCTCCAGCTCTTGCACTAAATCAAAGTAAGTCTATATATGGGCTTTTCTTACAATTATGAATAAAAACTACTTTGTATAATGGCATCGTTATGAGTCCTGTGTTTTGTTTACGCCTTTTCACCTTTTTTCACTTGCCACAAACTCTCCCATGTGCTTCTTCTGGACAACAAACAAGGGTAGACAAGATTTTCTTTACAAATCAGCCTAACTTTACTGAGAATTAGTAAACCTCAGATGCAATTGGTGTTGCTGTCTAATCTTTTCAGTTTAATCTATTTTTTTCCAGATACCAGAGATTGTGTACTATGGATAGAGTTGGTAAAAGATATAGCAGGGTCTCTTTCTCTAATGTTTATCGTAAACACAGGTTCACTCTAAAAACAAAGAGACAACCGTGTGCAAAATGACTAGGATGGATCAGAGAGGTTATGGTGACTTTGGCTTAAAGTTACTAAAACAGTCATGTTGTTATGTCTCAATAGGCTTATTTTGTTTATATGACTCATGATGGAACTTGTTTTTATCACTCAGTTACAGGACTTGATCTATGGGGAGTGCTGGTGGCTACAGGAGCAGTGTGCATCGTCTACTGCACTTTGGTTGGTACCACGTGTGTCAAAATGTCCTTGAGCCCAAGTATGATTGTATTTATAACTGTTTAATCAAAAGCAGGCTGGGTCATTATTTTACATTTTGGTGTCATCATACTATTTTATTTTGTGGTCTGATCTGCGCAAAGGCAAATTATCTGCATGAGAATGTATACAGTAAAAGTACACATTTGAACAAAACAGTTAGCCGCAACTATCACGACACTGGAAAGACTTGATGGCTGTTGTTTCAGGGCGGTCTGAAAGCAGTAATCTGGACAGACGTGATGCAGATGGTGATCATGCTGGCAGGTTTTGTGGCTGTTATAGCTCGAGGAGCTGTGCTACAGGGAGGCCTGACAAACATTTGGGAGGACGCAAGGAAAGGAGGCCGACTAGTGGCGTTTGAGTAAGTACACAAGCAGACTTGTGGCCAATAGTATTTGTTGTTTGCTTGTTTTAAGCTGGTTATGATACCAAAAGAATGTGGCCTCCTGGATGAGAGAAATTTGTTTACAGCCACAGTAAAACAAATTTGATCAACTTTCTCGTAATCGTTTCCTGTAACTCTTAATTGCTCTTGAATCCAAGTATGTTAAAATTCTGCTCTGGAATCTGTTTTGCTCACAGTAATTAAGAAAACTGAATATCAATCATGCCTTTATCAATCACCCCACATTATCAGAAGTTTGTGCAGTTGACGTTCCCATCATTACCTTCAATATTCTGTCACATGTTCTTTTACTTCTGTCACAGTTTTGACCCAGATCCTCTGAAGCGACATACTTTCTGGACTATTGTAATCGGCGGCAGCGTGATGTGGACCTCTATCTATTCAATCAACCAATCCCAGGTGCAGCGCTACATCTCCTGCAAAACCTTGGGACATGCCAAGATGTGAGCGTTCCTGCAGTGCAATGCAAACAGTAAACTATTGGCAGTGAGCGAAGGTTCATGCACTGACAAGTCTTTTTATATCCCTCAGGTCTCTGTATGTGAACATGGTTGGCTTGTGGCTAACTGTGAGTCTGGCTGTGTTTTCTGGCCTCACCATGTTCTCCATCTACAAGAACTGTGATCCACTTGCAAACGGTGATGTTGACACCCCAGACCAGGTGATTACAGCTGCCACTGTCTTTTAATCAACCATCACAACGATGGCATGCTCATAGCTGCCAATATTTGGGTTTCAAAATAAGGAGGTCTTTAGTGTGAGGGTGGATACAGGTGGAACGCCGTCCTGCTCTAGCAGCTAACGCTTAAGCAGCCTGTCTGTAAAATTCTGTTTGCAGATTAAACTTCATAGACAATCTGGCAACTTGGGTGAGGTCAAACATATTTAACCTATCGTAAAAATAACTCATAATAAAGTTTGAAAGCCATGCAAATTACAAACATTTCCTAGGTGAAACAACAAAATAGGAGGCCGCTGGGACACGGCCTTTAAATATGGGAGAAACTCAGGAAAAACCAGAATGTTGGCAGGTCAGGTCATGCTGTTTGTAATGTATCAAAGCATTGACAGTAAAAAATGCTTTGTATTTATAAACCAGTTGCTGCCCTACCTTGTGATGGATATTCTGGCAGTTTACCCTGGAATACCTGGCTTGTTTGTGGCGGCTGCTTACAGTGGTACACTAAGGTGAGACCTGACACGAACAAGGAAAAAATGTATTGTTTTCATACCAGTCAGAAATATTCTGTTGATAAGGAAATGCTCCAACAGATAACACAATGCTAAAAAAGAATGAGATGGCAATACCTAGATTATGTTGCTTCCTGAGAAAAGTCCACGTCATTGTTCCACTGAAGATTGAGCAAGTTGTTGTTGCATTGATATTTATGAGAGCCACTATCTATATGCTACCTGAGACTAACCTTATCCATAACATAATCTGCTTTTTAAATGAATCAGCCTCTCTGTTCTATTTTTTTTCCCAGCACGGTGTCTTCCAGCATTAATGCCCTAGTTGCTGTCACTGTGGAAGACTTTATTCTTCCAGTGTTCAAAAACCTCACAGAGAAACAGGTGTCCTGGATGAACATGGGCTTGAGTAAGTTCCACAGTAGACCAAAAATGAGCAGGGATTACAAAAGCATAGTTAAGCATAAGTTGAGAGTGGCTATTAACTGCTTTGAAGAATTCCTTTCTTTAAAATCTTCTCATTTATAAAGAAATATTTTGAAATTAGACACTTAAAGTCTAAATTAAGTCTACGGTGCATTCTGGTGATCATGAATACTATGGTATCAGTTCACAGCATACCAGTAGACACCAAGATAACCATTATCTTGTTATTCTTAGCTGGTAATAAAAACTGTTTACAGATCTCGTGTCCAGGTTACGACATGATCCAAATGTAGTAGAGATAGATAGACTGAAAGCTGTGAACAAAGACAATCTTGTTTGCTCAAAGACAAATTTAAATCATTACTCATGAACAGTTTCCAAAAAAAGACTTCACAGGACACGATGCACAAACTGGCTAATGCTACAATAATCTCAGGTCTTTCATCAGATGGATTTCCTTGGATATAAACCTGGACAGGCAGGAACATGTAGGAACTACAGTCTAATCTTCTTTTGGCAGGGTTAGATCAAGGGTGTGGCTTCGCTGTCTTTTGAGAAGAATTCTGCAGCAAAGACACCGTTTTCTTAATTCAACACAGACACTGGATACAAGACGGTCACAATGTTCCTGTTCATTACAGTGTAGCTGTAGGTGTTGATAAGAGCTGTCATTTATGGTAGGGAAATGGCTACAAAACACAGTTCCTGCAGGGTTCACAAAGTTCATTTCAGGACAACTAAGACACCTTTTTAACACCTCCAATAGGAAAGCCTACTGGGAAATCAGTTTGCATAACCTGGATTCAGTTCTTCTCAGGAATAGATAACAGTAATTACCAATGATACATTTGATCAAATTAATGTGGCCTAGAAAGCCGCCTGCACCCACATTCCACTGTCGCAATACCCCCACTTTTATCAAATGCAAAAACATTCTTTTTGTCTTGTTGTTTTTTTAAGGACTTTTATACATTATACACTTTTATACATGAAATTAGTGTTCGGCCACTAAAGGCCATTTTGAAAATTTAATGAATTAAATGCTTTTCAAGACCTTTAGATACCCTGGACAAACATGCACAAAATCCAAAATCCAAAAAGCTCTTTTAAATTGATTTTAAAACTGTAAAAGAAAATGTATATGTATGTTAATTTTAGAAAAAAAAAATGTAGCTCATCTGCCTTAGAGTTTGTACCAATGATTGTCTTAGAAAAATGTGATTAGATCCTTTCTTTTAATTCAATAATGCAGATTTTAACATTTTCACAGGTGTATTCTTTGGTGCCCTGTGCATTGGGATGGCTGGAATTGCTTCAATGATGGGAAGTGTTTTGCAGGTAAACCTCTCCAACACCATGCATTAGCAGTACTGCAGCCATTTATTGCTCTACAGCACCACCATGTGTTAAGTATTAAGAATTACAAGCCTTCTGATGGTTTTCTATTTTCAGGCAGCTCTGTCCATATTTGGCATGATCAGCGGGCCTCTTCTAGGTCTTTACCTATTAGGCATGCTGTTCCGCACACCAAATTCAATAGTGAGTACTTCCTTTCTGGAACATTCACTTGCACAAATGCACCATCTCACAACACAAAGAAAACTTCACAAATGTGTCACATGGAGGAAGTATTTGACTGCAGTTTACTTTGCAGGGAGGCCTTGTGGGAATGATCATTGGTCTAGTGCTGACTCTGTGGGTGGGGATTGGAGCCCAGATTTACCCACCAACGGCTGAAAAGACAAATCCCCTCCCACTCACCACTGCAGGGTGCAACAACACAATGGGCGAAAACTACACAACACCAGCTACGTGGACCACTCCAGTGACTCTGACCCCACAGCCTGAGTGAGTCATATAACATAAATAAACATACATCAATAAAGTTCCATCAAACACATGATATGGTCACAATAAATATTATTTATCAGCATTTTAATGTAGTAAATGTAGACAAAGCACAAACATGATTCAAGGCTTTAAACTGTCCTCAAAAGATTTCCTTCCACTAGCCAATTCATCACAAAAAGGGAAAAAATTCTCAGAATAGATTTCATTTGATTGGTCGATCAACATTTAATGAATCCCTGACTACTTTGATATTATATTAATTGTTTAAGTCTCTTTTTTTAAGCAAAGATGTGAGGATTTGCTTTTCCGTATTATCGAATTGTAAACTGAATATCTTTGGTGTTTGGACTTTTGGTTGGACAAAACAAAATGTAACCTTAGAATAATCGAGACAATAATCTCCAGATTAATCGATAATAAAGACAATCTTTATTTTTAGCTCTATTTCATACAGCAATTCATCAAAAAGAAGTTACAACCCTGTTGGTGCGACTGTGTGTGTAGAATGAAGGGAGGATGACTGATAAATCGATTTCCTCTGTGTGTCAGTCTCAGACCACCTCTGGCAGACAGCTGGTACTCTCTGTCCTACGTCTACTTCGCTCTCTTGGGAACATTGACAACAATGGTGTCTGGCCTGCTGGTGAGCTCAATCACAGGTGAGACATTATCTAACCTCTACTTTCACTACAAAGGCATATCGATACTTGTATGTTTGAAATGTTGAATATTATCATTCAAATCTACCATAAAACGGTTATGAGAATAGGTATCTATTTCATTTTAGGTGGATGCAAGCAAGAAAAAATCAACCCTGATCTATTCGTGAAGATGAGTGATCTGATCTGCTTCAGCTGGTGTAGTAAATCAGAGGTAAGAGACTGACCCTTTGATTAGATATTTGGTAACAATGTGAGGATGCGTTACTTATCAACTACACAAGATTCTGTCAAGTTATTAATAGTTTGCTAAATGTTCTCTACAGGAATCTGATGTCACAGAAAAAGCTGCAGGAGAATTTCACATGGACGCTGAAAACCCAACATTTGCAGACTCTGACAAGACGAGTAAAAATGTTGAAATGGCCACAAAACTGTAAAGCTACTATATTAATTCACTGTTCTTTCCAGGAATCATTATTATTTTATCACATTTTATTTAACGCATAAATGACAAGCCACAATTGTTTTGCTGCTACATTCCCGTGGTGCATTTGATTTGCAAACACAAATTAATTTTATGTTTGTGCCTATTTATGTTGATATGAATTATGTGTTTTAAATGTGGTGCTGAAATTGAGATACAAAATAATTCCGATTTCACATTAAGAGGCAACTTGACAATTCACAAAATAGACTGACAAAACTAAAACAGAACTTTAAAAGAATGTAATTCAAATTCCTTGCCTTGTTATGTTGCTACTCAACTGTCGTGCTTAAACAACAGCAAAAACAATTCATATATATATAGTAGGAAAATGTCTTCGACATCTGGTGGTATAGAGCTTTAATTACACCAGGATGTTTAAGTTGTTGTAGTTTTCCTCAGAACAATAGAGAGACATTTAAAATAACAAGGGTCACCACATCTTTTGCTCCACACTGATTGAGCTGATCCTCCCATTTCCTGTCTAGCAGTGATGTAGCAACTTTTACTGCTCTTTGTTTAATTGTTCTCCCTGATTGCGACTGCTGTCTCTATATTCTCTACCTGAACACTGTCACGTTCTATTTCATGCTAACACAGACGGGCACACTGGAATATTTTATTTCTATTTGTTTATTTCCTTGTTATTTTGTGGAATATGTAAACTCTTCATGAACTACCAGTATGAATTATTGAAAAATTCTACTTGTTAATAAATATTTTGTACAAAGTTTTACTGTGCTGACCAAAAACACACAATTTCACCTTCAGTGAGTATGACCTTAAAATGTCAGTGAGAGAGAACACAGGGCTCCAGGAAAAATAAATGTACAGTGTAGTTAATAATTTGGCAACGCGGTTCCTCTTCTACTCAGGGCTATAAAATTTATTTGAGCTGAGCAAGGGAGAGGCAGGCAGACAGAAATTGAGCTTTGGTCTAGGTAATAACCCTGCCCTTTGTCTCCTTGGCAACATACAATGGAGGAGGTTTACAAAGCATCGACCTGCCCACTTTTACCTGCCACTTTGCCAGCAATCTACCCCTTTAGCCGTATCAGGTTTGTAGGAAGTGGAGAGTCAGCCGTGACATGGAGGCAGACTCACTGCCAAGGTAGTGAACTAAGTTCTGACAGGTACTAACAAAACAAGGTGAGCCTGATTTTCTTGATTTAATTTACAGCCATATGTTCTACAAAAGTAGTTTACTTTATTCATCGAGTTTTGAACTTTGTGACGGGAGAGGAAGATTAGAAGTGTTTCCATCGACTACAAAAGATCAGTTGATAAGAAGTTGTGTATTTTCTTAGTGCGTACACTCATGTTTAGTGTGTATGAAGTCATTTCCTGCAGCTGATCTGTTGTAAGTAGATCTGTAATCTCTGAAGGTTTACTGTGAATGACGTACTTACAGGTCATATACAATGTTTAAGGTATTGTTTCCATTGTGTAACACAGGGGGCTCGAACTTTTTACAGTTTAACTGTAAAACTTTATGAGAGACATTAAGATAAGGTAACACTTGTATGATTTTACTGTGTCTATTTTATGGAAGTGTTTTTCAGCTCATGTTTTGTCACCCAATATAGAATTTAATGACCATGGATACCATCCTTCCTACCCTGGCTTGTTACCTTCTGGCCATTTCTTTTGCTGTGGCACAAACAGAAAATGGGAATTTGACTATCACACCTACGATAACAACCTCTGACTTAAACCTGACAGACACGACTGCTCTGGTAACGCCATCTAATTCTACTGTACATGTAACTGGCTCAAACTTGACTGACAACACAACTCCATTGACCAGCACGACCCAGCACAATGACACTTTTACAACTACAGCAGCCACAACTGAGAGCACAAGTCCTCTCCAGACTTCTCAGTCAACAACCATCATGAGTCCTCTCACCAATAGTACATCTCTGACCACAACACCTGGCACTCACACTCCAACATTCACTGCAAAGACAACACCTGCGATGCAGACAACAGGAGGTTACATAAGTACACCTCATACTACAGTAACTACAACTGCAAATTCATCTCACACTGTCAACACAACCTCAGATGCACCGGACAGAACCACACTAGGTAAGCATCAGGCTTCCTGTTTTATCAATAATTTAATCACTCATCGTACAGAATGTTGATATTTAACTCAAGTGATTCACTTTTATTGCTTCCTTTTTTTTTCTTACCAGCTTTGCGACTAAACAGTTCAGAAAAAAACATGACTATTATCTTCAGCGCTGTACTTGGAATGTTTGCTATGGCACTGGTTGGGTTCATGCTTCACAAATGCAAACACAAAATCCAATATCTGCATCGACCTCTTAACAGTGATGACACGGGTAAGGAGTTTCCCTTCATCATACAATCAACACAAACTATTTTGTTTATTATTTGCAGTAAAAAATACAGTACCTATTTAATTTTCCACAGATGCATTTGTGGCAGACGATGACACACTCGTAATTTCTGGAGGACTTTATGATGGCCATCCAATATACGACAACGTACCAACACCCTCAGAAGACCAATCTCAATTCCGCCTCGAGTTCCTTCATTAAGGAGAGAGCGTTCCTACAGTTTGAGATCACCTTTGGTGCTCGAAAGGCATGGACTAAGCCAAGTTTCCACATCTGCAAATCAGTACAATTTCAAGACTGAGATTTCACCCCAGTGAAATTCAAATTCTTCATGAAAGGCTAACAGCAGAGAGGAGGGGAAAATGACACTGGGCAGAACATTCAAAAAAGGACAATGCTGACTGATTTGAACATTACTTTTACTTCTGTAATTGTCAATACCAAGCTACACAAATATATTAATTTCATACATATTAAGATAATAATACAGAACAACTAAAGCTTTTCCCACACCAACAATATGAACATGTGCAGAATGAATACGATTTCATGTGAACACCAGTAAAGATACATTTTTTCCAAGTATTTTAAAGCATTTAGGGTGAGACTCCACAGTCACTTAAAATCTTCCTCCAAACAAACTAGAATAAGAACACCTAAATCTTTCTGTTAACAATACTGTTTAGCTAATCCATAACAATACTTTGTATGAATGTCAAGAAATAAATTTGCCTATTCTATTTGATACCAAACACTAGTATATATGCATGCTAAGAAAGTTGGAACATTAACACCTAAAACTGTCTGAGATTGTTTCGATTACTGTTTATCTGACCTGTAACAGCACTATTTAGGCAAAGACATTCCCACTGCTCTTCTTCTTTTTTTTGTCACAGCCAGTTACAGCCATCCAACCAGCATCTCTCATCCTTTTCATTGCAGCAAGCTTCAAGGAGTTCCCTGGTGATTTATGACTGACAGGGCTCTGAATCTGAAAACAGGTTGATCCAATTTTTTTAATTAATTAATGGACTAATTCTTCTTTGTCCACTTTATAAAATGTCAATTAAGACTATACAACTATGTTCAACTTACCTTTTGCAAGATGTTGAGTTTGGAGGGTGGAGCAGAAAACTTGGGTGCGGGTGCACTTGCAAAGCTCTGTCAAGCAAAGAAACAGAAAGCCAAATCAGCTCCTCTGGCATGATCTCATTGGTGATCATATGAACTAAACAAACACTTTAAGCTAATTTACTCATCTGACAAATAAACCCTTAACAAATAAAAATCCAACTCACCAAGATATCGTTTTGATCAGAGCTGTCAGACCTAGAGTCAAGCTCTATGGTGGTCTTCTCCCAGCGTGCTGTCAGAGAAGAAGGGGGTGTCCTAATTCTGTAGGACTGTGAGGGATTTAAAAAAAAGTAAATGTCAGCCAAAGTCATTCATATTTTTATCAATTTTGGAAATTGTCAGAATGATACTGTGTATTACTTTGATCTTTGATGTTCCGCCAATCCTGTTTGTCATTATACTTGGGGTTTTCAGGTCTCCATTTTGAATTTGCTATGATTAAAAGAAAAGTTAATGTTAGTTAGATTTTAATGAATGTCAGAGTTTTTAATGCAACAGCAGTAGGCAGAATGACATAAATTGAATTCTTACGGTATACTGGTCTCTATCACAGTCAATCAAAATGAACTTTATAAATTGATTCAATCGTCTACCTTGGTCTTTGGTGTTGTTCTATCTGATGTTCTGATGGAGTCACAGTCAGATTCCTTTACAACAGACATAAAATGTTATCACAGTTACATTTTGAGTAACACTGAGTCATTACCTGTAGCGACATGTTCACACTGCATTCATTAACTGTTGACATACAGGGTATGCTGAGAATGACACTTCTCCTACACACAAATGCACATGAAGACAAACACACTGCCCTTGCATCAAACACTAAAAATCTTCTTCTTTTTTAGACAATACGTCTGTATGAAAAAAGCAAATTCTGTTGACAGGTTATGTCAGCATCCTGAATGGGATGATGGTCTGAATGGGATTAACAGCCGTGTCAATACACAATGTCTACAGTATTTTTATTAAACCTTTCCTGACCATGAAAATACAAAGTAAGTTATGACAACCTGATAATTTGATTTCCACCCCCTCAACAATTAAGAAGGTGAAAGACATGAGAGAATCTGTTTAAAATGTTTTTGGTAGATTAGACTCACAGCTTTCTTCATAACTGCAGCACTTCCATCATCCTTGCTGTAGGAGGGAGTTTTCCTGGTCTTGGAGAAGTCAAACACGTGTCTCTTTGCAGAGCTCTGTTTTGGAGTCTCTGAACTTTTCCCTTGTTTACAGTTTGAGGCAGGCGACTAGGATAATGAAGATTAATTATTCGTTAAGTAAAAGTGATAACAAACCATGTCATCAATAGTAGCCTATTTCGTAATGTACAGATATTGTACCTGCTTGTTTATCACTTCTGACAGCTGAGAGATTTTCATGGATGACATTTCTTTCTTCAAATCAGTTAGCTCCTTCTGCAGGTTTTCCTAATATCAATGAAAAGTGTTTCTCAAGTACAACCTGTTTCAGTGCACAAACAAAAATAAGCTGATTCAAATTAGGACATACCTTCTCTGCCACTTCTGTCTTCAGCTGTTGCTTCAGCTGATCTTCATCGGTCTTGTGCTTCTCAAGATCCAACTCCTGATTTTAAGAATTTAGTTTTGGTTATGTCAAGATTCATTCATTTCCTCATTGTTATATGTAAACATCAATTTGTGATTTTTCAGCATACCAGTGATTTCCTACAGTCAACAGCCTCCCTCTCTTTCTTCCTGTTCTCATCAAGCTCTGCATCCTTTTGTTCAACCATCCGGTCATACTGGCTCTAGTAATAACAAGTCAAGTTCCTCCTTATGGATCATGTGTTTGCATTTGAGTCATGCTGTATAGGAAAACACACACTCTATGTTGACCTTACCTTGTGTTTTTCCATCAGTGCGACCATATCTGCTATCTTGTGTTGACACTTCAGTTCTGCGTCTTCCTTGTTCTTGACAGCCTCTGCCGCTGTTGCTCTGAGCTTTTGTACCTGTAAAACAAAATGATTTTATTCTTTATGTTTCAACTTTGACAATCTAAAAATGGGGCGAATAACCTAACGTTATATTTAAGTTACCTCATTCTTAAGCTCTTCTACAAAGGTTGATGTGGAGTGGAGCTCCTTGAGGAATTTCTGATGGTCTTCCTTGTTCAGTCCTTTAAGTTTCTGGGACTCCTCTTGAAGACCATTGATCTAAACACAAAAACAACCACCTACATCATACAGGGTTATACTTCAATACTATCTATAGTATATACTATCAATATTAAGATACGGAAGAGGAAAACAACATCCCCATACCTCATTTTCAAGTTGACTGAATTTTGCAGTCTCTTTTGCTATTTGTTTCTTGAGCATTTTATTCTGAAAATGCACAAGTGAAATGTTAGCTGAATAAATAACATCTTCATCCTATGTGTATCTACAATTTCAAAGTCATCACATACCTCTTTCTTGTATTCCTCCTGGGCTTTGAGTTTGGTTTCAAAATTCTTCTTGACATTGCAGAGCTAAAAACCAAACATTTATTTGTTACCTCCAGAAAATGATCAACAATAATAACAGCATTTTGAATTTTCTGTATAATAACCACCTTTGTTGCCAAAGCTTTGATTTCTTTTTCTTTTTTTAGAATTACATCCTGCAGATGTTCACACTATACACAAAAGAGAACAAATAAATAATTTAAACCTTAGAACAGCAGGCATCTTTCTTGTGTTTTTTTCTTAAAAAGTGATTTAATTTGTATACTTACATAATCTTCAATTTTCTTTTGCGGAGTCTCTCTTTGGATTTCAGTTTTAATGGAGTTTAATTCCTCTCTATTTAATGGAAATATGAAAATCTAAGTGTCTAAAACTACACAATATCAAACCTCTTTAGGTCTCTAAAGCGTAAACTCACCGTAAACATTGGCTTTCTTCTTCCAGTCTTTGAATTTCTATTGTGAGCTTTGCAGCCTTCTCCTCACTCACCTGAACAGACCAATTTGTTATTCATACCATACAGTTAGTAATGAAAAAAAAACCCTGACACCTAACACAGACAGCTACAGTACACATGAAAATAATCTATTACATTTGTTTGGACAATTCAGACCTTCATGTTTGCCTGAATAGCTTTCACATTAGACGATGCACTCTCAAACTGCTGTTGAATGGCTGTCTTCTCAGACTGCAGCTCATCAAAGTTGGACAACAGCTCTTTGTACTTTGTTCTTAAAAATGACACAGATTAGACCAATTAGACATTTAAGATTACAACAGTTTAATGTAATATTCTACAGGATGTCCTAATATTAAGAACTTACTCATGGAGCACAATGTCTTTCCTCAGTTGCTCCATCTGAAAGGTGTTTTCTTTATTTTTCTCCTTTTCAGTAATTAGCTCTCCCTTGAGCTCCTGCACTTTGATCTGAGGGAATACAATACAAAATATCACTCACTGATTTTTTTCTTTATAAAAGTAACTTCCCCCAACAATGTGAAAGAGTGGGTAAGAAATAATGAGTGCAGAAGGAAAACAAAAATCTTGTTAAAACCTCTGTCATTTTAGACTTCTGGTTTAAATCGTCTTGTGCCTTTTCAGCAGCTTCACAAGCCTTCTTCAATTCATCATTTTCAGCAAAGGCAGCCTCTGCTTCATTCTATATCAATAAAAGTATAGAGTAAAGTAAGGTAAAGTAAAGTAAAGACTATAGAGCATACATTTTTGGGTATCTGTATTAGACAATGGTATAAACATCATTTTTCTCTGTGAGGTGAAGTGTATATTTGAATTACCTTTAAGAGCTGGACTTCTGTAGTTTTCCTGGAAAGCTCAGCTGTGAGTTCCTCCACTCTGAGTTCAGTGACATCAATCTTGCCCTTCATGGACTCAATGGATTTTGATCTTTTGTCCTATGAACAATATCATTCTGTGAGTGTCTTCAAGTCATCTTATGCAGTGTTCAGAACACAATGAACAGCAAAGAGGCAAAGAATACACTCTTCTAGAAGATAAAATACATCTTACCAGTTCATCTTCAAGTATTTTGATCTTCCCATCTTTCTTTGCACTCTGCTCCATGGTCACTTCTGTTGAGAAAAACATTTTCTTTCCGCCTGACATGGCACCAAATGAAAATATCTACATATCTAACTCATTGAGGCTTACCTAAAGATGTACTTTTTCTTTTAAGTTCCATGTTGTTTGCCATGAGTTTATCCTCAAGTTCCTTGGCCCTTAAAAATGAGTCATAACAGGAACATAACGGCATGATAATTTTTTTTTATTTGATCAGGACAAAGCCATGAATTTTGTGGAGTGAATTATACCTCTGTATCTCGGAGGCTAGTGAATTCTGTAGCTCCTGAATCGTTGTCTGAATCTGCTCCAGCTTCTCTGCTTGTTGATTTCGGACTCTACTGAGCTCCTCCAAGTTTAAGTCTTTGCTTTTAATCATCTGTGCATATTCTTCTTTACTCTCTTCCAGCATTGCAGCAATAGCGTCATTATTTTTCTGAGAGAAAGAAAACATTTTAATCAAAGCAGACAGAATACAACAGAGCCCAGTCTTACTATGAAGTATAACCTCAATGCACTCACCTCAGTTTCTTTGCAGCGCTGCTCTGTGGTGTGGAGTTCTTGAAGAATGGACTCTTGTTCAGTTTTTGAGCTTTTGAGAAGTTCATACTGTTCTTCTGTAAAGTTAGCAAATAAATGATTGTCATCTTTGCTTTCATACTCCTTCAAATCACAAAGTGTTTAGATACTGCACACTGGACTTACATTGTACACAAAATTAAAAAACTTTCAAAAATGTTTTAGTAAGGCCTACTTTTTCAATTTTAATTTCATTTTCATAAGCAGTTATTCCAACGTACTGTGGTCACAGTACAAAGAGTCACTGTACAGTCAAAGCTACCATAAAATATAAAATTAAACCTTAAGAACCGAGAGCTGGGCTCCCACTATTAACTTTATTATATCATATTCATTTGATTATCACTTGAACTTGATTATTTTTCAATCAAACCTAATTTGTCATTCAGCATTTCTATGAGATTCTTTATGAAAACATTAATGACAACACAGTAAAAGTGTTTTGGTAAACAAAACAATGTTTACAAAACAGTTTTAGTGTGTTTTAGAAGATCAAGATTTTTTTTTTTGCAAAAATCTTGATCTAGGAAAATATAGGCAAGGGCATGTTAACTTGGAATTTAATCTTGATCTTACTTGTTTCTTCTTGAAGCTGTTTGCAGTGCTTCTGGGTTTCATGGAAGTCAAGCAGGAGTTTTTGTAGTTCACTTTCCTTGTCCTTGAGTTTTGTTTGAAGCACAGAAACCTGTGGACACAGTGTGCAGACTTGTGGCTACATTAAGTTCCCCAAAACTTTAATCTGAAGAGAGTTTTATGTTACTAACCTCTTCCTCTTTCATGTTATATTCTTGATGATATTTCTCTTTTAGACCTTCAATTTGCAGCAGGTCCTTTTTGACTGGAAAAAATATAAAATGGTTAATTCTCTTTATGATGTTTTCTTGCTTTTTAATCCATCATAATTTCATCCTATGTCATTAAAATACAATGTATCCTTCATGTTATGTCTGACTGATAAAATGTCATAAAATTTGGAATTACTGTCGTGAAAAGCCTTAATGTCTTACAAAGAATAAAAACAAAACCTTTTTGCATCTCTTGCTGATCAGCTTCTGCCCGTATACGAAGGCTTTCAAAAGCTGCAATTAGTTTCTACAGGAACAAAAGGTTACTTATAAATTGACCATCAAACCTTATGTCCTACAGTTTAAATAACTACTGTCAAACAAGTATCATTACCAATAATAAACACATAAATTATTATACAGATTTAGAGGTGTTTTACCTGAATGCTTTCACTATTTTCCATGAAGAATTGATGTGTTTCTTCTCTTTCGGATTCAACTACAAAATAAAAACATATGGTTATAAAATATGTAGAAATGTGTAAATATGTTCTACATCTTAATAATATGGCTGGTTAAGACATATGTTAAGGTTAAAAAAATTTAAAGCAGTTTTTACTTACATAAGTGCATTTTCTTAGATGTCCGCTCAAAAGTATCTTTGAGGATATTGCACAAGTTCCTTGTTGCATTGTTCCTGTATTCATATTTTTTTTAAAACAAAATATTTCATGTAGACAAAACATCTATTTTTAGAAATACATGTTCATCTGGCTATTGCAGAGCACATCTAGTGTGACACTGAGCACTTTAAAAAAAAAACAAATCCCATACTTGTTCCTCAAATCCTCATTCTCACTGATCTGTTCCTCCAGCTTTAAGCTGAGATGTTCATTTCCAAACTGTAAAGACAGAACAAACAATATCACCAGCACTATAGATATCAAAGGCAGCTTTGAGAATGCTTTTTCTTTCTTGTCAATAATAATAATATTGTAATAAATGTAATTAAAAAAAATAATATTGTATGTGTTTGGAGAGAGAAAGACAGACAGAAAATAATACTTGTCACTGTGGCACACACCTGCAATTCTTGAATGGCTTTGCGTTGAGTTTCAATTGTTCTTTTGTTTTCTTGTAGTCTCCTTTCCTTTTGCACAGTGTCACTGTCAGCTTTGACCTTCCAACACTTAATTTTCTCAACTTCATCAAACAGCTTGGAATAAAGCTGTCCAGGATTGCAATTGTTCTGGAGAATGTTAACAATGATGGGAAGTTAACTGACATACTTTAGAAAAAACTTGTTGCCAAGGCCAAGTCAAGCCTATTCATGCCTCACATTTTTGTACAATTAAAATATTACCTCGTCTTTTTCCATTGGTGGCACGACTTTCATCTTGGGAAACTCTTTAACAGAGAGACAATTATTTATTCATCACAAAGTTGATGATACCCTATGTGCGGAAATTATGAAGCCAGTGTTGTCTAACAGAAAATACCTTGTCTGGTAGGTTTTGTTGGTGCAACCATGCTTGTATGGGGGAAAGGCATGCTCTGCTCTTTGTCAAAATATTTACTGTAACCCTAGGGAGAAAACAGCAGTTATGCTTAGTCATCATATGTATTAATGAATACTCCCTCTTACCTACAGCTGCCTCCATTCCTTAATGCTTTCAGCTTACAGCATGGAAAACAATACCCAGAAGTGTGCATACAGTATAAGACTTTGATTAATGGTAAAAAAAAAAAAAAAAAAGTTTGCTAATTATTGGGCTGTAGGACAGTGTCAGTGCTGAGCTAGCAAAGTATTTTGTCTTTAATTTATTCATTAGTATTTACTGTTGGCTAACTATTGGCGAACATACCTGCTGCGAATTATTCATGAAATCACCACAGCTCTCAATGATTTCCTGAGGTCGAACAGCAGATACCTGTCCGTTATTCACTCTGGGAGGTACCAACAGTTTGAAGTTAAAGCCTCGGTCTCTGTCCATCCTGAAATGACAACACAAATACAGCCTCTTTTATCGTTAGTAGTCGGTGCAGGAAAAAAAGCATTTTAATACCAAAATGTGAAGATACTTCACTACAAGCAAAAGGCTTGCATTCAAGATCTCACTTAAGTAAAAGTATGTAAGTATTATCAGCAAAATGTTTTTTAACTATCAAAAGTAAAAGTACTCATTACGCTGTAAATGGCCCCAGTCAGTACTGTACTTACAATGCATACAGTATATAATGCATTAAAGTTGTGAAAGTTGGATTTTACTGCCATAGATATTTGTGGTAGTGCTAATTTTATCCATTTGATCTAGAATACCTAGCTACATCATATTCTATAATATCATGATGTTTGTAGTGTTGCTATCCTGTGAGAACCAAGAATCTCTATAAAAAAATAAAAATAAAAAGCTCTACAAGCTGCCGCTGTTTTTCCTACCTGTCCGCGGTAACTTTAATTTTAATGTGACAATGCACCCCTGTCGCTAAATAGCATATTGGTCGTATTAAGGCCTTCAAAGCTGTCAAACAAAGGCAGTGGAGTAAAGCATAAATATATCTCGGAGATATGGTGGAGTAGTATACGGCAATATACTTGCTAGCTAAGCTTACTTAGCTAGCAAGTTCGCTACCTTCAGCAATTCCTACTAAACAAGAATAATATATATTAATAATAGATAACAGATAATCCAAAAAGGGTTTAATTACCTATTTTATCTTTAGAAGTAGGAGAATGTTCTCAACTCATAAGGGAAAACTAAAGTGGCCGCATAGAGTGGAAATACAGTACTGGAGTATGTCAAGCTAGCTACTTAGTTACATTGTTACAGTTTACTGAGCTTCAGCTGTTACTGATAAATGTATGTGAGATAATGTCAGGCCGCCTTCACATGATTTAATTTCACCCAATGACCGGACTTTACATTAGCTAGTTAAAGCAATTAGCTTTCTGATAACCGTTTAGTTCAGCTAACGTTAGCCGTGAAGTCAACTTGACGTTAGCTTAGCAAGTTCGCTAACCTCCCTTCGACCGCTCCTGTGAGACGAGAATAAAAAAAAGCTACCAGGCGAGGAAAATAACATTCAACGTTGCGTTTTCGAGACGTAATTTGGACTAACAGCAGTCGAGAAGTTACTTACCTGCGGCTGGAAAAGTAAAATACGGAGCACTTGACAGGTTAAAGCCGGTTACGACTTCTAACTCACCTCCAGTACGTGGGCGCGTGCAAGACTGCGCCTGTTGTGCGTAACGTGACCGTTGACGTTCAAACTGCCAGCAGGGGGGACGCACTTACGTATACATCCATTATCGGACAGCGGGGAGCACGGTTCACTCACAAGAGGTAATTATTCCTGCTTTGTGTGTAATTAACAATAATATGCCTTCTCTGTACATCTACCGTCTTTAAATTGAAATGTAAATGATTTTAGGAGTGAGAAAACACCGCTGAAGGTATCAGAAACCGACCAGTTAAGATAGAGATAGAGTATGAGATGGTGATTTTTAAATGCCAGCTGCAAACTGGTGGCAAAAATGTACTCGAGTACTGTCTGTATGTACAATTTTGAGGTACTTGTACTTGATTATTTCCATTTTCTGGTACTTTATACTCTACTGCATTTTGGAGGCAAATGTTGTACTCTTAACTCACTGCATTTATTTGATAATTTTAGTTACTAGTTACTTTGAAGATTACATTAATGTAATAATTTAATCTTTAGAAATCCTGAAAATCCTGAATTATCGAATTCGATAATCATCCAGGAGGGTAATTGGTCCACCCACAGTATTACATGTAAAAATATACATGTATGTATTATTTACTTTTCATACTTAAGTACTTTTGATAGTTTAAGTACATATAATATCAGTTATTTTAAGTACTATTCATATGTGCGACTTTCACTTTTACCAAAGTAATACTTTAACACGATATCTTTACTTTTACTTGAGTATGCCTTTTTGGTACTTTTTACAACACTGGTTATTTGACAAGACACGTACGGTTAAGATAACTAAAGTATAGCCGACTGCCTCTGCATGCCAAAGACGCTGGTGAGGCTTGCTGGCTCATAATAACCATAAGTTCAGAAAAGACTTAAGAGTGAAGCCATGCAGCTAGAAATAAATCAATAAATCCTTGAGTAAATTTTGCAAAATGAGGGAAGAGGAGGCTCCACAGTCATTTGATTGTCTCATTAAACACTGTGGGCCCCCTTCTACATCCTTTTTGGTTGGGTTATGAGACCAGGACATGCATTATTCAAGGCAAAATGAAACGAAAACATGTGCACTCCTCTCTGTGACCCTGAAATTCAGCACAGATTTAATTTTTGAAATTTTCTCAGATGGAAAAAGTGTGACTGTACGTGCTGTTTTGTACAGAACATTTCCTCAGCGTTCAGATTCTCATATCGAAATCCTTTCACAGCACTTAACGTTCGTTCAAAGGAATATACTCGACTACTACCATCACAGCCCTTCTCTAAAAACATGACTCATTATAAAAACAACCAAACTGGCGTGCATTGTGTTTAAAGGTGGAATACAAATGTGTGTCTTCCCATCTTTGTTATGTAATTACTACAACTTAGTTCATGTTAGGCAAAGATACACCCATGGGTCTATTCTGTGGAATCCTTTTCTTAAACTTGTTTTTGTGTCAAGAGAAAAAGTATATTAATTAGTCTTGAAAAGCTGCTCCCTAATTCATAAGTAGGCCTGTAGCACCAAGTGAAGCCTTGGCTCTGCTGGTTGAATGTCATTCTGTTTAATGAGACATACAGTATTGTTCTGATGTGTATCTTTGAAACAATAAACAATACATGATCAATTTGTACATGTTAAGATTACAGTGGAGGTTATATCAATGCTCTATTAAGCCTATTTTATCATGTGAGGTATTGTTTTTATTTACGTATTTTATTGTGGTCGTTAAAAAACATGACAAGAGCACAGCGTGATAAAATTAGTTAATACTGTGGGTCATAAGTGAACAGTGAAATACATTATACAAGTGTAGTTTCTAAGAAATACAGTGTTAGTATATCGCTAAAGAACTCACATTTTTCTGATGGTAGATTTGTAGAAGAAACATTGAACACAGTGGACTTTTGGATTTTTGTCAAATGACAGTTTATTTGATTTTCTGACGTGTGTTTCATATATTGCAGTCAGTGGCACATTTTCACATCATGTGAATAAACAAAGTTATGCAACGAGGTTTAATGCACTCAAAAATTATCGATAATCATCCATCATCACAGATAGACCAGTAAAACATGTTTACGAGAGAATTAGTATGAATATATGTGCAGAATATACAAAGTGGTAGTGGCACCAAAGACATCTTTAATTATTCCATGACTGCATGGTGCTATCAGGTCCTTGTAAACACTTAAAGATCTTTACAAATGTGTTTGAGAGCGAACACTACAATTATGCACTTTCACAGAGAATGTGCGCGGTTGATTTTAAAAACTAGAGCTCTGCACTCAGCCTGTTCTCTATTGAAAAAACTTTAACTATATGTTACAGTTCTGAAAAGTTAAAATACTATATATAGTGTGCTGCAGAAAAAGTTACAGAGAGGTTATAGGGATATAATCTGATATTTAAAACATAAAACTCTAACAACATAAGTGACATAAAAGGCTAAACAAACTTGAATAGTCTAACAAACGCACATAACAGTCCATATAAGCATATAAGAGGTATTTTATGTGGATTGTTCATTAGAGTTTAAAGGGCTTTGATGGTGTGTAAATATTTTAGATGGAATTCAGAGTGGGGTTATGATTTTTGTGCTGGACTTCAAAAACGATTCATTATTACAGAGAAGAATGTTTATCTGCTGTCCTGATTCACTCAAGCATCTGTAGTTCATACATATGCCCCCCCACAGATAACTGTGACTTAACATGGTACAGATAATCAGACAGTGTCTTCTGTGTTCCTCGCCTCTGCCACCTCCTTTGCAGCATTGTCCCTGTTAGACTTTTGTTCTCTTCCTCCCACCCTGGCCATCCTCTCCTCCTCTTTCTTCTCTTTGGCCAGCAGTCGGTAGTTGAGTCCCATCCCCGCAAACAGGAAGACACTGGAGACGATGAGGAGGATCCCGCAGCCCTGGTACGTGTACTTGTAATCATGATAGATGTCTTTGAACCTCCCTGTGAAGACAAAAAAGTCACATTGCATCATTTTTAGTAACTGTCAACATTAAAAGGAGTAATTGGTAAGAAATGGCCAGAACACGATTTAAGCTCCAACACTATGGGGGAGAGCATAACCGCCAACTGCTGTTCACAGTGCTCTTTCTTGTAGCTGCCTAAGCTAGTAGCTCAGTGAGCCGTGGAGCTAAGCCGCTGTATTAGCTGACAGGAGTCTGCCTGGACCAGGACCTCGGATCATGGAGGGAGATACCGTGTACAACGGGGCTCAGCTCAACCAGGCTCAGCCGCCTCCCAGTGAACACGGTTGAACACCAGACTGGGACTGAACACCTCTGAGACCAACGAATTCCAGTTCAACGATAGGGGTTGCAGTATAGTACATATACTTTGAATTCGGGGAAGAGAACACACGACAGGCAGGGACTGAGAGGCATGAAGTGGAAGAGCAGCAGGCAGAAACAGTGTGCAGAGCCAGAATACACATCTTACTCTGCGAATTTTAGATTTATTTTGACCAAATCGGGGAAGACTGTGGAAAGACAAACCGAGACTGTCTTGGGGAGTTTTATTTCCCTTATGATGAGTTTGAATGAAGTGTTTTCTATAATGAGTTAACAAGGGAATTAAGCTCATTTTATTTCTGTAAAAGAGAGAAACTTAACTCTTCTGTTCAGTAAGGGTTAGACTTAAAAAAATGTGTAGAAATATTTCCTTTCTGGACATTTTAAAAATTCTGTATACCTATTAGACTAATGCTGTGTTCCAGACAATGTTGGAGGTTGGAATTTCCTAGTTGAACAAAAAACTTAATTGACCAGAATAAAATGACATCTCTTTGGCAAGTGTCAACAGAATTGCACCTTCAGCAGTGCAGCCTCCTTGCATTATAAACAAATTAGAGGAGAAACACACATGACACACGAGGTACAAATACAAATACTGCTGTCTACAAATACACCCTAGTTCCAAGTTGTCTGGTAGGCAGCATACGTTGCAAACTGGCCACTCCTCTTGTCGTACAAAGTGTTATTATGAGACAGGATGGGCCGGGGCTAGCTGGTTAGCATGCTAAATTCAGTAGACGTCAACAATGTTAGTTCATTTTTCAATGGTTTAAACCAAAATTCTGTCCATAACCTACAAATTGCCACTTAAAGCTGTGACATAGACATACATTTAAATTAGTGACAGTGAGCTGATGTACTCACCAAGCAGAGGGGGCCCCAGCAACACAGGACCACACTCCACGATAGTGACCAGCCCAACAGCACTGGAGAAGCGCTGGGCTCCCACCAGGTCCATCAAGGTCTCAAACAGCACAGAGCTCAGCCAGCCAAAAGCAAACCCAAAGAAGATGGCATAAATCACAAAGCCCTTGTAGTCTACTGATATTGGTGCCAGGACGTGGCAAACACCATTGTACAGCACAGAGGCAGCAAAGAAGTACTGTATCCTGGGCCTGACCCACTTGGTGTTTGCCACAATACCCATTGAGGGCCGGGCAACCATGTCAACAAAAGCCAGCACAGACAAAAGGAAAGCTGCCTTTTCTTTAGGGATGTCTTTACTTTTTGCATAATTACTGAGAAACACCAGTGGTGCAAAAAGACCGAAAAACATGATAATATTGCCCAGGATGTAGAGCAAAAAGCCACGGTGCTTGAACAAAGAGAGGTCAATGAAGCTGTTAATTCTCTGTGACACAGTCCTCCTCTCTGTGGTCTTCTCTGCAGGTTTGGGTTTTGGTCCTATGGGCCTCATGAGAGACCCTGCGACACAGCAGTTGAAGAGGAGGCCACCCAGGATCAAAAAACTTCCTCTCCAGCCAAACTTATCAAAGAGCCAGGTGTTTATAGGAGCCATGGTTGAGAGAAAGACTGGGCTGCCAGCCATGGCGATTCCATTGGCAATTGGCCGCTTCATGTAGAAGTACTTCCCAATCATAGTCAGGGCAGGGTTGAGGTTGAAGGCCAATCCCAAACCTAAAAGAATCAATTAAAACATATATATGAGTTGGTGAACAAGGATTTAAGCAATAAATTGAGGGATTCATAACAGTTCTTGGTGTTTTTATTTTTAAAGAACACTAGATGGCAACAGTGCACAGGAAAAAATAGGTGACTCATGAGCAAACTTAAAAATATAGAGTTAAAATTAGGTACCTCCCACCACACCAATACAAAAGTACAGTGCTTGAACAGAGTTGCAGAAAGAGGCAGCAATAAGGCCCAATCCAGACAGACATCCTCCAGCCATCATCACAGGTCGACTCCCATATTTATTAACCAGGATGCTGCTGATAGGACCTGAAGAAGCAAAAAACACAATGCATGAACACATATTACAAGCTGAAAGATGGTGATTTCTACCCAATCATGAATACACAGTTCTATATTTAACCACCAGAGAGCTCCAGTGCCACAGCTGTGGCTCAGCGAAATCAAACAACTTCTGCAATCATTTTTGTCAGTGCTGCACTGCAGTAGATGTGTTCTCATGCCATTAATAATGCGATCTGTCAGGAAAACCATGAAAGCTGTAATGAAATAAGCATTTATTTTGGTTCAGGGAATCATAAAAATCGACAGAGGAAGAATTTGTTTGTGGATTCTCCTTAAATGGACTCATTTGAAATGATTATTGGAAGTGCCTCAGTTCAGACATGTGGGTGGGTGTATAAATGTGTGTGTTTTAAAGGGAAGATCACGGGACTGGTGTGTGTATGGGGTTAAAGCAACAACTGTTAAGTACATTTTTTTTTTGGCACCTTGTGGACTAGTTTCAAAGAAAGAGTGACAGCGTGAGGTAACAATCAATCAACATGTTAATATGCATGCATCTAATTCAACATTAACTCAAGAAAATCGTTATGACTTGTAAACACATGACTAAAATGCTCGCAGTGTTCAGGTCACAAAACAAATCTCCATCTACGGCTTATAACAACCGGCCCTAAATGAGTATGAGGACCCACATGGAAGACACTTCTGCCTTCCTGCCAAATCCCTGCACTGCCCAGTGAACCTAAATAGAAACTGACAGTTTTTGTTTAGAGGTTGTCCAGACTCATTTGCCAGCACGGCGCAAGACAAAGGGTTTTTAAATTGTAATGCAGGCAGTCTCCACACTAGCAATGAGTTCTTTCCTTCCGCCTTGCAGGGAGAGTTGCTTAGGATAAAAAGGTTGGAGACAAACCAATGTAGAATATTATGAATGTAATGAATCAAAAATTGAAGGAGTACAGAGGTACGCAACAGTAGGTTGTTAATGAACTTCTCCTGCTGATGTGCTCAGAATGTCTAACGCATACGGTAACACACTCAGCTGTCATCTACTCACAGCACCGACTTACTTACTTTCAATTACAATGCATAGCTTGCTTTCATCTGTGTATATTTGCATTGAAACATTTGCATTTATTAACAATGTTTAACCTGAACATGCAGATTGAGTCCACTGTGGCTCATAACTTGTTCGTACAGGTGCATATCTCACTTTCTTCAGCCATGTAAACCCAAAAAAGTTTAGAGCCATTATGTGCTGCTACGGATAAAGAATACTGGTAACACTTATTATTAGGGTCTTATTTAGTTTATGTTTAGTATTAGCGTCTTATTAGTGTCCCTTCAATAACATACTATTTATGATATTAAATCAGGAGATTTATGTCCATGAATTACAACTTTAAAGGAAAAGTTCATTCAAAAATGAAGATTCACTCATTATCTACTCATCCCCATGCTGATGAAAAGAAAAAATTTCTTGAGATTCACAGCATACAGCGTTGCAGTATTCTCCTAAACAACTGAAGTAGATGGAGACAATAACAAAAAAAAAACATAAAATGGCTCCATAAAATCCATGTCCTTGTAAACCTCAAGATCCCAAAATTACACCCTTTTTTTACACCCTTTTTTAAGCCAAAATCCTCACTGTAGCTGCACAGCTAAAAGTGTTAGCCTGTGTTGAGTGTGTAAATAACATCAGCCCCCAGCTACTTGAGGTGTTTAGGAAAATGCTGCATTGCTGTTTTGCTGTGATACTCCAGAAATGTTTTGTGAACAAAAAAACTTAGATAATTACCTAATTTTCACTTTTAGGTGACCTTTTCCTTCAATATGCTTTGCTCAGTATGGGCCTTAGAAGGTGGTGCCAGATTCTCATGCTCCCTTTATAACACTTCTATTATAGTGAAAGTGTTAATAGAGTCCAAATACCTTTGAATTAAGTCTTTCTAATTAAGAATATGTTTCTAAAATGAAGTCTTGCTCATAGCTAATTCACTCGTAGAACCTGTATGGGTTACTAAGTGCTAAACTACCTTATAACGGCTAAAAAAAAAGACAGAATGCAACTAATATGTAGGCTAGTAAGCATCTAGTTAATGCTTAACATGTGTACCTCAATATAAAGTGTTACCAAAATATTAAGGTTTAGCACTACGCGCTGTCAGTCTCAGTTGTGGGGACATTTGTACAGCTGTCTCTTAGTAAAACACATATATACTTGTATCCTCTTTTAAATCATGATCTTTTATTGTGATTTTCTATGTGATTAATTCTACTGGATAGCTTGTATTTTATCTCGACCCTGAGTCTGTAATCAAGTTTGAATTGAATTGAAATCAAATTATAACATCATATAACTTGAAAGACATATTAGAAATAATCGGATGGTATCACAGTGTAACTCAGTGACCTTTAACCACTGCAGGGAATGTGCTGCTGAACTACAAGCAGCATTGATTCCTTTATGGGCAACACGGTACGCTCATTGTACAGTAATGAGGGCTTAACTTGGACGTGCAGTTTTGCTCTTTAATAGCAGACATTGCGCAACTTACTTGTGTAGACATTGTATAGCAAAGATATAATACAGTAAAGACACGTTTAGATGTAATATGTTCAGGGAAAAATGAAAGCAATTCAAGTCTAACAAAAAAGTACAATGTCCACTTTTATCTTATTGCTTGCAGGCCAGAATGGAAAATTTGATACAAAGTAATGATGTAATATTTTCCTCCTCACATCAGTTTAGAGCACTGAAGCAACTTTGCTGAAACTTCCCTGAGATTAAAAAAAGATGCCTAAGTCATCATTTTCCCAGGTTATCACACGTTAGAGTAAAGAAGAGTGCAGTGTTTTGATTTCAGAGCAGACGGTCTTGAGGGACGAGGAGAGCTCCTTTGAACTCCGCTCTCTCCGTGTTGAATATCACGCACATGAATAGAGCCTCATCATCACATGACCGGCCGGACCTGTGTGACATCATCTCACGTCTCTCATCAGGGCTGGAAAACAAGCGAGCCCCTGGTGGTATTCCACTCTCAAAGCACTAGGGGAAACAATGAGCAGGTATACAAGGCTAAAACCCATTCATGCGCTCCAGGGAAAGATACTGTTGCACCGTTATAAACAACACTTCAATGGAGGAGTTACAGTATTGTTTTAGCTCAGTACGAGAGTTTGATTTAATTCTGAGAATCTCTAGCCTGTTGGTGGACAAACCGAGGCTAAAACGCTACAATGAGAGTCTGTATTTGATCAAAATGCAATGGATTGGCTTTCAACTGAACACTCCAGGAATAAATCTTTTACAGCTGTGAATTCAATCCATTAATCCTCTTAATGTGCGAAATGTCAAGTGTTAACAAACCCCTGTTTTGGCTCACCTCCGCCGTACATGCATGCTAACATGATGGAAGAGATCCAGGACACCTGGCTGCTGGTCACATCGAAGATCACCTCAATCTCTTTGAAGAAGACAGTGATGGACTTTGGGAATGCATAGGAGAAGCCAATAGAGATGAAGGCACCAGCTACCACCATCCATCCCCAGCCACCCTCAGGTGGTGTGTAGCCTTGAGGACCACCGACAGCGGGCGCCATTTTCACTCACAAAACTCCTCGTCGATTTCAGCACGTTACACAGATACAAGTGTATCGACCTGTTCAGGAGAGAAGAAAACAGCAAAGGGAACTACTTAATTGTTGGTATTTTTTCTTTTGTTTACTGTTCATAAGCCAGAAGAAGTTTGAAGAACATGCTATTGTTGAAAAAGTCAATTGATTGAGAGCTAATTGCTCAATAAGTGGTTGAAATGTAGAAGACTTAAGTGAATATAATGATCCATCCACATATCAAATTGTAAAACCTCATGTTTTAGCCCTCAGATATGAAAAATATCTTATGAAAAAAGATAATCTTGACACACATAGCTCTTAAGGATCATAATAAAACCCTTAATTAACTGATATCTCATTGGACAATAAGAAAAGAGCATTAAAGAGGTAATTCGGAATAAATTTTAGTCAATTTAAAGACCATTTCCACATGAAATCAGAGTTATAGCTCAGACATTTTACACAGGTTTCCAAAAGGAAACCAGTTACTTTTAAATTATGTCTCCATCTGGAACATTAACAGGGCACTTTGGGTGTTTTCCAGGAACTCAGCTGTGATTTTCCATGAATCCGTCCTTTAGCTTCCCTTTTTAAACCTGGATTGTTAAGGTGCACAACTAATTCATGTATTCATTCATTTTTTATATATTTTTTGTTTTATACAAATGTTTTGCCTTTTAAGTTCCTTTAAGGGTTTATATGTTGTGTTTCATAGTTACAATGGCTATGAATGTGGGAAGATAACTACCGGATTAACAGTTGCTGAAGTTTTGAATGTGCAAATTTGATGCAAAACTGTTCAGAGCCACTAACGTCAAATGTTTTAAAGCAGCCCAGTCGCCAGGATAAAATATTGACAGTTAACATTTATGTAAACCACTATTACGCTTACTTACTTGGCACATGTGATAGGCTACTTACCATATAGACATTTCTGCACAACATGTTGTATCACATTTCCAATACATGTTTATGACCTGACTTTCGTATCGGGAGGCAGAGTGGATGGTCGTGGAGCTACAGGCGGCCAAGCCACTGACACAACTGGATATTTTTAAGGAGACTTTGGGACAATTTCTAGCTGTGTTTGTGGGGACAAGTTTTGACGGGAAGTCGGGACATCTCCAGGCCAACAGGAATTTCTAGCCAAAACATGAACCCCTAACCAAGTGGCCTAAAGCTAACCAGAGCATAAGCACAGCATAGTCACAAGATAAAATTATTGTACCTTAATAGACATAAAGTTGCAACAATAAGAAAGTTTCAACATATCCATGGGTTGGAGAAACATACTTTGCCGACATTTATTCTGAAGATTGGGTTGTTCAAAGCTGAAACAAAACACTATGTTAACTTCAAACAGAATTACATATAAAAGTTTTGTTTTTTATCTCTTTAACCTCCAGTAAGTGTTTGTTAGATCTTTTGAACTTTTAAAAAATGACTTTACCTCTAATAAAGAAATCGATGTTGATGTCTGACAGTATTGATCTTTGTGTTTCTCCACTTGTCTCATGCCCTCTGACCTCTGTTTTCTCTCATGTGTCTCATCCTCGGCACTAACTGACCAAACCTGCCTTCTAACTCTCCGTTTGCAGTGGGCCTCTTACTTGTTTCACTGTAGTACGTGCTCGGTTTACTGACCGATAAGTACCTCTGAGTATCTGTGCTTTGCTGATACCTCATGTGTGTTTGGAAAGTGATCATATTTGTCAAAAATATTTCCCTAACTCAGTGAGAGTTTAAAGAATGATTTTTGCTTTGAATTGCTCTCTGCATGTATTCACTGAACTCCCACCTGCTGATCTCCCACAGTCTCACTTTAGAGGTGATGAATAAGAGTCCATCTGCAGAGTCAAACAGCTTACTGTATTGTTTACACAGGGGAGACTATCCAGAGAAAACATCGATCAGAGGCATGAACACAGGTTGAATTCATGCTGCTCGATAGCTCAGGGCTATAGTGGGTGATGATATAGTGTTTTTCAGGCGAGGAGGACTTGATGTGGTTGATGAATTGGTTTAGTGCTCTGAAAACTTATTGGGTAAGCCAGTTGTGTGCAGCGAGTAGTGAATATTTAATGCTTTAAAGAACTTTTGTTATTGAGCTGGGATTTTAGCTGCTGCTCTGCAGCTGTAAAGGTGCCTCCCTCATTATGCTACAGATGCAATAGGCAATGGAGGTGAAATAAGATTGTATGCCTCTTATTTACTGAAACAGACATTGAGAGTCACTTGAAAGAATCACAAAGGAACCACTTGGGCGTAACATATTACATTTGCATATACTGTAGGTAACATACTGTATGAAGTTAAGGATTTGTCAGCATGTAATGAAGATTACAGTAACTCCAAACAATGACCTACATGTCTTCTGTTTCAAGCTTTTATTTTAACACCTTATCATCAAGAGGAGGTGGAATTGTTAGAAACAGTTAACACATACCACGAGTGCCTGCTCATTGTTAAGTGATGTAATGGTGTCACTGGCCTACACACTGGTGATAGATATTTTGAAAGACAGACCAAAACACATCGACGATCACCAACTGTAGGACTTTAGAAAACTTGATATTTTTTTTGTTTTCTTTTTTTAAGGGAAAGGTTTATACCAAGAAATGACAGAGACTTCTGTATAGAAATAGCTGATTTACTTTTATTTCCCGAGAGTAAAAGCTTGATATCAATCTGTTTGTTTAGTACAGAGCTGGTGTAGGAAGTCTAACTTAACATAAAAACTGCAACCAGAGGAACACCGTCAGGAGAGGCAAAACAGGCAAATGTTTGCGGCCCCCAAAAAGATTTTGGGAAAAAGGGCCTCTGATGGCAACTCATATTGGCACATTTTGCAGTGACAACTACAAACCTCCCATAAAGGCACTTTACAGTGCATTGATGCTTCCTAAAACCCCCCTCAGTGGGGCACCTTCTGGGAGAGTGGGAAAATCAGGAAAAAACAGCAACTTTACCCCAGAGGAATGTCTCAAATTGTTTCCTAAGGGGGCCCCACCATGCCATTCCCATTGAATTGCATTGCTCATTTTTCACAAGTTATTTAGTAATAATAGACTTGAATTTAAATTTCAGCGACTTAAAATTTCAGGATTTTTTGCCAAGGGCTCCAAAAGACTCTATAATTGGCAAAGTATGAGATACAATAAGATTTATTAAGCGCCCTCTTACTCTCAATGTATCAAATACGGCAGCTGGGTCAGTGGCCTGACGCTGTAGGTACCCCTGTAGCGTCATTGTTTTGAGGCGCCTCTCTAATGTAAACAGTGAAAAAGGACCGCATTGTTACGAGGGTGGTTTGGTTTGATGGCTCATATACAGGACTTTCCCCCAGGAGACCTGACTTTGAGTTGTGCGTGTAACCAAAAGTCAAAGAAAAATGCCTTGTTTACATATATGACATAAGTTACGTAACTGAACTCACATATTAATTTAACCCAAACCATGATTTTTCACACTAACCCTAACCTAGTAGTTTTGGTGCCTAAACCCAACCAAACTGCGACTTTTTCACAATGTTAGATATTTCTAATAAACCTGCATTTTATCTGTACATATAAAGGAAGGCAAAAATGACAAACTGTGGTTTTAGGGGGATTTGACATTATATCTAGATCTAGAAACTGTTTTTCATTGAGAAAGCAAAGTTTTTCCTGACATGAACTATTTTCAGTGCTTATTGCTCTTTTCCATTTGTTGTCTCCAGCTCTAATAGTCTTTGCATGTCTCAAACTCTGGAAAATGTTATGTCATGTGATGGTCATTCAACTGTGGTCACTTTGATAAATAGAAGTCACGGACGCTCTGGATTCCCCTTGACACCTGTCGCATTTCCCACTCTAAAAACTAAAGGTTGAAGGTACAATAAAGGTCGGTTGAAAGATTCTCACTGTCTGAAAATAGTCACCACACATCCACCAGAAGGCCTCTCATATAGGACAGTATGCATGGGAAATATTCCTTACTGGCAGCAGAGACAGCGTTGTATTTTTAAAGGATGAAAAATTCAGTAGTTGACATTAGATGATAAATGGAGGAACACCTTAAGACAGACAGCACCCCAGATAAAATGGCAAAACCTCCAAAATAATGAATAAAACGGATAATTTCATACTAAGGATTGATCGCTCGGCTCTATAACGGAGAGAAAAGTATCAAACAACTCAGTGAAGCCTGCAGAGTTGATTCATTTAAGCCAGGTACAGGAGAATGAAATAAGTAGACAAATGCGCTGAGGCACTGACTCTAACACCCCCTCACACTGTAAAGGTCTAAATAAAGCATGTTTGAAGGGGGTGGCCTGAAAGTGCCACACATACGTGCATAGAGCAGGGTAGGCTCAGCTGAGAGCATTATAGAAACAGGACAGGATTTGGTGTCACTGCTTAAAGGTTAGGGTCTTGAGAGACATGGGTCACGTACTCACTGTACCGTTGACCCCAGGCTTGATATTTGAAGTGATGAAAACCTGTTGTTGGACCAACATTGGCAGGATGGCAGCTGAGTCATCCTTCATTAAAATATCATCCATTTGCTGTACTCAGGGACCACATTTCTAGACATTCTCTCTAAGAGGTTTTCAGGGAAATACTATAGATGATAAGATTGGTTAGATTTACAGGAAAAGTAGCCGAAATAATGTTTTATAAGATTTTACATCTTCATTTTTGTGCTTCTAGCAAGACTTTTCATATATTCTCCCTGCAGCCTTGCTTTAGGCCTCCTATGACCCCAGGTTTTTAATACCACTTATTATCACATCTAGTAAATTTGTCTGATTAATTATGAATGAGAATCACACACTAAATATTTGCTCAGGGAAATTGCACACTCACATAATAAGTATTGTTATAACCCTCACAAAGCACTACATCTTTCATGAATTGCCAGCTGAAAATAGACTTATGCAAGTAATTATTTTTTTAAGTGATGTCTTGGTAATGTTAAATGTGCATGGTGTGTGTTTGTGTGTGTGCGTGTGCGTGTGTGTGTGTGTGAAGCCTGTTCTTACCTTGGCAGGAGTTCTCAAACGGGGCCAGATGAGCTCTGCAGATAAACAGCAGTCTCGGAGGCACGTTAACACTCTGCAGACATCATTGAATGGGACTGAGCTGTCTCTGAATATGTATGAAATAAAAAAAAAAAATCACTGCATATGTTTCACAGATACTCCAGAAGAAGTGATCTGCAGCTCTATATCCACTGTGACAGTCCAAACGTTGCCAGTGGCACCTTGATCTCAGACTTAATCTGTTTCCAGCGACTAAAGTGAGGCTGAAAAGTTGAGTTCATTCAGAGCCTGCATCAAACAGCTGGATGATCTGGACACTATTGTGCTAATGGTGAGGTCAGTCAACTTCTTATTGGCTGTGGGAGGCTTAGTGCCGTGCCTCCACAATGCTTTCTCCACCCCTCTGTCATGTGCTGAGCTCACACACACATGTGGTTAGAGTAATTCACTGCACTTCACAGCCCTATAGCATGTGTGACCTAAGAGGATATCGAATCATGTCTGCACTCTAGGAGATAAGATGCTTTCTAAGACTCTCGTTTCCTGCATTAGCTGATTTATCAGTGCTATTCAACTAAATATTAGAAGGTGTAGCTATATGAGAAATCCGGTTGACTTAAACAACGGACATTGTTTACCGTGACCACCTGAAAGAAAGATTTCTGAGCACTTCAGAGGTCAGATCTGGTTGAGCCTTTCTCCCAAACTCCCAGAGGAGACATTAATGAATCGCTATCAGAGCTTGGGAAAGGAAAGGCCTGAGTACAGGAGGTTATAGAAACACAAGTGTGTACTTGCAAAGTGCTTCAAATTCTTAACAACCTTGAAAATGCATTTGTCTTTGTTAAGTTGTTTTATGTTGTTCCCTCATTTTTTCCACTCCAATGAGGAGTTTTATTGCTTTTCAAACAGAGGATGTAGTAGAGCACCACCCCACCTACAATTCAGCATTTTCTCCTGGGCTAACATTTATTCACAAGTGCAAAGTGTGAAGAATGGAAATGTGCCATGGGACATATACACACACACACACGCGCATGCACACACACACACACGTGCATACACACACGAACACGCTTACAGGCATGTATTTATGCAATCAGCAATTCCCCACAAACTTTGAACACACACTTTAAAATATTCTAAACACAGGGACTTTTGTTGAATGTCTTACTGTATCATTTCAAGTTCACCCAAAAATGAAAATTCAGTCATTACCTACTCACCCCCATGATGATGGAAAGTTGGGTGAAGTTTTGTGGTCCACATATTTCTGGAGCTTCACAGCAAAAAAGCGTTGCAGAATGTTCCTCAACAAATGAAGTAGATCGCCGTTAGATCGAACAAAAAGTACCTGTTTTTCCACCGGCATGAATCTGAGAAGATACCACCAGCAGGTTGTCATTTAAGGTTGAGTGACATATCTTAACAACTATCAGATGGATTTACATTACATTTTCTACATATATTCAAGGTCTCTAGAGGACAGATTCTCATTCGTTTGATGAGTGGCGCCACCAAGAAGTTAAAGTTTTCTCTTACTCAGTGAAGTAAACTCATTCATGATCCAAAGACTTTGATGATCCCCTGACTTGTCCTCTAGCGCCACCGTCAGGGAGACATTTTAGTTTTTTTAATTAAAATATCTCAACAAATATTGGATGGAATACCAGGACATTTGGTACAGATAGTCATGGTCCCTCAGGATGAATGAGAATAACTTTGATCCAACAACCTTTTATCTAGTGCCACCAGCAGGTTAACTTTTGTGCTATAGTGAAATATACTGACAACTATCTAATGAACTGCCATTGAATTTCTACATACATTTAAGCTCTCTAGGGGATTATTCTTATAAGTTTGATAATTCTCAGACTTTTACTGTGACACCACCAGCAGGTCAAAGTTTTCACTTATTGAAAGTGAAAGATTGGACATTACTGTGACTTGTCCTCTAGCGCCACCATCAGGTTGACTTTTTTGTTTGTATTGAAATAACAGGAAAAGCATCATACACATCTCCCATGATGGACAGAAATGCGATAGATGCTGAATAAAAAAAAAAAGAAATCACAGCACATACACATTTGGATGGAAAATAACAGATACATATAGATTGTAAAACACAGGTTTTGGAGCAATTTCAAGTGTAACCAAAGCGGTAGGAGCCACCTGAGCCCCGCGACTTCCTCTCCACAATGGAGACCTGGAAGGAGGACAGTGCACACAAACATTAAAGAGGTAGCACGTCATACACACAAATTGAAGCGACAATCACACACAGGGAGAAAGAGACATGACAGCATGAAAACTAGGAAGAGAGTGAGTGAAGAGGACAGGCAGAATATCCTGGGGGATAAGGATCCGGGTCCAAACTTCTGGATGTCACCAACAGCCAGAGGACAGAGAGATCCCCGGATGACCAATGGTCCAGCAGAGAGGAGCCTGAGTGAAAAGAGAGGAGAAAGAGGAGAAAAGTGAGATGGGGACATGGCCTATAAGTTTAATGTGAATAGAGCCAGTGAGACTGAGACCGACCCGTTGGAAGGATCATGGTATCAGGTCCAAGGCCCGGGGTATCCTAGGATAAGCATTAATTGAAAGTTAAGGCAAAGAGATGAGTTTTAAGTTTGGATTTAAAGGCCTCAAGAGTGTCAGATTGTCTGATGTCATCAGGGAAATTATTCCAGAGAAAAGGGGCATGATAAGAAAAGGCCCTGCAGCCTGCCGACTTCTTTTAAACTCTGGGGACAGCAGGAGCCCCCTATTCTGAGAGTGTAGTGCATGGGCTATAAGGTATAATGGGTTCAGTCATATATGAAGGGGGGAGACCATTTTCAATTTTAACATGCTGATGTAAGCATTTAGCTCAAAGAACCACTGTGCTGAAGTACAACCTCAGAGAGCCACTTCCCTGGCTGTAGACTTGTTTAGTCATGTTAGCTACCTGGCTGCAACATTGAGGAACGTAGCACATATAGATTGACTTAGTATGATTACAGACCGGTGACCTCATGTATAGATGCGTAGAGACAGAAGCCTATACTCGAATCACAATGACGTCAGGCTAACAACAATGAAAAAATAGCCGCTCGCACTTCTCCAAACCTTAAATAATTTAACAGGTGGATGGTAGTGGTAAGAATCAATAATAAACAAAACTCTCTCTTTTACTGTGGGCAAGAAATGAGCATGTTTCAGCTCAAAGCCATCAAAGACTTGTTCTCTGTGAGTGCCAGACTTTTGTTTATTTTTGTCAGACTAACAGCACTTCCAGCCAGAAAGCTGATGGTTGATTTGCATTTTGCAGATATGTGAACCGTCATTTTTATCCATAACTGTAATGTTTAAAGTTATATGAAATGTTTAAAGACATATAGTTAAACATGATGGTCCGATCTGATGTTTCGGCTGCGCTTACTTTATGGTTGTGCTGCTTTGCTAGTGTCTTTGATGGACAAAATATATCAAACAGCAACATCTCACCTTTGGTCGGACTAACTCCTAGTTGGGGGTAAACGCAACCGGTCACTTTTTCTTTTGAAGTCTGTGAACCAACAGGCAAAGCAGGTCACCAACGTTCCATCCAAGGTTAGTAAAAGTGCCGTTATTATATAAAAAAGCAGATGTATACACTTTGAAACAACATCATGAAACTAGAAGGCTTCTACCAAGGCCCAAAAGTACCTTTTGTACTCGGTCATAGATACAAGCCACCTGATTTTGCTCCTGAAGATGCATTCATCATTCCTAAAAACAATTAACAAAAATCTTTCAATGTTAAAGACCCATCCTCCATCCAAGTTTGTGGACATCTGTTCAGTTGTTGTTGTGTTGTGTAATCCTGCTGACTGACAAACCAACCAACCAACCGACAAACACACTAAAAACGGGTACAGGTGAAAACATAATGTCCTTGGTGGAGGTAAAAAGAAAATGAATCTGTACGAAACTACTTGATGCAGCAACTTTCGACCTGAAAGTTATTGTAAACAAATATTGTGATTGGTTCTGTAAAGTTATAGAAATATTATTCATCTTTTTTAATGAAACATTTTTCCTCTCTGCTGGCAGAAAATGTTGTGAGGTCCGTTACAGTCTGAAGCATGGTGGTAAGGAACCACTGCAGTAAATGACCTTATAGCATTGTCAGAGGGATTAAAATTGATTAGCTAAGCTATGTGAAACAGAGCGCCTATACGGAATAATAAGCTGCAGTAAAACTGCTATACGTACTCAATCAAAACTAGGACATTCTCAGTCAACACACACCACCAGTGTTCTTTGTTCATTACTGTGACTGATTTTCCAAGGAGCTGCCTTACTTTCAAACACAATGCTCTGCATTACTGTACAGTACTGTACAGTGTACCCCACCTCATAGGGTGTACAGCATGCACTTCTTCTTTAACTCAGATATTATAAAATAAATCTGATCTGCCAAATAGTAAAAGCATGAGGTGTCTCAACAGTTTGGTTTCTTTACAAAATCAACACCCGCTGTGTAACCAGAACCAAATAAACATTGCACCACCTCCAGCGTTGACTGGACTCTGTAATTGCACCGTGGCTCACAGAATTGACACTCACAGGTCAAAAGTCAGCAGCAATTACCTTTTGCCCGGGCAAGGTGGTACAGATGAAAGTGGAGTAAATCCTGGTTTGCTGAACCGAGAGAGAGAGCGCGGGGTCTTCATGAGGGTCAGGATGAGGGCAGAATGTTGCAAAAGCCAATTAGCTCACACATACAAGTAGGCAAACATTTATTCCATATAGTGGATGCAGTGACAGGAGAGCTTTCACCTGTCAGAATTTGAAAAAAAGGCCTTACTGCACTTCCAGCTCAAACACACATTCTCATAAAACTCTGTGTGTGTTTCTCTCGGTTCCTCTCAGGACAGAAAAGCTGTTTTTGGCAGACATTTTGGAGTGTGGAACAAGGCCAGGCGACAGAGTCACTGAGACTGAAAGTGACTGAAGGTCTGTCCAGCTCCAGCTTCGATAGCAATGCATCATTTGCTCAGGAAAGCAGTTCAGGGGACATTAGTCTCTTGAATGGCTTACTAAAGGATATAACGCACTTATTAGATCCTTGAGACTCGAGGCAATAAACTCATCACACTGGGAGACACTGGAGGCATTGTAGTTTTGTTTTTGGTCTCCACCAAACCATGAGGAAAATATCTGCCACTTTAAACAGCTGAATGCTGCGCAATAATTACCAGCTAGCAGTGTTGCCAGATGTACGATTATTGTATTTATACAACAACTTTTCCCTCTGTACGATGAACACATCACTTATGCCGTAAAGATAATGTGTATCACAGCAAATGTTATGTGATAATTGAGTCTTGTCAGTAAGTCATTGGCGATTAGACTCTACAGGGAGATTCTGTCATTGAGGGGGTTCAAGAAAAAAAACCCTATGGAGTCTGGACATTGGTGGTGTTAGTGGTTGATGACTGTGTTGAGACTGACAGGCTGATGAAATGATGAAGCTGGTGAATCTGTGGGACTGGCCGGTAATGGGGAGGTTGAACGGGCGAGCAGAACAGCAGCATGACTGAACTTAAGGGAGAGAGAGAGAATCATATTTTAAAAGACAGCAGCTAGATGTTAGGCTAACAATGTAGGTGTGTTGCTTTGCTACTGGATGGATGTGACCTGCTGATGTGAACACCTTATATCTCATTTGACGGACAATGACTGCAGGAATTATGAGTGAGCGTGCATTAGAAGAGTGAATGAGAAGTATTAAACTAAAAGTTTGCCAAAGCTGCACGTTACTGCAAAGTGCTGGTGATAATTATCTGTGCGTTCTTGCTATGAGCTACCCCTTTTCACATGTAAGTAGTCATTTGCTCCATTGTTGAGGCAGAAATAGTCAACTTTTAAACTGTCCCCTAACTTTTCCTGCAGTGTTACTGTTGGCGCCCCTAGTTGCAAAGACATTGTTAGTCCTCTACTAGCGTCATCTAGTAGAAAAAATGCCAGTTTTGAACCATCTTGAGTCCCGCTGGTAAGAGGAAACACATATCAGCAGGGGAACAGACTTTACCACAACATCAACATTTGCCTTCTTTGCCTCCTCCATCAGCTGGGTGTCATGGCAGACACGCTACTTTTGTGCCGTAATTTGTCCATGGTTTTTTTGCGGGAAAGATCCAGCCCAGCGGCAGACCAAATAGCATGGTGAAAGTGAGGTTTATAGGGAACTAATCTATATGCGGATGTTTGGATGACTTTTTTTTTTCAGCCATTTCATTGTGAAAAAGCAAAAATGTTTTTTTTTGTTTTTTTGTCATCGCTCCGTCGGACAATCACTGTAGGACCGGCACGCTAAATTACAAATCATACTGTGGCGAAGGCATGGCCCACAGACCAGAGGCTGAATAGGGCAGGTCAGTTGTGGTCACACTAATAGCATGGCTTAATGCTACAGGGGGAACGCAGCGGACATTTATCTGTGTAAAGTTATGTTTCACTGATATTCACTTAATTTGGCTTTGTGCACCAGTTTAAAACCCACCTTAATGATATGCTGTATGTTTGTTGTTTACTGTAATCTTTTATTTATCAGTGTGGACAAACAATCAATAGCAGCAGAGCAACATAGGAGCTACTCCTTTGTTGTTATAGGACCAGGTTGACAGTGTTACTTTCCCAAAGGTAAGACACTGGCAGTTCAGATTAAAAACCTGCTGTCCATGTCAATTTTTAAATTAACTTGATCATGTATCAAATCAGCCAAACTGTGTAGTTGGTGCATCCTGGATAATGATTACAACCACAACAACACTCAGTTATTATCTAGACACACCTGAGTGCATTAATGCCATTATACTATTTAATCTTTCTAATTTGTACTGTGTTGTTTAGCTAAACACAACAGTGACTGTGCATCATAATGTGACCTGCATTCGGGTCTGTGCCAGGGCCTCAGCATCATGCATGGAGGTATTTTATCAAATCGTAAATCATTTTAGAGGAATTTGAATGCTTTGTTACAAGTCGATGCCCAATTCAATGTTATCACAGATTTTGGGACACACATGGTACGCAGCGATACACATCGACAGGCACAACAAAAGGTGGCTGGTGAAAGGATCGGAAACTACAACTCAGAGAGGTTTCTGATAAATACCTCAGTCACACGAGCTTTGTTTTGATCTTTTGTTTGTTTACAAGACTCCTCCCTTACACACACACGCACGCGCACACACACTCATTATGCCCTCTCCTTCTCACTTAAGAAACACTTCAAGCCCTCCTTTGTGTTGACTATATTGTACGATACAATACTTTCTATGAAGGCTTCAAACTTAACCTGGGGACACCTGCAGACCTGCACTGATTTTTCCCTTTTGCTCTTTTCCTCATGCAGTTTTCCCTGTACAGGGTTACTCTGTTTTGATGAATGTAAAGTTTATCAGGATACTTCTGTCTTAAAATGCAACCTGACAATGCACATTATAGACACAGAATTTTCATTTGGAAGATGCCCTGCGGATTTTCCTCGTAAAGAAACCAAAGTTATCGTTACACTTAGTGTTTTTCAACAGAACACACTCATGTAACCCAGAGATCTAACAATAAGCTAAGCAATTCCCAAATTTAAGAATGAAGAGGCCCAATTTGAAATTGGGGAAATCTTTTGGGGCCCACCCGAACTCTGTTCCTGTCATGGAGACGCTATAAGATTGGTGCCAATGTACTGTCAAAGTCTGTTCACCAATCGAATAATGTTGCCCTCCTGTTAGAATAGTGTTTCCTGGAATAATACCTTCTGACCTTAACCTCTGTTGGGCGAAGGTTAAGGTCGGTAGGTGGCACACATCAATGGGAAAGACAACACAACACAGGATAAAAATAGATCAGATAATTGAAGATTAACCCATATACAATCGAGCACCTGTGGGACGTACTGGAACAAGTCCGATCCATGCAGGCCCCACCCCCCAACATACAGGATCCAAAGGATCCACTACAAATGTCCCCCAGAAGTCTTATGACCATGCCTTGGTAGGTAAGAGCTGTTTTGGCGACACAAGGCAAACCTGCACAATATTAAGTAGGTGATTTAATGCTGTGGCTAATCGGTGTATAGTGCAGGTGTAAGAATGAGTCATGCAAGTAGAATAAACAGCTGGATATGAAGGCGGTGTATACACTATAGGTCAGATATGTGCAGTATAGACAGCTGTATAAATATGAAAAGGCTATAGGGCAGATATATACAGTATGGATAATGGTATGACATATAGTGGTATGTGAGAACATAAATAGTGTCTAGTCCATGGAGGAGGGTGTGGAGGGGGAGGGGCGGTGGCCCAGTTGAAGGGGGAAATGAAAAGTTCAGTCATTGAGTGGGAGGGTCTTATCAGCATGCTGCAGAGTTTAACAAGGTGACAGCTGAAGGAAAGACGCTGCTCCTCAGTCTACTGGTCCCGGAACGGACAGTCCTGTAACGCATCGCAGAGGGGAGGAGGGCAAACAGGCTGTGACCAGGGTGACAGGTGTTGGTGATGATGCTGCACACCCTCCACACAAACACCTCTGCCAGGAAGATGCAGCGTCCCATTAGCTCAATTGAGGAAATGTCGCTGTTCAGCTACGCTTCTGTGAAAATCATGAGCAGGCCATAATCAATTTGTGAGGAATGATCAGCTCAGTCATTGTGTCAGCCAGAGATTCAACACTGGCGAGGAAAATGCCAGGTAGAGATAACTGACACACACTCCATGCACTTTACAAATGAAACCCAATGAGAAAAACATTGCTCCACAGCGCTACCACTGGTACCTTTAAGTAGGCTACATGTTCTTACATTAACTAGCTCCACCAAGGAGGCTAAGGTTTGTTTGTTTGTTGGTTCGTTTGTCGGCAGGATTACACAAAAACTACTTAAGGGATTTCCACAAAACTTGGATGGAGGATGGGTCTTTTGGTGTGGATAAAGGGTCTGATCCAGGAATTTCTCTTGTTTTTCAACAGTATTGTTAATCTCTCAGACAATAATACATGGCTCTTGATGGAAAAAAGGGGTATTTTGGTCGCTGGTATCCAGGAATGAGTACATTGTGATGGGCATCCTGGATCTGGTTTGCTTAAATTACGATTAAGCAGTTATGGGTATGAAACTTGGAGTGATACGGGACTATCGAGTTTGATATTAGATTAGACTTGATTGAATTAAAGAGGACTGTTGGGCCCTTGGTGGAAGTATAAACTCTACTGAGTGCCATTCTAGTTCAGTATTTGTCAATCTATTCAACATATCCATATTTCAAGTTAAAAGCAACACTCTTTTTGGAGCCACAAAGTCTCAGTAGCAGGTGTTCTGGTGCTTAAAATCATATCATGAAATCTCGTTCAGAATGAGCTCAAGTTTTGAGCCAATATGGAAAAAAAGTCTTAAAATGTTAAAAAATTCCTTCTGCTGAGGAAGATTATGTCATATAACTGCCAGCTCCAGAACAGCTCCATACACTTGCAATGAGACCGTTTTTGTCAAGTACTGTATATTTACATTTTCCTAAAACACCTAAAACTTTTCAAAGAAATGATCATGTCAGTAGCCTGCAGTGCAGATTTGCCTGAATGTGTTCTGTGATGTAAAAATGCAAAATATCCATGTTATCCATAAAAAACCCCAGCAGCACAGGTCTAGCAGTTCATCTGTTTTCCCATGCATATACAAGAGAGGGATATCTCCGCTGCAAACACTGTGATAGTTGTTAATGTTTAGTGTGAAAATATTGCTGGCTTTGACATTTCTTGTTATCAAGAATTGTGACAGTGTGTTGGATAATGTGAAAGCACACACGCACATGTCAAATAGGTGATAGCAATGTTTCCACTTCAATATCATTCAAGCAGTATCAAGGGGAAAGAGGTGCCAGGCTCACAGAGAACACACATGTTGGATGAAAGCATTCGTGGCTGAGTGCACAGATAAAGATAATTACATCACAGTTTTAACAATTGCTAACTCACAATTCTCTGTACAGAGTTCGAAACTTTTCGCACAGTAAGCACAACTAAAGTCAGTGTGGACTAAACTGTAGATCACTTCTCAGTGTTTTCACACAAAATGTGTTCAATAACCACATCTTTTAAATGAATGCATTTTCACTCTATTTTGCGGATGCTTACATACTATTGTAAAAACTGTTATCTTACTTCAAACTATGAATTTACATCTAACTTACCTATAAAGAAATAAAAATAATAATAACAATTCAAAGATTCCTAATTGTGACAAACAGTGTCTATTTTCATTCCTTGATGACCTTTATGAAAGACTCGTGCCAGGTGAGGAACGGTGGCAAATGAGGTGTGATTTACAGCCCACCTCATGATGGTGTCGCTTTTCCTCCCATGTTACTCTCTACTCTACTCTCCACCCTGAAGACAAATTCTTTTTCTTGTGGAGGTGGAACATTCACCACCAGCTACATGATCAGATGTCTGTCTTGGACAATGAATACTGGATGCTGAAGAAGATAGCCATTGATAGATCAGATCAGTCATGCAGAGAGTTTTTTTTTGCAGGTGTGTTGCAGAGAGGACACAAGGAGTGATGTGGATGATTGGATGATGGATATTTCTATATCTGTGGTGTATGAATTATAAATATGTATAGTTGCATATAGCTTTACATGGAATTACTTTAGTTTCTTCTTACCAAAATGTAGGAATAGCTTAATTGCCAGTGACTCCCAAAATGACAAATACTCATGCAGCCATGCTTTTGCTGGTGAGGACGGGCTGATCTTTTTGTGCACTATACGCAAAAATGGCATATTGCAACATGTCTGATTAATGTCTGTAACATACAGTACATTGTTAGGTAGCACAAAAAAGGAGAGACTTTATGTTGTAATGGAATCCTGGTTTAGTAGTCTCAATATAAGAAAATTGTGACAGTAACAGTAATGCTTCCTGTTGTAAGTGATTTTTACAGGTATTTCACAGTATGATGAGTGAGAAAGCGTCATTGTGGCAGACAAATGTCAGTATTCTGATTCAGATCTGATGAAGTGTTCTGGTTGCATTACAGGATTTTGGATGGAAGATTAACTGCTGTGCTGAGTTTTGAAAAATGAACTCGGTATAGAGGAATGTGAGGTAGCAATTGTAAAAGAAACTATTTATATAAAATGCAATTTTAACAAAAATAAGAAGTCCCTCTTCCCTGCCATACCTACCAGCTTCCCTCTGCGAGACCATGTGTCTTTGTTTAGTTACTATAGCTGGTTTATCTTTGGTTATTGTTGTGTTATCTTCAATATTCTCTGTTCTTGCTCCAGTCTTATCTATAAATGATTCCCTGCAGCTCCATAAAAAACAAATTTTCCTGTGGGGATCTAATAAAAAAAAAATCACATGCCCCACACAGAGCAAAAAGATTCGTCTGGAGAAAAAAAAAAAATCAAAATTACAATGAGTTGCATATGTTTATATAATATATCTTTCTTCTTCTGTAGGGGATGTCCAGCGAAGTCGATGTTTGTCACACATCAAACACTCAGCAGAGTGGGTCTCGGTGTAAACACAAAATACCTATGGCGGGGCATGTTCCGCCATCACAGGGGTCCTATTGTTTGTTGAAGAAGTATTTTAGGAAACGATGTGAGGGCTGCAGCAATAGGTGGTCGGTGGTGTAGATTGAATAAGTGGGAGAAGGCAACAAAGTCCCTTTGGAGTTCTGTTTCCTGCTTCAGTTAAATTATCGGCTTTTGTCTGCGAACAATAATGACAACACATTCTAGCTTCATTATAAATCAATTTTTTAACACAGTCTCTTTCTTTTAAACAAAAAGTTGAGCTCATGCACAATAAAACAGACAGTTGATTAATTTGATGCATTCAGGGATTTTGCTGCTAAAAGAAAGTCGGCTTTTTTTCTTTATAAAGATTTTTGAAATAGTACCTGATTTTCATTGACCTATCTATTAATGAATATATCATTAATGCTTTAGTTTATCCGTTCTAGGGATGCACGGATCCACTACTTTTAAAATTCCGATCTGATTCCAGTACTTGAATTTGGATATCTGCTGATATGAAGTACTGATCTTATATCAGTGTTTAATTAATAAGCTGTTTTGAAGAGACTTAGATCATTCATCATTCATGTGTAAGACAACATCTGGCTTGACTGAAACGTTGCTTTCCCGACTTTGTAAAACAAACAAATTAACACATAGCTATAGATTCACTGTTTATATTAAGATTTAGTGTTATTTAATATTTATAGAATAATAACAATAATAATGCAGCGGCTCATAATTAAATCACAATTAAGTTACAAATTAATGTAATCAAACTTGAGGAAGTAAATCACAATTCACACAAGTAGTGTAAACATATGAAAAAGATATTTGTAAAAGTTTAGCGCTAATAGACACTTACACTCAACAAAGGTATAAATGACACCTGCTCTTTCTCCCATTTTTCACAAGTTGAAGTAAAAGATGTAAAAATATTCGCTCAAAATCTGACAGAAATTAATTTTTTTGTGTGCAATAAAAAGTCTTAGATCTTTTACTTCAGCTCCTGAAAAATGGTAACATAAAACCAGAGAACCAGCTTTTTGTGGATTATCCTATAGGGCGGTATTTCTGGGATATACTACAGAGTGGTTATGCGATATCCCTCATGTCATTAATCCTCTTGTGTTTCTTTTAGCTGTTTTTGTGATGTTTTTCTCTTTTCTGTTTTATGTTTGTTTTCTTCATATTTGGGACTTTGATCATGTGTTCTTGAGTGGACAGGAGATCGCTTTAGATGCAGATTGATTGTTCCACTGTGACATCACAGTTGGTTATGTTTGTTCCACTGTGACATCACAGTTGGTTGTGATTGGTCCACTGTGACATCACAGTTGGTTGTGATTGTTCCACTGTGACATCACAGTTGGTTGTGATTGTTCCACTGTGACATCACAGTTGGTTATGTTTGTTCCACTGTGACATCACAGTTGGTTATGCTTGTTCAACTGTCACAACAAAGTTGTACTGTTTGATCCACTGTGACATCACAGTTGGTTATGATTGTTCCATTGTGACATCACAGTTGTACTGTTTATTCCACTGTGACATCAAAGTTGCACTGTTTGATCCACTGTGACATCACAGTTGGTTATGTTTGTTCCACTGTGACATCACAGTTGGTTATGTTTGATCCACTGACATCACAGTTGGTTATGTTTGATCCACTGACATCATAGTTGGTTATGATTGTTCCTCTGTGAAAACACAGTTGTACTGTTTTCTCTACTGTGACATCACAGTTGGTTATGATTGTTCCACTGTGACATCACAGTTGGTTATGTTTGTTCCACTGTGACATCACAGTTGGTTGTGATTGTTCCACTGTGACATCACAGCTGGTTATGATTGTTCCACTGTGACATCACAGTTGGTTATGTTTGTTCCACTGTGACATCACAGTTGGTTGTGATTGGTCCACTGTGACATCACAGTTGGTTGTGATTGTTCCACTGTGACATCACAGTTGGTTGTGATTGTTCCACTGTGACATCACAGTTGGTTATGTTTGTTCCACTGTGACATCACAGTTGGTTATGCTTGTTCCACTGTGACATCACAGTTGGTTATGATTGTTCAACTGTCACAACAAAGTTGTACTGTTTGATCCACTGTGACATCACAGTTGGTTATGATTGTTCCACTGTGACATCACAGTTGGTTATGCTTGTTCCACTGTGACATCACAGTTGGTTATGATTGTTCAACTGTCACAACAAAGTTGTACTGTTTGATCCACTGTGACATCACAGTTGGTTATGATTGTTCCACTGTGACATCACAGTTGGTCATGATTGTTCCACTGTGACATCACAGTTGGTTATGCTTGTTCCACTGTGACATCACAGTTGGTTATGTTTGATCCACTGTGACATCACAGTTGGTTATGATTGTTCCACTGTGACATCACAGTTGGTTATGATTGTTCCACTGTGATGTCACAGTTGGCCTTTGAGCCATTGACTCCGACATGTTGTACCTCCATGTTTCTACAGTAGCCCAGAATGGACAAACCAAACACCGGTTCAAGAGGGGACTCTTCATGTTTTTTGCATTATTAGCAGCCACTGTAGAAGTGGATGAAGCGAGGGATACTCAGTTGGTTGCAATCTGCAATATATCACTGAGGCAACATTACAGAAACGGTTACTATGAAGACAGTTTTGTGAAACAATAAGATCCTTTTTTGCAACCAGAAACACAAGTGATGTGAAATGTGAGTCAGAGTTGGAGAACAGACAGTTTACCTGGAGGAACTGCCAGCAAGAATTGATTCACAAAGTCATAGCTGACTCAGAGTGAGACTTCTCCTTGAATTAGACTTGTGTTTCTGGTTACAAAAAGGATTTTACACTTCAACAAAAGGTCTAATTCTGTAGGAATTGTTTCCATAATGTTGTCACACACTTAGAATAACATCCTCAGCCTGTGAGTGGCAAAAACAAGCACTTTAGCTGAAGCGGACTAACTGGACCAATTCCAAAACTTTAGTTAAGTATGACTCATATATACACATTTACAACTTCAGTCCTATATTTGCATGTTTTAAAGATACCGTAATTCCCCTTTAACAGTATATCTTTACCCTGTGTCTCCTTAATTTGAAGCCAATTTTTGCTGTCAACATGTTCTTTCTCCTCTAACCCCCTGTGCCGCTGCAGGAAGGTGGATGTAATCATCAACATACTGTATGTGAAGTGTGATTGGAGCACAGGAGCAGAGAAGGTGGAGGCACTGGCGCTGGAGAGGTGGATGTGAGGTGGGCAGGCGGTAACAGAAGAGCTGTTCTGCTACTTTGTCCAACAGCACGGAGAGCTGACCTTGAGGGGAATGGGGAAAATTGACAGGGGGGGAGAGCGGTAACAAGGGCCAGCTATATATCAGGCAGGCAATTTGGAGCGGTTTATCCGATGAGGGTCAATTCCTGCTGCAGTACCATAGATCAGAGTTTTCAAGCCTGAGCGTGCCTTCATGGGGAGAGGTTCAGATAGATCCATTTTTGAATGACTAAGCCGCTGATCAAGCCGCAGCAAATCATTCACACAAAACATAGAGGAGTGGGGTAATCATGAGGATTTGTGATGCAGGAAAACGTGCATCAGCAGATTTATCTCCTGCTATTTGTGGCCTTGCTTCTCTGGCTCTGGTCCAAATCAAATCTCTTTTAAGAGGCAATTCCACAATGTTCCTTTCAATTATTTTACAAATCAAGGACATGGAACAGGTTATTATCGAGAGGATACAGGCGTTAATGTTATTATTATTGCCGGCGATAAAAAGGAATACCATCATTTGTGACCAAAACGTATTCCTCTGTATAGAAAGACATCAAAGATCTGCACTAAATCTGTCTCTGTGTTACGCTGCAATGCCAAGAGAGAGTAATTTTACAGATGCCTTTACTCTGTGTCTGACCTTTTCTAATGCTGCTTCTATTTTGGATCACTGTCTCTCCACACCTCAGAGACTGGCCAGATGGCTGGTCTATTGAGTGATAAAATTTGAGAGACAAGAGCACTGTTACACCATGAGACTCTTTGGCTCAGGCCCCAGCTTCAGTGGAGGCTGGAATGAGCACATAACTCCAACACAACATTTGAATTTCCCTTCATTATCTTCTCCTCCTGCATGGCCAACAGACTGAGCCCAGTTCATATGCTCTGAGTGGCAAGTCAATATAATGAAGATGGTGAGTTATACAGGACATCCACAAGCAAACTGTTCCAACCTCAATGGACTATTGTGTAGGATCTATGACGTTTCTAAAGTAAAATTCTCTTTGTAAAGCCAAATTATGAGACTCTATAACTAAATAATATATTAATAAGTGAGGACATCTTGTGGACAAGGTTAATTTTGCACCATGTTGATGTTTGAAAGGACACATTTCTAGATTAAATGTAATTTTTAACATGTACTCAATGTAGCCAGTACCATGTGTCTGTATGGGTTGATTTGGTTTGAAAAAATGTATACTTTCCTATATTAGGAAGGATCCATCATTATTGTGACTGTGCTGTAGCGGTCAAAGGAGATACTGCTTCTGACCCATGTTCCATTTTGTTTTAAGGTTACAAAAAAAGAAGAAGAAAGGATTACAACACAACAGAGTTTACAGCTATGTCTAATGCAAAGTAGCACCGACTTGTGTCAAACAGTGAGGGGGTCAAAAAATGTCAGTTGTTGCTAAAATAGCCTGCAGGTGCAGGGAAGGTTCCAGTGTTTCTGCTGGTAAGGTTTTGGCACCGCAAGCAAAAATAAAATCACAAAAGAAGACAAAACATTCAGTGATAAATCATCTGATCCACTGAGTAACGTGACTGCATATGTTACATTTCCAGAACTGGGCCATAGTTCAGAGACCTCTGGTTTTATATTATTGTAATTCCTGCAGGTAAGCAGACCCACTCTACCTCCCACTCTACCTCCTGAGCTACAACCACCCAGACACCAGTTAGTTATAATAGTAATATGCAGATTCTCGGAAAATCTAATATCTGTTACCATGCCAACATGGTATCGATGAAATGTCAGGGGATAACCAAACAAATTCATCCTGTAGGAACCATGAATGCCTCAGTGCCATTTCATGGCAATTCATTGACTGACTTACGATCCTTAAAGCCCTCCAACAAACGTGGTTTAAAAAAATCCGACACTATCATTTTTTATAAAACCATGTGACCATGTTTGCATTTTCCAGCAGCTATTTTAGTGCTGAAGTGCCTATCCAAGCGCTGTACAGTTTTAAGCCTCTCTCTATCTTATTATAATTCAAATCTCATCATTGTGTGACTGCTTGGGTCAATGACTCATTCATTCTAGTTAGGTGTTGGATTAAACGCATCCATTAGTGTCTTTGCAATGCCATGCCTGCGTCACAAGCATTTATCCTGAGTTTAGTAAATCCATTTATCCATGAATTCATAACTATATAGCTTTGTCAGCTTGAGGACGTAAGTATATATACTGGCTAATACCTAATGAAAGCATAACAAAACAGAATCAGAGCCAGAAATGGTCGGATGAGCAGGGTGCATTACCATGGAGATCACGGGAGAATATTTATGCAATGTGATATGAGCTACAGTCAGTTCCCTGCTTACAGTCTACAGGATTTTCACTGTATGCCATCATAAAGCAGATATACTACATAGACGACAATGCACTTTCGCATCTTATCTGTGCTCTGCTCATTTTCCGCTTGAGGAAGTTGGGAAAATTGACTTAGAATTGCTCCATGCAAAGTAGCTGCACTTTCCACTTACATGGTTAGACACAGGGCATCGGAGTGTGGCGCAGGTATGCACGGTTTTCAACGACGCCGGAGACCCACAGCGTCCGTGCTGCAAATAAAAACCATCAGCACTCGCGCTCTCATTAATGTACTGAGGTGTGCGGAGGAATTTAGGATGCAGCTCCTTTCCCGTGGAGATGCATAAAAATGCTGTGTATGCTTGAGTAAAATAATGGATTATGCGGCTAAAGTGCCACCTTGGTCTCCTTCTGAAACACAATTTGTTGACTATTTCGAAAAGATGACACAGATTGTCCTTTTCTTGCATATGTAGGCGTACTTCTTCTGATATAAAACATACTTTTTTGTACAACAAATTCCCATGTTGCACTTGATTTGAACAGCCCACTCTCTACACTCTGCACTACAGCGGTCAGCATAATTTGATTGAAACCCTGAATACATCCACACACACACACACGGGTGCATCAATATGTACCACTTGTTTGTGCAATATTCTTGTCCTCTTTAGCTAAAGAGTGGTAGCACGCAACACAGCCTCATCCATCATAATAATTTCACGTATTTCAGAGAATAAAAATGCTAATATGGAGACATACAGAGTAAACAAAGTTCTGAAGAACGTGAAGAAGTCTATAATGCAATACAATTTGCATTTCATACATCTGTTTTTATGACAGGTACATACAATCCTTTATTTCCGCCTCACAGAACTAACCATGAATGCTAATTCTGCCTTCCCATCAGAAGCATTGTAAGAAAAGGGATGTAGGCCCTGGACAGTCTGAAAAGCTCCTAATGAATAATTAAATGGTGCCACCGCAGTTAAGGCATAATTTACCTCACCATTTCTCAGTGATTTTATTAAGGATTGCGGCTTGGCTGGCCAGTCAAGTTGGAATCCATGCAATATTCATCAGAGAAAAGATACATGGGACAACTCACAGACTGAGGATTTATTTCAAAAAAACAACAATGACACCAACAAATCCCACCCTCTTGTAAAAGCCTGGCATGCTTCACGGCTCTTCCAGCCTACATGTGGCGGATTTGTGGCAACCTTTCTGCAGCGAGCCAAATGGCTTGAGAGGAGCTGTTCTTATACCTTATAATGCTACGGTGGCCTCCGGGGAATAAGGCAGCAGAAAGGTGCTGCAGGCCCAGGAGCAGTGAACGCATCATCATGCTGTCCTGTATGTGCGGTACATACTGTATGAGCCAAAAAGTTACCAGTTACCTGAGACATTTTTAACACTTTCAGAACTATAATACTTCTTACTGTTACTTCTACAACTGCTGCTGAAAGGTGGGAAAAGTATTCAATTGATTCAAGTAGGAATATCTCACTGTCAGAATACATTACACATGTAAGTCCCAAAGTAGTACAAAAGCAACAAAATGTGCTTTAAGTATAAGTATGCAGATTGGTCCCTGTCACCGTTTTATCATTATCATACTGGATCAATATTATTTATACATTACCATATAAGCAATTCAATTAATATTATAGTTGGTTTGGATGAATCTCATTTTAACCACTTCATATACTGTTGGGAAATGTAATCTGAAAAAATTCATAATATTTTATAAGCCAATTGGTGACACTTTATAATAACCATCATATAATGTACTATAATAGTAGTCATACAGAAATAGCCAATCTTCTCGCTGATGGTCTGTTTACGTAGATAATATAGACGCATCAGTATTAAATTGAGACCCCTTTATAACAAATTTAAGGTCATTGTAATGTAAAAGTACAGTACTTGAGTAAATGTACATAGCTATTTTTCACTCCAGCTGCTGCTTATACTGGCACTACTACTATAATAATAATAATAAAATCATAATAATAATAATAATAATAATAATAATAATAATAATAAACGTAAGCATGAGTGCAGCCTGATTCCATTTACTAATCAGCTATTTGGTTTTGGTCGATGAAGCAACATCAAAGAGAAGTGAATGAAAATGTGTCTACAGATGATATTATGAAGGCGAAACCAGCTTTAAAGGCTAATTTTGACATCCTTTAACAAGTGTCAGGTGGATTATTATAGAAGGAATAAATAAAAAAATGTCACCTTCATCTCTTTAAGTGGTGTCTCTTCCTTTGGTGCCTTATTTAGGCTTTGTACAGATTTATTCTCTCAGGCATCATCACACCACTTTATGCACTTTATTTCCTTAATTGTACATTTGCTAAATGGTTTACTCTATATATTATTTATAGTACTACACTATTTTAAGAGTAATTACCAGCAACTGGATGATGTTATTTCCAACTTGTAGAGGAAGTTGTCATATTAAAATGTTTCTACCACACATGGTTTCTTGTCTGACTAACATCTTGTTAGTCGATACTTTGCCTGATAAAATACTTGGCAACTTACAATATTTATTTTGCAGACTAACACCAATTTCACATTTTATGACATCCTTTTTTCCTTCAATGGCACCAGCTTCTCTGATTTCAGGAATATACCCCACAGAGTTGTTGCCAACTACACTAATTATAGTTACGTAACACAGCACATCAGTAACTAACTTCTATGCTGCTTCCTCTACCAAATCCAGCTTTATTTCTCCTGTGTGAGATCAATAAAGTTTATCAGATTTCATTTTATCTTATGGTATGACAAAACAGAGGTCCCCCTGGTAATTTCAATATCAGATCTGTGGTGATCAATTTAATCAAAAGCTGATTTTTTTTGTTCAGTGAATTAAAATCCAGAATTTTATTTTGTAAGACAAAGGACCAAATGCAGCTTTATGGCTGTCTTGCATTGCTGAACCGTCCAAACCCTCCGTACAGAAAAAAACCCACAACGGGCCAGAACAGGGTTTTAATGCAGTGAACATCTGTATGCAGGCAAGAAGGGTTCGGTAGGCAGGAGGGATGAAATATTCATTACTTGCTGTCTTTTGACAATGAAGCTACATGACAATGGTCTCACTTTCAAATGTCTGAGGTGCACAAATCCAGAAGGGAACTTACCTTACATAATTTCTGCTTGTTTCATTCAGCGCTCAAGTGCCAAAGCAAAGTAGACACTCAAAATTCAACAGAACAATTAGATGAGAGGTTACTGAATCTCTGCGATAAAAAACAGTGTCCTTGAAAAAGGCACACCTACAGTGAAAAAACACATTGTATGTAAATATGGGGAAAGCAGGCCATGAATATTTAATTTTCAGGCAACGTAGCACAGAAGATAAAAATAATGTTCCCTTCAAGTGAGGACCCTCTTTATGAAATCGGGGTAAAAGCTATTCTGTGTTATCAGATTTTCTATGAAGCCCGGCGTTTCTTTTGAATTGCATCATCTTTTATTTAAATGTCAGGACCCGGCTTTCTGGTGCTGGTGTTAGATGATGACTCCTGCTTTTCACAGCTTCCAGAGATGAGGTGGGATGAGGGAGACTCAAGAATCGGACTTGATTGAACTGGGAACACAAAAGGTCATTTAAAAAAAAATGCAGATTCTACTTTTTTGTTACAATGAGGGATTTTCCTCTCTTAGATGCACTACATAGAGGATTTCATCTTTCCAACAATAAACAGGATATTCTGTACATAAATCCTAATATTCTACTGACCTTAAATCCATTCAATATCTGATGTCAACAAACAGTGAGATGGATCTAAATCTAAATCTACGGGAATCTCTACTCTAAAAACAGTTTCGATAAAGAATGACAGTCTGTCTGATATGATGCTTTGACGCCTATATGAAGTTTTAAAGGTCCCTTATTGTATAAAGTGAGATTTCCTGTTTTGTTTTTATTTTGATACAGGTCTACGTGCAATACTAAAACTGTTAAAGTATCAAAACGGTCAATCCACTGAGGATTTAGAACAGCCTGTATTCAGAAACCGTGCCTTAAAAAAGCTGTGAGGACTTCTGGACGGTTGTGATGTCGCCACGATACAGTCACTGCCTCTGTCCGAAAACAGGCCAATACTGCGAGAGTAGTAACTGAATGGAGGGAATATCTGAGTTAATCTTTACCCTAAATATCTTTTAATGACTGACTCCAAGAACAACAGCAAAAACAACAAAAATCAAGCCGGACTGGTCAGAAACAATCCCAACTCAAAGTCTACTTGCTTGTTTTTTGAGGGCTCTCAACTATCACAGAGTTGTGGGTGGCAGGTACTCTTAAAATATCAAAATGACTCCATAACTCACTATCTATCTGAAAAGAGAGAGGATCCACAGGGATCCTTGTGATAAAGTATTTCTGCCTCGTCTGCATTACCTTGCCACATATGAGATGTTTTTATTAAAAATGCCCTTTCTGAGACCTACTACTGCTTTTAAATTATCTTTTGTAAGAGTTTTGTGAAGAAACTGAAAATGACTCCAGTCTTTAAGCCCTTTCTAAAAATTCATAAACCATGAAACTGTTGTTATCTTCGCAAAGAATGGAGCACTGCTGTGGAAAAAGTGCATTGTGTTTGAGACCTTTGTGATAAATGTGACATCTATAGCCAATCTGCTATTCATGGCTTTGTTTTAGGAGCAAAGATGCTTAAATATAAAAAGGTCATGTGCTGCTGGACAGAGATGTCAGTGCTGATGCAAAACTTGCACACTGTCTTGCAACTGCAGTTCCCATGAGTCCGGTGCAAACAGTACAAGTGGTTCTTGCTTGGTCGGTTCTACAAGAAAGTTCTTTCTTCACAAATCACAAATGTTGACAAGCGTACAACAATTATGGCTTTGTTTAATAAAGATGACTGTCGGGAGAGTATATTAAGAAGTTTATGGACTGCAAAAATAAATGGTTCCACGATGCAGCATACTGAAAGTTAATGTGTTGTTCATTATAGAGGCCAGTAGATCAAGAGATGTTACTCAGTATGCACACATGCATATGAGATTTTAATACTGAGGAACTAACAGCTCACTGAAGTCAATATATCATTTAAAGGGACCGTTCACTGCAGAATCAAAATACATGTTGTGTATACATATTTTTCCTCTTGCCCATTGTGCTGTTTATCCATCTAGATTATTTTGGTGTGAGTAGCTGAGTTCTGGAGATAGTGGTCGTAGAGATGTCTGCCTTCTCTCTAATATAATGGAGCTAGATGGCTCTCGGCTTGTGGTGCTCAAAGCACCAAAAAAATATATTTGAGAATCTCAACAGCAACGTCTCTTTCCAGAAATCATAATCATGGGAGGTAAACATTAATGGTGTCCTCCTTGGCTGAGCTGTAATGTTCCCTGGCTTAGTTAGCTTGCCTCTCATCCACGAGTACACACATGTTTCCTTCTCAGGGGTGATATGATTGGTAGGTGTATTTTTGGAGAAGAAAATAAGTTCATACAAGAAACTGCTCAAAACAGGGTCTATGGATTTTCTTGGGTAACCGGGTCATGATTTCTGTAAACTGACATTGCTGTTAAGTACAGGTGACAAAGCTTCAGGGTATAACCTTGGATCATAAACTGTCATTGTCTAGACAATGATAACAATGTGAGCAAAATACGAAGGGGTGTGTCAGCTGTAAGTTCTAAATGCTTCAGTTCTGTCACAGCTTTATTACTGTTTTGTGATTTGGTCCAGTGCTTCAATGAAAGAGTAATACGATTTTTAGAAAAAATTGCAATTAGCTCAAAATAAAGCAGCACATGTGCTTGACAGTGCTCTTACACAGCTAATGTAATATACATGCATGACAGACTGAGTTGGCTAAGTAAAAGTCAAAGATCCATCTATGCTTTACTAAATTTTGTCAGAAACATTCTGGTGACACAATTCCCAAAGATATTATATGAAAGGTTTGCTTTGCTCAACATATTATGCAACAGAAAGAAGATTCTACTGAAAGCAAATACAAGTGTGACACAGAAAACAGTTATTTACAGAGCTGTGGTAAGTCAGAATCCATTGCCAATGCATAATATTAAAAACAATGGTGTTGAATCTGGGTTAAGGTAGAAATTGCCCTTGGCAGTGAATGTGAAATGTATTTCAATACCCTATTTTCTTGGAATCAAATATGGGAAAGCACAGTATGGATAATACAATTTAAGAAGGTCAGATTTAAAAAGATTTATATTCTATTAACATATGCTAAATATTTGTACGATTGCAAAAGTTGATTTATAATTTTTTGTGTTGTATTGTATATTAAAAAGGTGACAATGTTGTGTCTCTTCTGTATTTACTTGATTGCTCATTTGATAAGATGACCTTTTTTGTTTGTTGTCTTTATGTGGCTGGAGAGTGTACGACTGGATGTGAGGAGGAGCCCAGGAGATCCCCATTAACACCAGCATAAGCACTTGCTGGTGTTAATGGGGATCCTAGTTAAAAGAAAAAGAAAAAAAGTTTTTCAGATGTAAAAATAAGTATTTGATTTGGGGTCGGACTGTCACTTAAAGATGCAAACATCATGAATCGGTCCTCATACTGTATCCTGGTACAGTTTCCCCACAGAAAAAAGCAAGAAAAAAACACACTCACAGAATTCATCAAGCATGCAACCAAATTCACCAGCTCCAGTCAACCCATCTGTCAGACCTTTACAGTTGCACAGTAAAAAGAAATGCAAACTCCATCACTAAGGACCCTTCACAGCCTCTTCACCGCTCCTTTCAGCAGCTCCCACCAGGCAGCCGCTTCAGAGCACCTCTGACCAGAAAGAGAACTCACAAAAACTCTCATTTCCACTGCAGATCCATTTTAAACAAGGTCAAAACGACTTTCACTGCTTTTTGACGCAGCTTTGCACACTTGCTCTTATTCTTTTATGGAAATGTTTGTGTTTGTTCTTTATGTTGTTTGTGAGCCCTGAATTGAGGACAGTTGTCTATCATGACATGATAGACAACATTGTTCGCAACTTCAATTATCACAGATGGGCCACAACAAATCCTTCCAACTTAACTAAACATTCTTTACCCTAATCTCTCAATTCTGGTGTTAAACCGGACTAAGAAATATGTTCTGAAGTGTTTATGGTCAACACTTTGGTGTCACTCTGCCCCCCTCTTGTGGCACTGATGTCTCTTCTTTCAGTGCTGAAATGCACTTTCAGGTCCAACTATTATTTTGACCTCTGCCACAGTTCTTTATTATCACAGCCGACACCAGCATGTGTCACTTGTCCCCATACTGTGGTTTTTGCTATTTTACAATCCACTTACAAAATTACCAACCAAATTCCCAAAATAAAAGTTGGCAATACACGTTTCTGCAAACCACAGATATGTTGAAACATTACATTTCTTATTGTTGGACCCTTGTTACGTTTCTCTGGGTAAAATTTTCAATTTTATCTTGTGACAACACTGTGCTTATGCTGTGGTTAGGTTAAGCCACAAAAAACACTTGTTTTGGGTAAGAAAGAGACATATTTTAGCTTAATATAACCTGGCTGGAGATGCCCTGACTTCCCGTCAAAAATATCAGTTTAGTTGCTTATGACACGCACAACTGTGAACTGTGGTGTGCTGGCATTTGGGCTGTAAAAAATTGTTTGGCCTTACTTGAATGCTTAATAGATTATCAAAATAGTTGCAAATTATTATTTTTTTCAATTGAATGATTAATGAATCTATTATTTCATTCTTAAAAGTACTTTATTGAGAACAGTATAGGATCGAGAATCAAACCTTGTTGAACACCTGACTTATCGCAATGAAAGAAAGACCCGCCAGTGAGGTACGTATGAATCTCACTGGTGTCAAAACTGTTTTTTTGGTCAATAAAATGGAGCAATCATCTGTATCAAAGGCTCTGCTGAGATCAAGAGTGATTAAAATAGAGCAATCCTCAACACTAGCAGCCAGTAGTCGATCATTAGTGAGTGTTGGAGTAGCTGTTTTGGTGCTGTGAAGGGCTTTAAAGTCAGATTGATTAAAAAAAGAAAAGAAAATGTTGGTGTTATCCTTCAAAGCATTTACTTAAGGGGGAGCTACTTTTTCTAAAACCTTGGATAAAAGATGGGTAAAAATCAACACAAAGCAGGCTTAAATGGTGCAAAGGAGATCATATAGGATTTCCATCGGATACAGAAATGTTTTCAAAAAAAAAGAAAAGAAAAAGAAAGCCAACAATTACAGTCAAAAAGGGAAAAGAGAGAAAATATATCACCTCACCCTCGATGTAGTACATGTGTCATACAAGGTCTTTCATGACCTGTCACACAAGACTTTCTGAAGAGACCTGTGTGACCGAGATACAGCACAACGCAGCTGCTTGGTCTCTATTAAGTTTATAAGACATGTTGCTAACAGAGAGAGATTGATGATAGCATCTGATGCAATTTACTCCATGTCCAGGGTTACTGGTTCACATTCTGTGGTTAATAGTGAAAGTACAGGTCGCCAAGAAAATCTCCTCTGAATCTGTCAGCTGGAATTGAACTCCAGGCTTAAACAGCAAAGCCTCTGGAATGGATTTTTTGTTTATCTGCAAATGCAGATGGGAAAATTCACATACGATTTGTGTAGTGTGTAAATGACAACAATTGCACAGGGTTCAGGGTACTTCCAATAATCATTCTGCTTAGAAAACACTGACATGCAGAGTGTTTGCTTGTAACAAAATGTATAAATCATTATAATGATTGTGTAAAAAGGGGAATTATATTTTAGAATGGGTATTAACGAGCTGTGCTCCCAGACACAATACACTAACAACGACAACAACAACAACAAGAGGAACTATTTCAATACAATCAATGCGGCTGGCTCTCCCATTTAGAAGAAGAGTGTCCACAGTCAGGACTTTGTAGAGGAAATGAATCGTTAAATCTGAAAAATTACCATGTTAACTAGATTAGGCAGGGCAACTTATCAAGTAATCTCTTGATAGGGCATCTGAACATTGTGATGGATTGCGTGCTGTCCTTTTGTCTCTGAAATGTATTCTTAATTGCCCGTTGCAATTACGTTTGGCCACAGAATAGACATATTAGTAGGTGTTCTGTTTCCCCAAAGACATTTTCATTTGAATTTGTTTTAAGGTTCCCTGAGGTGTGTCCCGCTCTTTATGCAAATAAAATGTGCTATGAGTCCATCTACATCTTAGAATACGAAAGTGCATTTTTCTCTTAAATCATAATGCTTAATGTTGATGGATATTGTTAGCTTTTCATTTGTAAATACTGTAAATGATATTCCTTTGCATCATGTTTGCATGAGAGCTACACTGATAAATCATGCAATATATCAGTACAAACCTGGCAGACATATGTTGGATGTACAGTAGTTTTGAAACAGTGTCAGTTCATACAGTAGTTTGTCCACAAGCACAAACAGACAGCTCTTTTTGTTAAATGTTAAATGTCCTGCTCAGGTTTTGGACCCATTTTACTCTTCATGCATCTCAGCTCAATCAGATAGCCGTTGAATATAAAAAAACCTCAGTGTAAGTTAATCCAAATTGATTTGAGTCCACACCACAACGATAACGACAATGACAGCATCGAACGATATCATCTGGATCTGGATAGAAACACTAACAGCCAATCAAAATCCATCTAAATTTACAGGGCCATCAATAAGCTTAATTTTGAGGACATTGTTCTCCAAAATAACATTGCAGGAGAGCTTATAATAATGATTTCTACCTCTTGTATGTAAGCTAACTAGGGCGTTTAGAAGACACCTTTCAGATGGTGTAGTCTATTAACTCAGTCTTGGTTACTTAAAAAACATATTTAACGCTTATATAATGTATATTAAGCTGAAAAATTGTCTTTTTACCTGAGACATAATGCAAAACGGACTTTGGTGCTGAATGGGATCTCTGAAGTTCAATTTGTCTTTACTGATTTCTTCTTTGACGATCGGCAGGTAACTGATGTTGACTGTTGACTTGAGTGTTGGATATTCTCTGAACTCCTGTAATCTTTGAAGAATTTCATAAAACCATTTCCTTCTGGGGTTGATTTGTATCTTTCTCTGTGCAACATACAGCATTAACAGTGCCTCAAAATCCATTTTCCGAAGCAGCCGAATCAGCTGAAGCACGCAGCACCTGCTTGGCGCTAATGTCTACAGAAATGTATTGTTCATCAGTGTGAATACTCACGTCGTTATCATTATCGTTATGGTTACAGGGATCATTCTTGGTGTGGATGGCCCTTAAGTCTGGATTTTAACTGGATATGAGGTTTGAATGCCACCTTGCTTGGAACGGGTTCTGTTAAAAAAAAAAAAAAAAAGTCCAAATATCGATAACTGAATTGACCTAAAATATCCAGCACTGGTCAAGCTGTAGTTTGCTTGATGCTATCTGACTTTTTCACATCACTCATAAGAGTGAATATCTCCTCTGCTGGAGATAGAATTTGATGTACATGCCAAAAGTTGTAACTGTGCAGGCACAAGATGTCGTTTGAGAAGAGACAAGCGGAAAATCAAGTAAGCTCTCCCACAAGACATTTGTCCAAGGGTTGACATGTGTGTTAGACAGAGATTGGATCTTTGTTCTGAGGAGAAATTAGATTTCCGTGACAAGAGAACCTGAGAGAGCTAAGGATTCAAACAGAAAGCGTGTGTGTGTGTGTCTGTGTGTGTGTGTGTGTGTGTCTGTGTGTGTGTGTGTGTGGCTAGGGACTGAATGAAAGAATCAAATGGTACAGAGATAACTGTGTGTGCCCGTGGCTGCCCCTGTGAGTGGGAGACTGCTTCTTAAATGCTACTTATTTTAGGTGCATTAATTTAATGTCAGTCCTAGTTTCTGGAGATGAGAATGAATTACACTGACCTCCTCCTAAGTGAATTAACATGGGTGATTGTGGATGTAATTGCTAATTAGCATGACTCACTGATTCTACAGTCTCACAGGTGGACCGTTTTCACTCTCGGAGGAAACCTCATGAACAAGGCCTTGAAATTAATACCAACTTTTCTTAAATGTGCGAGCAGCCGTTCTTCTTTTGGGAGATCACTTCTTTTTAATGAAAAGAAAAATGAGCCACGATGTCACGCCGTGCACAGAAGTACAGTAAGTCTGCAGCAGACAGAGCAGAAGATTCAATTCATATCACGAAAGGTTACGGGAATCATTTTTCTTTTGACAGCCTGGCCTGCAACCCTATTCTTCTTAATATTTGGAAGCACACACCATCTCCCCTGCCATCAAATACTTCTAGATAATATCATAATGGGAGACACAAACAGCCCGCTTGCCCTTTGACCTCATGATCTCATAAAAAAAGCCAAAAGCTCAAATCTCCAAGCACCACTGCTTTAAACATCACTCCTTCCGCAGGTTTGAAGTAGGTGAGCACCTTTGTTTACTTAAATCAAAATCCAATACACCACCCTGGCACTTTTCTCTCCCGCTTTTTTGCTTCCACAGCACTCAGCTGTGGCACGGCTCAAACAGACGCCCTTGACTTTTCATTACGTTATTAACCTTTCGGGAGGTGAGCTATGATTCAAAGGTGGGCACAGAGTCCCTGGAGGCTGCTCTGTAACACTACCAGATGACTCAGGCAAAAAGAACAGAGGAGACGTAGCGACAGAGAGAATGGCGGATGAGAGGGGAGCAGGTAGGGCAGGTGTTTCTGACAAATGGAAAACAACAGATGTTTAAAAAGTCTTGTTGTGTTGAGTCCCAGTATCACTGCCTGAATGCATAAAGCCGACAACTATTGCTCACAGAGGAATGAAAAACAACAAATGTGCCATTTTGTCTGGATAGATATTAGTATCATACATCACTGGCTGGATATCAGTCTTGTATGGGAGCTGCAGCCTGGCTTCTAATTCTGCAAAGAGCTTGTACACTTTAGCAGGAGGTTTAGCCGTGCTCCGTCCAGGCTACATCCCAGGTTATATCTCTGTGATAAACAAAAAAACTCCCATGAGGGCTAAATGAGGTTGTGATCTCAGAAGAGGGTTTTTATTACAAAGCCACAGTGTATTGTTAAAGATGTCTTAATGCCTCAGTTTAAGAATAATGCTGGTGTTGTTTTATAGTTAACTTATTGCCAACAATGTATTGGTCCAGGCTGAACTCAGAACATAAAAAAATATACACTGATCAGAATAACATTAAAAGGACTCACAGGTGAAGTGAATAACACTGATCATCTCTTTACAATGCAATACTCCACTGCGAAACCCTGAATACTGGCATTCATGTGGCTGCCACTTGACATGCACCACCCACCCAAACACTGTTGCAGATCAACTACACCCCCTCATGGCAACAGCACTTCCTGATGATGGCAGTTGCCACCCTCAGCAGGAGTATGCACCCTGCCACACAACAAAAACTGCTCAGGAATGGAGAACGTGCAAAGAGCTCAAGGCGTTGAACGGAGGCCAGTACTAGAAATCTGTATTTGTGGTTAGAGAGGCAACCCTGTGGTTTCAGGGTTACGACAGTGTTTCACGTCTTACCAGGGTACATCGCCTTAGTAACTTATGCTGCACATCTAACCTGCTCCGGAGCAAGTTGTGTTTAAGATAACAGATCAATATGTATAAAAGCATCGGTGTCCGACGAATCAGTTCTCTGGAAAATGGCATTATCATAAATGGAATGTCTCATGGAGCTCGCTGCCCAGATCGTGAGGTGTACTCCTGTGTAGGAGGAGCCCTCCTGTCTTCTTCGTTTCATTTTTTCCTGTTGGCTGCAAGCAGCAATGTCAAAGCTATTTCATGATGCTTCTGTATACCGATATCCTCTGACAACAGAAACACATTGAAGCACTAAAGCCTTATTCTTGCTGTAAGATATGAAAGTTTGTTTCAATATTTATATCTTATTTACTCACAACAGCAAAGGGGGGGGGGGGGGGGTGCAGCTGGAAGAATGATTTAGACCTAATGGAATACACAGATGTCATTATAGTCAGATCTACTCCTGCCCTAATAATAGGGCAGTGATATATCATAAGCCAATAATACATTTGTAATAATAAACATTCACACAGTCAGTAATCTTTTGTCTGCTTTGTTCTTACTGTATTTGGCAGGTGGAACTTTGTTGCTTTTAGCCTGGATTATGTGCTTAACTTTGTCTATGTGTATAATATTATATCATAGTCTTATAGACTTTGTGATTGATCATATACTGCAAAATTTCACCTATTGTGCAAACGCACTCATGGCTAGATGTGGAAAACCTGGGTTGACTTATCGATTTGATAACCACCTTCATGTGATCACTTAGTGATACTGAGATTGTTAGGGTCTGTGAAGCCAGGTAGCAGAGTCAGTCTGGGGGCTGACCAGGAGGCCCCAAGCGGGAGGCCGTGACCGAGGGCAGAGGCCCTCTGGAGGCCTAACGTGAGGCCGGCGGTGAAGGCAGAAGCCTAAGGAACTGAAAATAAGCTTTTAAAATCCAGAAACCATGTAATACAAAAAATATAAAGTAGCAAACAAAAGCTAAGACAAAGTACCAACTGAGAAGTACGAAGTACAACTAAGTAAAAACAAGAGGAACAAAAAAAAACACACAGGATTACACAAGAAGGAACACAGGGGAACACAGGATGAACTGACAAAGACAAGAGGGAGCACAAAGACTATATACACACAAATGAGGATGAGGTGCAGGTGGAGTGAGGTAGAGCAACGCAGGTGAGGGAAATAAATGGAAAAACACTAGAAACAGGGAAGAGGATGATGGGCTGGAAAAGCTGAAGACACAGAAAGGAGGGAAAGGCTATAGAGGGAAATGCAGAGCAGGTGTGGGCAACAAGGACACAGGAGGAGAAATTACACAATAGGAGGAAATGAAAAGAAAACACTGATCCTGAAACGCCTCGTCAGTAGTCCCGCCTTTAATTCTGTGACTTTGTGACATCATACTATGTCTCCATGTCATACATTTGCTTAATTTAAGCATATCGGCCAGTTTGGCACGGAAGAATTAATTCAGCACAGCTGCTGTGTTGCTGTTAGCGGTGCTGGCTCAGGCGTGTGTGAGCTGACCAATCAGAGCAGACTCGGTATTCAGGAGAGGGGGCCTTAAGGAGACAGGAGCTAAAACAGCGTTTCAGACAGAGAGTGAAATACAGAGCTGCAGCACTGGACAGAATGAGAAAACAGATGTGTTTTTTGAACATTAAAGCATGTAAACTTATTCTAGTAGTAACCCAAAATAAAATTATGATCCTGTAAATGAGCTTATGTCTCCTTTAAAGCTTTCATTGAGCTGGCCAGATGATGTACCTGTTGTGGCAAATACAACCTTGCTACAGTAAATTCAGATAAATGACATCACAGCTCTTAAATCCTGATGAGCTAAGTGGGACGCACATGTGATCACTTTTGAACATACGAGAGGACCAGAGGGGGGTTTGCCACATGCCACATTTTACTTGTGTATTCAACGGTATGACTCAATTAAAGCTCAAGGCACCTTTGTCAATCCTAGAGAATTTTAAACGACGCCTAATTCATTACAGAAACCTGTGTTACACATTCACCATGTGATCACAAACAACAGTGAAGCCAGCAGTGATCCATCAATCCACAACAAAAGACTCTTCATAATCATTTAACCTTTGTGCCCAATTTCATGCGTATATAAAATAAGAACTTGACTTTTTTTTTTGACTCTACAACTGTATTACGTGCACATCGGCTCCCGTGGAGCTTCAGGGAGCAACAAAGGAGAGTTCCACATTAAATAAAAAATGAGCAAAGCGAGGGAAGTTTCATTATTCATCTCACACTGGCATGCCCAACTCCCCAGCTTCCCGAAGGGAACACTATGAAATTTCAATTGGCATCATTCTATGTGTTGAGTTTTAATGTCAATATCGTAGACAGTCTTCAACAGCCTCGCAGCCTCCCTTCTGACTCCAACAAGACACTTCAAAGGAGCACTTCTCTGAATCCCTCAGTCTTGCATCAAAAATGTTAACCTTGGAGACATGCTAACTACCCGGCCGTGTATGTTCCCGAATTCCAATGAAGATTCTGATCATTCGAGACAAGGAAGAAAAGAGGAGTCAACCATGCCCTCTGCCCGTCGATCTGTCCATCTTCCCATCTGACCATCGCTCTGCTTCTCTCCGCGGAGATCCAACTAACATGCCTCCGTGTTCATTCTTAGAAAAACTGCTAGATCAAGAAAAGCTCTAAAAAATTCAACACTTAAGTTGAAACACTACTGACATTTACTGTAAGAAATCAACAGAGATATACTCTGAGCTCTATGTTCTGCAACACTCATGTTTACACATTATGATGCACATTAACAAAAAGAAAGCCCTTGAATAAAATAGAAGCCCTCATTCCATCTCATCTGAAGGCAAAAAAAAAAAAAAAAAAGAAAAAAAAGAGCAACAACAACATAGCAAAGCTGAGCTGGTTCTTTTGGGGCCTGTGTTACTGCTGCTCACTTAGCCTCAGGTGTGGAGCTCTAATGGTTGGCAGCGAGGACTCCACCTGAGTGCCAATGTGCCCATAATAATGCCAGAGCTTTGGAGGTAGAATCAGAGATACACTGGCAAGAATATTTGTGCAGGTGCTGTACTTACACTTTGGTGTATTACATAGTGACTGACATGCTATCCTCCAGCAGCATCATGTTATAAGATATGAAATCCCACAAGACAGAAAGAAAACTTTTAAAAATCCTGGAGGTTCAGTACTTTCAGGGATGTTGTTTTTTTAAAAATTCCCCCCAATTTGTAATGTCCAATCCCCCTGTACACTGCACCTCATCAGGTAGACTCATCAGGGCCAACCCGATAATATCAAATATGTTTGACATTTACTATTTAAAACCTGGATGATTACATCGGTACTTTCTGGGAGAGGCATCCCGGAGCAGCTGATGGTGCTGCCAAGCAATGGTAAACATCCTCACCCTTGAGGCTAACGTTAGCTAGCATACTAGAGTTGACAGAAACTTAAAATCTCAGCTCCAGTCCTCGCTGAAAAATAGAAAACCTGTGTTGACCGCGTCTCCCCACTCGACCAGGCTCATTCAGCCTTCTGCTTTGGTTTTGATTTCTCACTGCAACACATTACTACAGCAAGTTGTTGCACCACGCTAAAATCCAATTTGTTTACATCTGCTTCCCCATGAGATCACGCGAGAGGGATCACGTGTGAGCCCAGCTTCAGGCGGCAGATCCATGAAGCCAGAGTGCTGAGGACACACTCCTACTGCTGCACAGAGCGGTTCGCTGTTTATTCAAAATGTAATTGAATATTGAACGTGTTGCTTGTCCAAACTGCACCAGATTTGACCCTGCACATTCTGGGGTAATCAGCAACAGACCTGCCAAGTGTGAAGTCGATCGTATGAATGGTTCTCGAAATATGTGAATAACATCAAACAGACAAACAAACAGACAAACAAACAAACAAACAAACAGAACCGTTGCTTTATAGTTAGATGTGTGAATTAGTGTGTTTTTGTTTTGTCAATAAAATAAATCAGCTTAAAAATACACTACTTCATCTCTGATGCAGTATGTAGTGTACAAAGTAACTAGTAACTAAAGTTATCCAATAAATGTAGTGAAGTAAAAAGTACAATAATTGCCTCCAAAATGTAGTGACGTGGAAGTATAAAGTAGCAGAAAAAGTAAATACTTGAATAAATGTACTTAGTTACATTCCCTCTGGTGCTACCAGCACACAGCACAGCGAACACACAAAAATGCACACACTCTTATTTGCAAACTCTGCAGTATTTGATCCCAGTATGATCACTGTAAAGACAGCTTTCCAGGATCTAATTATTAGTGCGATGCCCTCAGGGCTTTGAAATGCTTAATAGCTGTAGTAAGCTGTAAGGTTATGAATTATTCATCACTTAAAAGACAGTGAAACTTTTTTATTCCAGGGGAAAAAGGGAAGACAATTGTAATGGATACGAACACAATGGCAATAGTTTAAAAGCTGACATTGTGGAAAAGTTTAGCTTTGGTGCGATAGTGCCATAATATTAAGGATATTTTCAGGAGTGGGTAAATTATGCTACAACTTCAATTTCAATTCTTTTTAACTAGTTTCATCTACAGAGACCTGCATGAAGCTGACAGACCATGCCCACTCTGCTACAGCTGATGAAGGGCCCCGTAATTGTAAATAAAAATCTCTGCGGTTGTCAGTCTGCCTTCTTTTCACTTGAATTAAAATCCTTGCAGCAAGAAAAAAATCCTCTTGTCCCCTCTTGCCCTCACTTAATATATGGAGGGGTTTCAAATAATCCTCATGAAGTTCATCTCACGCAGCTGGGAATCTCAAGAAAAGCATTTATACATAATGCGAGCTGTCCATCTGATAGACCTGTAAGGAATAGATAGTCATCACCAGCCCTGCACATTTGGAACACCCACGCAGTCTCTCAATCGTCTCATTTAAAGAGGGCATGAATGGGAAGGAAAATGTCATTAGTGAGATAGGTAATCTGTTTCTGGAGAGGAATCAAAGATCATAATTGGATTTTCTTCAAGGCTGCTCAAAGCTTTTCAGAGTCTCAGCCCACTATCATATTAATGATTGTAAGCCGACTGAGCTTGAGAGGAAGCTCGGTGAAAAAATGGCCACCTCTATAGGTGCCCGCCTATAACTTAAGTCAGATTAAAGCGACTGAGCTGTCACAGAAAATCCTCTTCAGAGTTGTAATGGTTAAATGAATTCACAGCATGTACATTGAGTGCTATGTGAAAGGAGACAAATAAGAAGGGAGGAGCTGGAGGAAGAGAAAAATGACTTAACCATGAAGTGAAACATTTATGACAAAGTGTTATATATTCACATTCTAAGGGTAATTCCAGTATTTTCAAACCTGGGCTGTAGTTTATTACATATTCTGGTGTTTAAATAGGTTTAGACTGATAGGAACAAAATGTTTTTGAATTGGTGACATCAATAGTTTGGATCCAAACTAACCCATTAAAACACCAGATTCACACAATAATGCAAGCGAAATAACTGATCGAGGCAGAGGTAGACCAGCAACACGTTCTGCGAGGTAAAATTACTGTTTCTGTCAATGGAGTCTGGTGTCTTTGCGCCGAGCAATGGCTGGTTTCTGGTCAGACAAACAAATGTTCAGACTGCAGTCAAAACAAATTTGTTTCGCCATCAAATCTGAAAGACAAGGGCCCGCACTATTATTTGCAAGTGAGCAGATCGGATTTTTGGGTCCAGACATCACCAACATATCTGCATGGGTTGCTATGGTCACCAACGTAGGCGTCAGCGACTCCGTATGCTGTTGTTGCTTTCCAACACGGAGGCAAGACCCATCACGTCGCTCTCCAAACAATCACATTGTCAAGTCGCAGAGCAGCGAGTTTATTTCAGCGTGACTCCACAGACTGTTGCTGCTGGATTCTGCTCAGCCGCTCTGATTCACTTCCGTCTCTCTGGATTTGACATTGCTGTTGTTTGATGCGCTGCAAGTGACACAAAAGACACTTTGAAATCTGAAGTGAACAGATCTGTAGAAATCCGATTTGAATCACATTTCAAACCACCAGCTGATGTGGTTTTGGCTGTCGAGACTTCCTAAAACTTCCTCCAGTCTGTCTCTAGTCTGAACATAGCCAAAAAGGGTCTTACTATTTGTCAACTCTGTAGGGATCCTTTCCAATAATGACACTTCTGAACAACAATCTATGAGTAGCAAAAAGAAGCACTTTTCATGGGTTTCATGGATTTACTTTAGACACCAAAATATGTTAAAGTAGGCCCAAGGTTTTTAAAGCACCAGAACTATCCTTGAAGTCCAACACACTCAAACATTCAATTCACCAGTTACTTAGTGATACGTGCTACTTCCATGGCCAAGGTGCACATCATTAACCAACAATATCATTTTGCTGTTCAGTTCATAACTAGCACATCTGTTGTGTGGGAGTTGGTCGTGGATGCTATCAGAGTTGAGGCTAACATTGACAGCTGTGTTTTTTATGTATTTGGGGAAGTTAATCTCATTCTTACACAAGATATATCATTAAACAAATCAGTTAGTCCTCATCCAAAAAATCTTTAATCTTGTAACGGTAAAAGTGAAAACATACAACCATCAAGACATCTGTTCAAACATGAAAGCTAAGCAGTAAAACTAAATTGTGTTGCAAAACAACATGTTATTATGCTTATCTTTTTCATGCTAAAAATAACTAACTCTATACACCATAATACACCGATGGCGCTGTTTCTTTACTTGCCTGTCTTCCAGATAGATCATCAGCTGGTGAGAGTACTGAGTTTTTGCCTGGGACTTGAAGCTTTAGCTCCAGTCTCTTATCTCACATGTAGCCATCAAGTGCACATTTAAGACCTCTTTTACAAGATTCCCACTTTAAAATTAAATGGTTGGAAACACTGAACAAAGTCAGCCAGAGAGTGAGAGCATTCATCCAACTCAGACAGTTTAATCATCTCAGCTGTCATTTCAGCCGGCAAAATCTCCAGTTTCACAGCTAGAAAACGGGAAGCATGCTTTTGTCTACCGCTGCCTGAAATCAAAGGACATATTTCCTCAAATTACTTAGAAATTTGATCTACCATTAGTATGCGTCATGCTAGAATCACAGGTTGTATCACATGGAGTAAATTGAGAAGTTAACCCCTATATTATATAGGGAGCTTACACAAATCCTTCTTCCTCCATCCTGCTAATGAGCTCCATTTTACTTCTTACATGCATTGAAAGGTTCACAGCTGGAGCACATCACAGAAAATCAAGTTTTACTATAAAGAATAATTTAGTAATCTAGTTACATGCTGACACTAACAGCCACTTTTCTAAAGCTGCTGAATGACATGAAAATGTATTAGAGAAGAAAGGTATTCTGTTTTTAGCATTAATGTATTCCCATCCAATGTACGCATATTGCATTTTGTGCCGTATTTCAGTGAGAGATTAAAGATTTTTTTGTGTGTTTCCTGTAAATATTTGATGCATATACTGTATCCTTGAACATTAGTTTGACTCCTACAGGAAACAGGGCATGTGTAGGGAGGGGTATACATTTTTACGGTACTACTGATCTTACTGATACTGCTTATCGATACAGCACTTTAATTGAACTTTAATCAGTTCATTTTGTTATTTTTTAAGAGAAAAAAATTAAACAAATTAAGATACAGGTAGGAGGTAAAAGTCTCATCGAGATTCAACTATCTTACGGTGTATCAAATCTCTAATTTATGAATTCAAGAATAACCAAAATCAGCACGAATGCTCTTCTGATTAGACTCAGACCAAAAACTTAACTTAAGAGCTAACTTACACTGCTGAAAGTTATTGATAGTCTGTAACGCTAGCTAACAATCTGCACTCGTCCAAACTGAGTGTTCCCTGAGCGCTCTATTTCAGATTATATTTATTAACGCCTATTAAGAGCAAAATAATTAGCTGGCAAATAGTTAACCATTTACCCATGTCTGTATGATTTAGTTAACTCCGTGAAGGCTCCAGGCAGCTAGCATACATGACATACCTGATTATCGATACTACTGTTTTTATTTCATTTAGCCCTGGGGGTTTAATTTAATTTCACTCAGTCTTACACATGCACAGAATATGTGATGTATAAACTGTTTTCTTTGAGCTTGAACATTAGTTTGACCACTGCAGGAAACGAGGCAGATTCATGAGTATATTAATGAAAAATTGTTAATTTAATCTAATTATTTTGATCTCACATTGTGATTCACCCTTTCTTAAGTTAAACTCGGCACATTAATGCTGAAATCGATTACAGATGATAACTTTCACAACATGTAACTTTCGGTCAGTCTAATCAGTCAGTATTTTTTAAAGGTCTGATTCATGTGTGACAAAAGGGTGTATGAAACCGCACCATATATTTTCTAAAGTAATATAATGCTGGCGTCTAACCAGATGGTGATTCTGCAGCTATGAAAGAAGGTAGCTATAATTTGAAGTACTGCAGATTTAAAGTGCTTTGAAAATTGCTGTAATGGTGCAACACATGGAGCTATTACCTTGATGTTATTTCTCACACAGTTGTGGTCCCTCAAACGTTTGTTTTATTACAATTATACACTGGGTGTATGATTCAAACTCAGGGAGGGCAGCTGAGGTGAGACTTTCCAATATAACAGGCAAAAGACATATCAAATGTACCTCTGCCACTGGTGAGCATGTTTTCTCCTTCTGTTTCTCCCTCCAAATAAAACTGTGAAATCAAGAGTGGAGAAGTTGGATTTGGCAATCTCTGCTGATGTGAAATCTCTGAGTGGAATGTTGTTAAAAATGACTTTTCTTCCAGTTCATCGGCTTTTTCTCCATCTTGAACTGAGCTCCCATTGGCTGTTGGCAGGGCAGCTCTCTGATTGTACCCTTGCCAAATCTTGGACAGCTTCACCTTACACAAGCCTGCATTGCCAGACTGGGCCTGACAAAATCAAACACGCTTGAGAAGTTGTACTTCTGCTGAGACTGGTGTAAAGGCAAGAAGATCCAGCAGATGACAAAGAAAACCAGGGAGATTCGAGAAATGTTCTCTTATTGCTGAGCGGACTTGGCAGCACGATAGCCAGAGGCCAAATACTGCAGATAGTGTGGCTAAGTTTTCTGAAGATATTCATAACTTGAGATGTAGAAAAACATGACCGGCATGAATTGAGATTAACCTTTTCTGTACTACTTAGACATCCATCTGTGATCATCCAACAGAAAGGAGGTCAGGGCTTATGTACAGAATTTCGCTTTACCAATTTTTGAGAAATAAAAAACACAATAGCAGAAATTACTAGTTGAGTTAAATCAACTAGATACTATCTTGCGACAACCAGTGACTACTCAGAAGCCATTACAACATTATTACATTTGTACTCAGTACTCAAGGGTCGGTTCACACCCACCTTGGAGTTCTTCATCTCCTCATTTTGATATCAGCTACACACCTTTAAAGTTTTGTGACTGCATCAAAGCAAATGTTAGCCAGGGGCTCCCTTGCTCGGACCACATACATCTTCGAACCTGGCCTTCATTTTGATGACAAAAATCTGTCCACAGACATTGATGCCCTCTTTTGTCTGGATGCTAAATATGAAGCTACAGCCAGCAGCCGGCTAACTTAGCTTAGCATAAACACTGGAAACAACCTGCCTGGTTCTGTCCCAAGTTAACAGAAGGTATCACCACCACCACCTCAAAAGCTCACTAAAACCACTTTCATCCCAAAATGAGCGCATGTAAGCAGGTTTTTTCACATTGCAATGAGATTTTTTTTAACATTCATCATCACAAATGCACCAGAAATGCAGGGAACAGTAGAAAGCAGCAGATCACATACCAGACTACATCCAGAAGACCTTAAAATGGGTTTTGAAAAGTAAATGACATTCTGAATTAGACACAGTTTTTTCTGGAGCTGATAACGGAAGCTATCTCGCTTCTTCACAGTACCAAGCAGGCAGCTGACAGGCACAGAAGCCACTAATAACAGTTACTTTTTTAACACATTTTACATTTTTTAAAATATAAACATGCAAGCAGCCTTACTTCTATCATGACCTCAATACATGTCATATTATCACACCTGACAAGACGGTGTCCACCCCGGTGTTATGTTTTCATCAAAGCCTATAGAAGCCAGAGGGGATAAAAAAACCATGACTCAGAATCAGCAGGAGTAAATGCCGATTCTTCACATTCACACTGAATACAAAAGCCAAATGTTAGAGGCTGTTAGTGGCTTTTTTGTCCGTTGTGAAAGGGGTATAACATAATATATCTCTTTTGATTAGTGTTGGGGACTGAGCCCCATATGACCGTTTGAGTTTGCGTGCACCCACTTCAGACGGGTAGCTTAGTGGCTACAGTGAAGATCTGGCTTTTCCAGAGACTTGGATTACGTCGAACAAGCTGTATGGAGGCATTATATGTTTGTTTGTTTTTGTTGGTTTTGTTCTTTTAAACAAGCCCCTATTTAATTCAGGTGTGTAGAAGAACTGCTCTGCTCCCTGACTACAAAACTTCACCCGACTCTCTATTGGCCTGCGGGTGAGTAAATAATGACTGGCTTTTCATTTGTGGATGGACTGTTCCTTTAAGACTGTACTGTACGTATGTATATAACATGTCAACCATTTAACTGTAAACAGTATTGAAACAAACCCTCATGTTTGTCTATGAGCCTGAAGCTATGATGGGCCCCCACAGCCGATGTGAAATGACCACAGGGAGCAGCAGGCAGACTTGAACGCCTCAGAGGGATTTCTCTGTCAGGTTGCATTTTTGTTGCATCATGTCTCTCTTGCCTCTCTGATGATAGGCTGCTTGTGCTGACCCATCCTCTCCACTGCATTGCAACTCAATAAGAAGAAGTCATTAACAATTTCAAAGCCGACGAAGATTGAAGAGACATTAAAAGCCATGTTTTTTCAAAGGGGGCACTGCTTTAGATGTGAATACAGAGGTGTTTGCTGTGATCACAAAGTGTTTGCTGACCCTTAAAGCGAGCAGTTGTTAACCCTGTTGCAGTTTAAAGAAGCCTATTTCATCTTAACGGAGGATGTAGTCCAGTACCCAAGGAATTACTTCTATATTGGACAATTCTGCACTTAGCAGTCTTCCCTATAGTGTTTGCCATACCTTACTACTTATTTACTTGATCCTGTGTGTTCCCTGTGGGGGTCATAAGGCCACAATGAGCTCCCTCCATCTTTCCCCCGGCAACATGGCAGTAGCACCCACCCAGAGTTAGGTTAATTTGGCAAGCTCCTCCGTCACAGCTCTGTGCCCGGTCATTGTTGGTCTTCTAGGTTTTTTGTTTTGCCTCAAGGAGTTGATCTCAGCACAAGGAAGAAAGGAAATCTACCTCCACTCAAAGCACATGGCCCAGTTTTAGCAGTTGACTCTGCCTTACTTCAGTGATGGTGTGCTTGTTTTTAGTTTTTCTGTATAATTCAAGGATATCTGCAGCCCTAGAAAGTTTATAAAGCTCTTGAATATTTTTTATATTGTGCTATAGACAGTAACAGTGTGCTGCTAATGGCTGTTGGGAGATGTTATACAACAGTAAACTACAAATGAGACTGGCGTGAGATTAGATCATGTCACCACTCACAGCTACAGTAGCTTGTTCATCAACTCATAATGGGCTCAAATTTTAATTTTAGCAAAACCTTAAATAAACTTAGATGGATTATTTTGGGCAGGTAGACAGGTTAAACCATCTATTTTTCTGATCTTATGAGTCCATGTGTTGTTAAATTATTAATAATATTATAAGGAATCAATGTTTAATCCAGCTGGGAATAACTGACACAAATGCGACATAAATGTCGATAAAAATGATGTACTAATTAAATATTGATTGTCTTATATTCCCTACTATTCTTTGACGAATGTGACAGTGGAAAAGGTATTTTATTGCATTGTGTGTGGTGTTAAAACATTTTAAATGTAATTTTGTGAAGAGCTGTCTAATCTTAATAATACTTTATATGCCATAACTACAATATTTCCACAACCTTTACCATATTGTAGTTGCCATGTGCAGATATGAGCCAAGAATACTTGAGTGACATAAGCTTGTGTGGAGATGTAACGATCTATCAATCCAGATCAATATATCAATTCAATGACCAATGATCCAACACCATTGATGCAAAAAAAGAACACTGATCCATACCATATTTTCTAAGAGGTACCTCTATTTGGAAATCTCACTGGGACGTCTGTATCACCATGTCTGTTCAAGCACACGTCCTTTCTAAAGATTCAAACAGTGCTAGCGCCATGATGAAAATGGAAAGAAGCCAAGAACTAGATTATGTTGATATTTACTCCGCACTCAGGAATAAATCAACACTGTGGAAATAATTTTTGGATTTTGGAGAGAAGAAGGGTCAACAGACAAACAGGCCATCTCACCCGGCAGTCCGCTAACTTGTTGCTCTCACTACGACAATATTAGCTGCTCTGTTTCAACAATGCAGGCTAAAAAAAATGCACATTCAGGATGAAATTAAACCATGATATACTGCTGGGAGTTGTAGTGACTTAAGCCAGTTGAGGATAAGAAAAAGTTTACACTATACATGCAATCTGTTAAGCCAAAATTAGAGGAAAAGGCTGCTGGCTGCTAGGCTAATTTATGCAAAGCTTAAGCTAATAATGGTGACTAGCCAGAAAAGAATTGATTTGTCTCCTAGACAGTTATCACTGAGTCCGTACTCTTGTTAAAATTTCTTGTTGTTAAGCCACGTTTTGTATGTGTTTGTGGAGTCAGTTTAAAGTAAACTGTACTGCAGAAAAGCAGAAAAGAAAGCGGTGGTAAGCTTCTTCTGTAACTGTGTTAGCTGGGCAGATGATATTGTCTCAGATCATTTGCAGAATGCTGAATTGAATCGAATCAAAATCACAGTGTGGCAGACTTTGTGATTTACCCCTATACTTGTGTGTACAAAATGTCTGCAGCCAGAGGCTTCATGCAAAGCACGTAATATAACGAGCAACACAGCAGTTGATATCCACTGATAACAGCTGAGATTTCAACCACATTTTTCTCTACGGCATCATTTTCTGGCCACTGTATCCACACAAAGGGAAGAAAATGCTAATTTCTATTCCAAAATCTCAAACAGAGCAGTGTTGACTCGAGTCTTTAATCACATCCAGGTAGACAAAATCACCTGTAGTGGTGGATTTGCCGGGGCCATTTATATTCAAGGTTGATTACAAGTAGGGTGTCATTTGCATTATCAGAGACTCAGCACTAATGAGACTCCTGGTTTTAGGCCTTAATTGGATTGCTTCACCACAGTCCCTTATTGATATTTGCATGCCACAGTTCATCATGATAAGTAATGAGAAGATTATTCACTGGGGGTATCCAATTGCAAACTCCATCTGTGAAGTCGAGGGAGCGTTGTCCGGCCTATGCTGTTCCCAGGGGGGCTGAGAGGGCACAATGGCATGCAATGACAAACATACATGGCCACACATACAGGACAGTATAAATACAGAGGTGAGCGTTCCAGTTAGAGTCTGATTACTGATCCTCGTTTATGCCTTATATCAGCTCATGTTTACCATTTCAGCGGCAGTTGTTGTTTACCTGCTCTGTGCTATTAAGGCTTCTACAAGAAATAAATTACTACCATGCAAGCCAAAATTAAGCAAACATCTGCCAGAGACCGAGGTAAGGGGATTAAAAAGAACGTAGCTACCTCAGAGAAACATAATCCAAGAAGCATTTGCAAAATAAAAGACCTGGTGTTGGATAGGCTTGGGTTCCTATAGGGCTAATTTCTTTCACTTTATGAGAAAAGACCTCCACTTCATATCCCGACGATGTAAAACACTCACAAAGCTATCAATCACACTCGCAGAAAGCCTCACAGCGCTATTATAATTTATATATTTTCCACTACAAAACAGAACCAACAGCCTGCGAGAAACATGTCAATAAAGCTGTGGGACAAAACCTTTGACTCATTAAGGCAGATAATGAAACAAAACCTGCTCATCAAGAACACATTTGTCTAAAAATGAAAATGGCAAAATGTTTATGGAATGTGGTACAGATGGTGCTTTTCCTGTGGGCATCAGAGCGTGGAGGCACTTTGGCTGGAATTCAGAGAAATTACTTTCTATCATTATAACTTGTCAATTAGCTCGGAAATGGCTGCGCATCTGCGTAACAAATGTTGTTTTGCAGAATTGTCATCATATTGTGCATTTATACTTGCTGTGATTCGTATCTGCACACGTTTTTCCAGAAGGATTATTCACCTGGTTATCCATTTTTCATGAATTGTTGTAGGGAAAAGAAAAAAAAGAAGCTATTCTTATATTCTTCAAGCTCACTTTTCCCATAAGCTTCTTTTCTCCAAGGAAAATCGTGACTATTCGTATGTATCTGCACATGAGATACAGGATTTTGCATACATCTGGGGTTTGACACCATACATGCACAGCGCTGTCACTGTACTCGTGTACCTATTTTCAAAGATATGAACGGAAACCATCTGATAGGGAAGGGAGGAAACCTGTGAGCTTCCACTGTGGACAACTCCAAGGTTCACAACTGCTGGTTTGGTGCAGTGTGAATAACATGAAAAATATTTGTCTCTGCTCGACAGTCAGAGAGAAAAATGAAATGGGGCTCGCAACAGAACCTCATACTGTTGTTGTTTCACCAATTTTTCCACATTTTCCCCAAATGCTTTTGAGCACCTGGGGGTTTGATTTAATGGATGGATAGATTACATGGCTGTAATGGATTCATGTGTGTATGAAAATATGTCTCATTTAAATTAGGGCCTGTTTTCAGGTTATGCTGCAATCAGGTCTTTAAAGGACATCCTGTTTGCGTAGAAAGAGACCACACTGTTTTTGCCGCAGCGTTTTCAAACCTCGCTGTCATGTCAGACATGATATGGCTACATCTGCAACTGTCGAAGCATTGGTCTCTTCTGACCTGAACTGGGAGATGGGAATACGCCCAGAGCAGTATTTGACACCTCAGTGAATCTCATTACCATAAAGCAGGGGAGAGAAAAAGCTGCACTTACGCAGCATGAAATATAGAACAGTGTCCCCCAGCCAGCTGTTCTGTCATAGCTCATGGTTGAGGCATGACGAGTGTCACAAATGAGCAAAAATGTTTCGTTTTGTAGAATTAATCAGTACTGAAAAGGTTTACACGAATCAACACGGTCGCTTGCTGTGTTTATTTCCTTTAAAAGTGTTGTGAATGAATAAAAGTGGTGACAGCATGCTGCCGGTCTCAGAGTGGTCAGTGCAGCATAAACTTGGCTGTGGCTTCCACCGCTTGGCCTCTCCTGCTTTATCTAATCACTCAGACATGGCCAGGCCTCAGGCATGCTGCCCTAACTCTACACTTGCTCCGGGCAAGGTTGAGGCAGAGGGTACACATTGGCTAAAAGCACATCCACAATCATATCCCCAAGATTATCGACAGTAACAGCCAGACATCCTCTGCGCCTCTCATCTCTTCCTCCACTCGCTTATTTTAATCACACTCAGGTTCATTTTATATTCAAGTAAAGTGGACATTTTTGTTGCACAGTAAAACCTCAGTGAATGAATTATGAGATATCTGAGCAGAACAGCTGATTAAAGGTGCATAATGAATGAAATATGTAGTGAGGATGTGCTAATTTGGCTCATAACTGATTCTGCTCCTAACCTTGTTCATACAAGACAAATAAAAGCACAAATTAGCTTTTACAAAATCTTAAAGACTGCATGTACATGCAAATAAGATGCTTTGAAGGAAATTTTACTTTATAGGTGTTTTTTTTAATATATTTAAGTCACCCAAATATTTTACCGGAGCAAACTTTCATTACTTTTAGATTGGCTAACCTTGTTGTAATATATTTCTAGGGAGTTATGATGCAGCTAATAAAAACAAATGGAAAGGTCACACATTTTTCATCACAGAAAGAATAAAATAAACACATCACCACCACCAAAGATGCTGAAGAGCGAGTCTAAGATACAAAGTTATGGTTGTGCATGAAAGTTTTTCTCCAGATCGAGCGGCTGACTTTCCTCCAGTGCCCTGAAGGGCCTCATCCAGCTAGAAACTCAGATATGTTGCATCAGTAATCTCTCCACCTCTCTTTGTGTCTTATTGGCCGCAGGTTTAATGAGGCATCAAAGCAGCGAGGGATCTCTGAGAGGAGAGGCCTCCTCGGCACGCTTCCTTCTGATGGTCTGGCAGATGCAGCACTTTCAAAGCATAAAGAAGTGGGCATCAATGAACGATGGTTGGAGGCTTCCAAAGGAGAGCTGACTGCCAACATCACGGGGAAATGTTTTATAAATATATTTTGTTTTATTTTGTGAAGTGTTAGACGTACAATAGAAATACTAAGGTGAATTTCTTTTTCTAAGTTTGCAGGGAGGACAGGGAATTACTATGAACATACCACCAGACTTCTTCTTTCATCAGACTCCTCAATCCATCCTCACCAAGCCGCCATGAAAAATAGATTTAATTTTACGACTATTCAAACCTAAGTCAGTAAGACTACTGGTGACAGGCATTAAGAATAACTATATAGAAATAGCCAATCTTCTCACTCATGCTCTCAATTGATTTTGTAAGTCATTCAGGTCAAGTAAACATTCCCACCCTTCTGGCTGTTCATCAACAAGGCACTTAAAAGCAGCTGAAAATCTTGTTTTTGCTGACCTCCACTGGTTTAAAGGGATTGGTTTTCAATATGATTGGAATATATAAATGCAGAGAGCAAGATGAGAAGGAAGTTAGCTTAGCTTAGAATGAATACTAGAGGTATATGGGAAGATAAAAGAAAATCTGCCCAAACAGTCCCTCAAGATTTGATTAATTAACATGTTTATCTTGTCTGTTTAATTCATACACAAGCAGAAAACAAGGCTGGAGTCCCCACTGGTTTTCTGGCAACCTCGCTGTGGTGACAACTTGCCATTTTTACACTTGTACTACAATATAATATATATATATATATATATATATATATATATATATATATATATATATATATATATATATATATATACATACATATATATATACATATACATATACATATACATATATATATATATATATATATATGTATATATATATATATATACACAATATGTTTTCCCTCTAATTCAAGTCTTTGTGCTAATCTAAGCTAACATATTTACAGGACACACATGAATCTTTCCATCTAACGCTCGGCAAGAGAGCAAATAAGCACACGTCCCAAAAATAGTGTCCTGATTCTCTTAATACCAACAAAAACTGCAGCAATTAATCATATGCCAATGATATAATATGTTACCGGACATAGAGATGAATTTGCTTTTTTGATCTGCATCAAGAGGTTTCGCAAGTCTAGCATATAAACATCAAGCTGCAAGCTCCAACATTATTTCAGTACCCAGAGCAGGGGCTGTAATTAAACCCATGCTGAAATATTTCTATCATTTCTGCTCTGGACAGCACAGAATCCTGTGGCAAATTGTGTGCTGCCGACTACAGTATGTGGGGTCAGTCTCTCAGGCGTGTTTAGCTGGGCTGCCTTATCCCCTGTTCAATCTTGCCTTTTGTTTTCCTTCATGAAAATAAATGAAACAGTGCAGTCATCTGCAGAGGCGAGCAGAGCCCTCTTGACTGAGGAGGCCTTCGGGCTTCGTCAGGCTTTTCCAGCACGTTGTCATGGCAGTTCAGAGAGACTGAGGGAGAACATTGCAGCCCAGTGCTGCTGTGGAATGACAATAGGAAAAGGGCTAGGGAGGGGATTGCTAATGCAGAATGCCAATCATAGCAATGTTGTTCTAATGTGCTGTATGAAAGACAGGTAATGGAAGCCTGAGCCCACGATCCTCCTGAAGGACAAAGGGGATATTAGAAAAGAAAGACTAAAAGAGGTGGATTGTGGCACTGAAAATATGCAGAAATGTAACAAAACTAATCAAACCTCTCCAACAAAACTTGTCCAACCAGCCGTCTCAGAGTTAGAATTATATTTCATTATGTTGTTCCAGACCTGGGTGTTATAATTTAGTGCTTGTAATTAAAAACATTACCAACTGTGTCCTATCATTTCCCATATAATTGTTAAACTATACTGCGTGGGATGGTGAATAACACCGCTGATTAGAAAGCAGAACAATGGGAATAATGATGCTTAATGACGCGGTTCAAATGGGCTGCCCTCAAGTTGAATTCAAGCTGTTAGATCAGAAAGTTTTACAGAGTTTGCGGGTGTCTTATATTTCAACCCTCTTATATGGCTTTATTTGCTCAAAGGCTGCAAGTTTAGAGGGATGAAGAACCAGCCCAGGAGAGAGCAGTGAGGTCTTAATGAGTTACGTAACTTCCCCGGCACCGCACATCCTCTGATGTAGCACCAGCCCAAGATTTTGGAGGACTTAAATCTAATCCACAGATGGAGGGAGATTTGCAGGTAGACAGGCTGGAATTCTTATTTGATGGCTTTCTTTTTCCAGGCAGAGAGAGATGTCAGCAGACCCCGTTGCACAGTGATAGACTGAAAGGGCTGCAGCTAAGATTATTTTCATCATCAACTGATCTTATTTTGTCGATTGTTTGATTAATCTTTGGGCCAGAAAATAGCGAATAATTGTCCATCAAAATTGCTTACAAACCAAAGTGGCACTATCAAGTTGTTTATTTCCTAAGTTGTCAGTTTGTTGCGTCATCGCTGTACCAGCCTGTCTGCTTCTGTGTCTACAGTGTATCGTAGCAACATTTAGCAACTTCTTTCAACTGATTTCTTACTTGACACTGAATTAACAATTTTTTTGTCGCCCGTGGAGAAAAAATTGCTCGGTTTTATGAGTTCTTGAGGTAGGAGACACAATACAAACTTTGTGAAACACTGTCTATGATAAATTCTTAATAATTTGGGCATTCTTGTCAATGTTATACATGAAGTTATCTCTTTCTATGTGTCAAAAAAAACACCACGACCGCTTGTCCGAGTGATGTATGTGTTCATTTGCAGATAGAGTAGGAAAATAAGATCCAATCACAAGTGATCAGGTGTGATCTGATGAAGTTGGAGGTGTCCACTTGTGGTCAGATCACTCAGGAGGGATGGTACACCATTAAGGTAACGGTATGTTTCATTTACTTCCTCTAGTTGCTGTGACTTCAGGGAAAAACAGGAGAAACATCTGATGATATGTCAGAGACTGAGGAAGGAAGTCAGCAAACTAGCTAGTAGGGCTGGGCGATTAATTGAATTTTGTTTTCGATTTCGATTTTGGCTTCCCTCGATCATGAAAGCAAGATAATCGTAATAAAACGATCATTCTGCTCTGTCTTGTGTGGAAAATGCAGCGAACCCTTCCATCTCCACCTGTGCGCTCCGCTCCGCCCCCGCCTGAAAAGTTTCGCTTTCAGCCACGCCGTGCGTATTGCCAGTGGGTGTTTGGAAAAAACGTGTAGAAGAAGACGGAAGAAGATGGCAGAAAGGCAGCCTTTGGTCGGGAAGAAAGATAAAGCAAATTCTGTGGTGTGGAAACACTTCGGTTTCGAGGAGTCTGACTCGGAGCAAACGAAGATATTGTGCAAGATATGTCACACAACCGTGTCTGCACCTCAAGGGAACACGACCAATTTATTTAACCATTTAAAGTCCACACACAGAGTAATACATGACCAAGCAGTGAAGGAACAAAATGAAAAGCTCCTCGACTCCTGCCACCGCCACACAGTCCTCAATTAAGGACAATAACAATTGGCAATAACGGATGCCGTCACATACATGATTGCCAAGGACATGTGCCCTATCAACACCGTTAGCGAGCTGGGGTTCAATAAACTGATTAACACATTGGACAAGCGGTAGTAAGTGTTACCATCACGTCACCATTTAGGCAGAATTGCGCTGCCTGCCCTTTATGATGAATGTCGCAGAAAAGTTGCAAGAGAAGTGTCAACAGCATTATATTTTGCCACCACAACGGACCTATGATTTTTTATTTTTACATATTATTTAATTCATTTTATTAATATATTTGTCTTATTTATTTGCATTTTTCTTGTTTTTCAGTTCAAACTTATCGTGTTAAAAGAAATACCAGAGTTAAAAGTTCAATAAATGCTTGTTCTCAAATCAATGAATAATCGTCTTTAATAATCGTGATTACAATATCAATCAAAATAATCGTGATTATGATTTTTCCCATAATCGAGCAGCCCTACTAGCTAGCAAGCAACTCTATTATTTATTATAGTTAACAAATCCCTAAATGATTCCTAAGGAAGTTTTACCACAAACATTAAATCAGATTTTTGGTTATTTAGTCATGGGTATTTAAGTTTTTAGAGAAACATTTAAGATTTAAAACCAATTTTTAGGCTTTCACTGCAAAACAGGGCCAAGGACAATGCTTAAAACTACAATGACCACAAGACAGTGTCTGTGATTCTTGATTACTGACTAATTTTTGTACTTTGCGAGTTACAGTAGCCTATGTTTAACAGAGTTCAATATACAACATAAGATACGATAAGCTGTGTTGAAAAAATATAGATAAAATTTAAGTCTGAAAAAACTCTAATAAATAGTAAATAACTTTATTATCATTAAAGCTATGTTCTTCAAAATTTACAAGCCATGTTATTTTAATCCATAGCTAAATCTATGTTATAAAAGTAAAAGGCCTAGAAATGTTTGGCAACCCATGCAAAAAAGTTTTAAAGTTTCAAAGAACTGCTAAGACCATGTCTAAATCCTGAAGTGTGTAAACCCAATTATAAACACATAAAAAAGGCATTCCTGTAATTATTCCTCAAATTACCATCCAGTGTTTTTATGTCAGACTCAAGAAGCTGCCTCTTTGAAATCACTTCAATAAATTTAGAGAATGCACCAACATGTGCCCACTTGGGAATGCACACTTTTGATGTAATTACTGATTTATCTTGAAATTAGTAGAGATTATTGCATCCCCAGCGGATGCAGATAAATCTGTGTCTGAGTATCCTTAAAATAGCATTTTTACAGCCACACTCACACGAACTGGCAGCACCGCAGCAGATAGAGAGATTGGCACGGTTCCTTCATTTGCAATTTCCTGACACATTTCTGTGAAAAATGATTCTGTTTAATACCCAGAGGTCTGTATCATAGAATAATATATGCAGACTTTAGGATAAGTGAGGCATTAATAGCAATAACACCTGTATGTTGTAGCTCAGTACCAGCAAGGGGAAGTAACTAAGTATATTTAGTCAATTACAGTACATAAATGTAATACCATGAACTTCTAAGCGGTTATGAAACGGCCTCAAGACTTGCTACTTTTTATGGTGGAGAGCTGAGAATGAACTGAAGAGTGTCACAGCTTAAGGAAAGAAGCTCCTCTGTAGTCTGGTGGTACGGCAGCAGATACTTCTGCATTGCCAGACAGTAGCAGAACAACTGGCTTATAACGTATAACATTTCATGTTAACCTTGCCACCCAGGTACATCTTAAAAAAATAATTGTTCCTTTATTTCATTCGCTTTCAAAATAAATGCACGTCCTAACCAGATCAAGATCTCAAGATCTTATACTGCTGCTGTCCACAAGGGCCACAGAAAAACAGAAAAAAAAATGAATCCAATATGTCAAAGAGCTGAGTTAATTTGCCTTACTTGACTATGACTATTGCGCACATTGCAGTGACGATGCTGAACCGATATATTATGCAGCCGTAACTTCAGTACACGTCAAATATTGCACGTTTTATTCCACTCAAGTGTAAACCCACCGTGACATCACACATTGGTTTATGACCGACTATTTTGAAGCCTCGATTTTGGCATTATGACTGTCGCCATCTTGGTTTTTGTAGCCATAAGTGACCATATTTGGATGAAAACATGAAGCTGGGGAGGATATCCTGATTGGACCTGACTGAGAACTCGAGGACACACCATGGGCAGTTATGTGTCAATTTCAAGGAAGCCACGGCCTAAATCATACCCTACTTTATCGTCCCTTTTACTCTTAATGGGACCATAATTTTTAAAAAAATGAACAGCTTGCTATTGAAGAAGATTGAAACTGGAGATCGAGACCATAAAAGGGTATAGGGTCATTTTTTCTTTTTTTCAAACTAATGGAGTTGCCTCCTGCTGGCCATTAAAAAGAATGCAGGTTAAAGGCATTAGCCTCATTTTCAGACTCGCAAGCTCAATCCATATTTCACTGCATTTATTTAATAATCTCCTTGCTTTGCAGATTGAGATTTATAATACAACAGCTAACAAAAAATAAATTAAGAAGTATTATTATAGATTAATATGAGACTTTACTGAACCCCCATTAAAGGAATGTGCACATTAAGACATCTGTAATTACTGATACTTTTGTCCTTTTACTCAAGTAACACTTAATCGGCGGCTTTTACTTGTAATAGAGTATTTATACACTCCTAATTGCTACTTTTACTTGTAAGATCTGAGTACTTCATCCACCACTGCTCAGTGCCCTGGAGAAGAGCATGGAGCAGTTTCATGCTTTTATCTGGGATGCCACTAAAACAGTCCAAAAGTGTTTATTTTTTCATTTTCATTTTCAGAAGGTGTTACAGGATCTCCATCATGACATCAATAATAAATCATAACCTCTCAGGGATTATTCACACGGGTACGTGGTGTTAATGGCGGAGATGGAGAGTCGGAGTTTGAGGCGGAACGGCCTTGCGAATGGCCACTGAGCTGAGGCATGCACCGCACGTTGGGCCTGCCAGGGAAAATAAAGTTCACCAGATCACAGTTCACTCTGGCCCTGTATGTAATCAGTCAGTGGTGGGGCCTGTCTGTCAGCCCCCTGACAGCTGCCTGTGCCGTTAAATGTGCAGAGATCAGTGGTCGTCAGAGCCCTTCGTGTGACAGCCTCTAAACGAGGACTTTAAATTAGTTCCATGGGTGGTGGAGCATTTCGCTTGAGGTAAGCTCTCTCTCCACACACACACACAAACACACGCACACGCACGCGCGCACACACACACACACACACACACACACACCTCTATTTCCATCACCACCTCCCGGTCCTCTGCTCCGACTGCCACTGCCATCCTGACTCTGTGATTACATATCATTAATGGCTCTCTTCACCTGATATTCTAGTCTGTCTGTCACAGTGCGTCTCCTGTCCCACTGTGGACACTCGACGATCTGCTTACAGGAAATTCACAACTATGTTCTATACGAGAAGACAACTGAGTTTGGTCATGCAGCAGATAACTACCCGTTCTCATAAAAAGCTTAATGTAAATGCACCCAAGAAGAATTTAAATGCACATATGTTATCTTTACTCCTTCCACAGTGTAACTATGTCAGTTAGCAGGCTGTGGAAATGTACTCACTGTAATATTTTCTTCATACATCCAAGTCTGTCTCCTCTGTCTTCGTAATAACAGCAGCTACACTAAAATTACAGTGAAATTAGCTGTTGTTCTCTATTCTTATCCCGTAAAATGTCCGTCTTCTTTGTAGTTCATAAATATGAGTCATTCATATGTTTGTGTATGGATACTTGTTAGCCAATGCTAGCTAAACTGTTATATCTGTAATTGATCTGTTAGAGAGCGAGTTCTTCTGTCTTTTACCAAAAAGTCTGGAGTCTATTTTCATCTCCTTCCAGCCTTAAGGAGGTCCAACCCTGATCTGCAGGTAGCCCAGAAAACAAACATGGGATGTAATCAGGTTTGTGATCCGGTCAACGGAGGCGAGCGTGTTTTACGAGCAAGTGAACACGTCTTACATCTCCTTCGGATTCAAGGCCTTTGCACACCAGCAGCCTCATTTATAAAATTGACATATTATTCAAGCAGAAAACAACATACTAATAGTTATTCATAAAATCTTTGGCATGGAAATGATCTCTAAACAAAGTTTAGACATTAGTAATTTTCTTGCTGGTTATGTAGGGGTATTGCAGTTTGGGACACATGTGTCCGAGCCTGTGGTGAGGTTTGCATGAGCTTTATTAACTATGTACAGCAGTGACACACTCCCAAGGAATTAAAATAAATGTTTAAAAATAAATATGACCTCATGTTGTGTCAATCATGTTTACGGACTGATTCTGAAACTTTCGTCCATCATTAATTTTCTGGAACAGGTTCAATTTTCTGAGTTTTTTTGCATCCATCAAAAGCCTTTAGAGGTTTGTTTGAGTATTCAGGGCCACTGTAGCTTTGACAGTGTGGGAATGAGCGATAAACAGGCTCATCACAGGACCATTGGATCATTGACCATGATCTCCAGGTGTAACTAGTGCCCACTTTTCCGATTGTAATTTGGATTAATGATGTGGTGTGTGTGTGTGTGTGTGTGTGTGTGTGTGTGTGTGTGCGTGCGTGTGTGTGTGCATTACTTGCTAATAAGTAAAATAAGTAAAAAGTTACTTATTACCAACAAACGCAATGTGACTAGAGCACAAAATAAGAAGTAAAAAAGGAAAACATTACTTCTTTCTGTGTTCTACTACTTTAGAAACATACTTCACTTGTGACAGAGGGGAGGATAAGGGTCTAAAAGAGCATTTTTTTCCTGTGACAAACCAGAAAGGCAATCTTAAGAATGGATGCCTCTGTCACCATTAATCCTGTGCAAATTTCTTTAAAATCTAACCCCAAGTGGTCTCCATAATCTAGGATTACATCAAGTAGAAAAGGAAAAAGAGGCAATCAATCTTCTTTAAAGGTTTTAATCCTTTATGAAATAGACTGGATTATTTCCTTGGGTTAGGCTTTATGACCAGGATTTAATTCCCCTGGAGTTTCAATGCCAGCTCTATGCATTTCCCTCTCTCCCCGGCTCCCTCTCACTCTCCACCAGGGGATCCTTGATTTATAGATATCATTTGACCTGTTAAGGCAACAGTCTGCCAAAAGTCCAAGATTAAGTGCCAATGTCTGGGCTGACAGCGGTTCCTGCTGCTAATTTTACATGATCTATGGGGCTAATACCTGTTCTCCATCCACCCCTCTACGTTCTGTAGGGGGTCAGCGAGAAACTGCCTTTACTTGAAACCATCAAGCAATTATTGGAGCCAGTTTTGGCACCTGGCATGAAAACCTATAAAGAGAATTTTACTGGATGTTATAGATGCCCTCCAAGAATGACTTTGCAGGGTGATATAAGAGGTGTACCTCCTCCACAGTTGTCCAAATGTCTACTACTGTATCTGCAGATTCTTCAAAATGTCTCCATACATTTCTGTGGACTGCTATAACATAGAATTCATGCACTGTATGTGGTGCCACTGAAATACAGTGTGAGACAGAGAAAAACGGTGGTCCAATTTAAGAGCGGTCTCCCTCGAAATCCACATATTAAGACAGAATACGCTGTAATGAGCAACAGAAATGTCTCTTTTCAAATGCTCCTTCAAATGTGGTTGCAGCCAAAATTGGTGGACAGAACCAGTGTATCATTTGTCACCAAAATAATCACAACCAACAACTGCAGGTAATTTTTAATGGTGCTTTCAGACTGTCCATGTCCTCTGGGAAAATCAGGACATGACATGAAGAGGACCAATTAAAAAAACGCTGCCGTCAATGAAGTCCACCGTTCTCGTTAGCAAGCCAGGATTTGCCTGTGACCAGTGGTTTCCTCACATGGACAGGTACATTGATGGCCAACCAAGCATATTTAGCAACCCATTTTTACTATTTTCAATCCGTCCTAGAGAATGACGCTATCTGTGATCAATGAACTGGTGGATGATCTCCTTTCGCTCTACCCATCAAATCAACTGACAATCTCACATTCTGTGCAGAGAAACAGAGATGAGAGAGATGTTCTCTGGTATTACATTCCTCCTGTAAATGCATTGATTGTGATGTGACCTCTTCTATTTAATGTTAGGCCTACTGATGCCATTGTTTTGTGCAAGCTTGCAAGTGCACCTGGTTGTTGGGATTGGTTTAGATTGCTTCAATAGGCTACATAATTAACAAAAAGCTTCCTCTACATGCGACACACCTGCTGTTATGAATATGGAATGAAAACTCAGCTCGGCTTTGGGAAACAGATGAACATTTTAAACAATTTTCTGTCATTTTATAGACACTAATCGATAAATCTGGAGAAACAGTGAAAATAATCGTTACTTGCAGCCCTAGTTTATTTATGTTCGAACATACTCGGTTGTAGAGAAAACAAAATCTAACCACCTGGACAAAGTGCTTCAGCTCTACTACAATGTAGCAGGAATGTGTGTCTGTGCTATGTTTGTGTGTCAGATCTCACTACAAACTCTGTCTCTGTATTTTAATGAAGTGGAGTCATGCAGCCTCAGGATACTCAAGATTTTTTATCTCAAATTGAAACAATCTAAACTCGTGCAGTTGTGTCTGCCACAATTTTCCCACCCTTGGCTTATTTGCAGTCATTTGCGTCCACTCATTTCTTTGCATTGACTTTACATGTATTTCTCCCACCTCTAAAATTTTTGTTTTCAGGCTGAACAGCCAGGCAACATCTTCGACAGAGGCGATCCCAATACTGAGTGAAAACTATAGACAGACAGAGAGAATGAGAGAGGACTAATCAGACGGTGCAGACAAACAGGTAGGACGTGACTGACAGATTACCATTAGTGACACGATATGACTGAAATGCAATCAGAGACTGGTGCCTCCTTCTCAAAATCTCATCTACTATCTCTGCTCTCCAAACAGACTTATGATAATTGTAATAACAGCACTATAATAAAATCTCCCCGCTGTAAATGACTCTCTACCACTTTCTTCTTGTGAGTGTCTCACAAGAATTAGACATGAGAGAAACTACAAGCCCGAACAAATCACTGTAGAGCTCTTGTTGCACAATATGATACATCTGCACAGCTGACAAGTACACAGTAATAAATTGCCTCCAGCTGGTTTAAATGACACAACATTTTAATTACCACTCAGGAAAGTCTAAGAGTAAATTGCTTTCAGTTCACTTCACAATGTATATGACCGTGAGCTTTAACATAGCAGAGTCCTCAAAAGCTACTGAATGCAATAATAAAAGTGTAATGTACATAATGTTGTTCATGCTGTTGACAAAATTAGCAAAAACCACTCTTGTCAGCAATGAAGAATGAAGAAAAACAATGATTACAGTCCCAAAACGACATGTGTTTATGTCCGAGTGGCTCAGCCCAGTCGCCAAAATAAAATGTTGGCAGCTAACGCTTCTGCAAATCACAGATCCATTCACATTTGTACTTTCACATTACATGTTTATGACCTGACTTTCATATTGGGAGGGGGAGGAGAGTTAAGCCAGAAGGCTATGAAGCAAGTGGCCGCAGTTCAAGACTTTGTTTCAACATTTGGAACTAAATATTTTGACGGGAATCAGGACATCTTCAACCATGTTTGCAAAGACAAAACCAGGTGTTTTTGATGAGACCGTTTGACATCTCTAGCCGTGTTTGTGGGCGACCAAAACAGGTGTTTTTGTTGAAAAAAGGTGAGGACAAGAAAGAAAAGTGAGCTTCAATAATGTAAGCTGAACTGAGTAGAGAAAAAAACGTATGACAAACCATAAAGCTATGGGGAACAAATCACAGGGAACACATGAGGACTGGGGAGTAGGGATGTCCCGATCAGGTTTTTTTGCCCCCGAGTCCGAGTCCGAGTCCTTTGATTTTGAGGACTTGCCGATACCGAGTCCCGATCCGATACTTTTATAAAACAATAAAAAATGAAGAAGAGAAAAGAAAATTGTGCAGGATGTCCCTTTTATTATATTTTAACACGTGTACTGTTGTAAACTGAGCACATAGGAGGTAGGCAGCTTGAACATTAAGTCAGTACAAAAAAATATTCTTCACATTAGAAGTAGAACAACTACTAGTGCAACATTAGAACTTAGTGCAATCACAGACTCAATATAGTCTAGTACAAATATAGCAGCTTAACTTAAAATGCCCACACAACAGACATGATAGCAGAGGGCTGCTTCAGCTTCAAAACAAACAGGCATGCTCTGCGCGCATGCGGTGTTTCTGCGAGCTGTCTGTCTCTTGCAGAAAGGGCTCTGGCTGTGTGTCATGTGACACACACAGACAAGGTCTGATTCGGTGCGGTGCGGTGCGGTGGTAGTAAATACTAATTTTATTCGAATTTATGTTTAATCACCAATAGCCAATATAGTAAAAACTGATAAAAATAATGACTTTCAATTAGGGCTGAACGATTTTAGGAAAAGATCTAATTGCGATTTTTTTTGGCAGATATTGCGATTTCAATTTGATTCACGATTTCCTTCAAATCAAGCTTTCAGTGCAATATTCACATTGTACAGTAACATTAAAACATTAAATGCTATTACTCTAATGCAAGGATGAAAACTAAAGTTAAAAATTGCTTCCAAATGTATTTATTAACAAGAAGCACGGCTGATGGCTGCAGTTACCCTAACGGCCGCAACGGCCGTCGTGTCACTATTGAGTCTTATTTCTTGATCCTGCCCCAAGTTCCCAAGTTGGCAAAAGATGCTGTAATTGTAGTCTGTTTGCTACAGTGGGCCTGAGTATCATTTTCACCGGACTTTTTCGTTATGCACTCGTCATGCAAATGCCTGTGGTGATTTGTCAATTGCCGGTATAAATTGGTTGTGTTTCCGCTGGATGTTGCAACTTTAGCGCGACAGGTTTTGCACAGTACCTGGTGCACGTCTGCAGGCTCAAACCCGAAATACTCCCAAATGACCAACGTGCTGTTTTTCTTGGGGATTAAATCCCCTAACTCCGCTTCTGGTCCAGCTGGAGCCATTTCAGATAACGTTAAGGAGCAGGTTAATACTGATTGGTTAGCGTGACCTATCCAGAGTAGCATGCCGCTTCTGATCGGTGAGCTTGGCAGGATGGTAAAGAGACGGCATGTATGTGTAAAATAGTTGACACAACAGATCCTGGGTCAGTCAGGAGCGCTGCAAAAACCGCAGCTTTGGCGATCACATGATCGCGTTGTCTGAAATCGCAATTTCGATCAGAAAACGATCAATCGTTCAGCCCTACTTTCAATATATATATGTATATATATATATCCGATCCCTGATCGGCTCATAACGTCCGAGTCCGGATCGAGTCTGCAATCACGTGATCGGCCCCGATTTCCGATCACGTGATCGGATCGGGACAACTCTACTGGGGAGCAAACAGAAGACACAGGATGGAAACAGACCAACTGACAAAGAGCGAGGAAAAAAGACAGACTTAAATACACAAGGGCTAATCAACAAGTGAAACCCAGGTATACACAGAAAAAAAGGAAAAAGAAAAAGATAGGAAGTGGAAAGTCACAACAAGGTATAAGAGGATAAATTCCACACAATAAAACAGGAAACGTATAAACTGTAAACCAAAACCATGACAATTTGAAGCCAAAACATGATCTCGTCCTAACCCTAACCAAGTGGTTTGTGTGCCAAAATGCAACTAGACTGGAAGGAAAAATGTAATCGCCACATCTCCAGTAGAGGGAGTGGACCAAAGTAGTATTCATCATTCAGTTTGGAGGATTGTTGGACTCTTCACTGGTGCTCACTAAATATAGTAGTTCATACAGTATATGTACACAAATGTACACAGTAGGAGAAGACAAGAGAATAGCTGTGTTGGTGTGGGAGCCAACACAGAAATGTTAAACACCTTAACAAGATAAAATTCAACTAATTTGTCAAAGGGTGGGAAGCAGAAGCACTTTAAAGAACTGAGGGGATTTTCTCCCAACCAAGACTTCTAAGGCATATTACCCTGTGAGGTGATTAGCATTCCCGCTCATTATACATGCATGTAGGGATCTCTTCCAACCATTTCAACGCCTGTACAGTATAAAACACTGCCATGCCGCAGCACTGCAAAGACATGTAGAAAAGTGTTGGTCAAATTATAAAAAACACACATGTAATCTTTCCCTTTGGTCTCATCTCCCGAGATATTACTCACGCCTACATCTAAACCTTCGCAGTAATAATCACCAAGCAAATCGCCTAGGTTAAACATCAAAAGAAAACTTGGCTGAATTTGCATAACAGTTTTACTTGATAACAACTTCCTCTGTTGCTGTGGGCTGCCACATAACCTCTGAAATGTGTGGGCAGGCTCTAAGAAGTAAACATGATCATACTTGCTACCCTTATCTACATTGAAAATACATTGTTCAGCCCATTAAAATTTAAGTATGATTCCATGTCTTGAGGTTGTATCCACTTATAGTATTTTCACAGCAATGGTTACAAATGACTAATGACTTTGTGCCATGTTACTTTGCAAACATGCTGTCAACTCTTGCCGCCAAGCTTTAATTCCTAAACAACGCCAAGGAGCTTTCTATCATAAAAACACTTAAATTGTTCTTCTTCTTGTTCATTCTGTCAAAACTACAGGACTAATGGTCTACAGCCATGCTAGAGGCCCTGTGAGGCTGTGTACTGTATATGCACATTGATGACAATATTTTCAATATTCGTTCTCTTATTCATTGATGGGTAGGCAATTTGTTGTTTTTCTTGAGAAGCCACTGTGTTTGAATACCTGTTTTTCTGTTTCATTGTGATTTTTGTATATCATGTTTTGTATGTTGCATTTAACTATGTTGTGATTTTGTACAGCTGCTACCTTGGCCAGGTCTCTCTTGTTGAAGAGATCTTGATCTCAATTGGACTTCCTGGTAAAATAACGGTAAAAACAAAGACACCGTAGATACATTTTTTTGTGGGAATGTGCTTAAATACACAAGTTTTGGAAGAAGGTTTAAAATATATTATTGAAAATCTTATTTGTAAATACTCCCTTATGTGTATATTAGAAGCTAAAGTGGCCACCATAGAAACTAGAATTAAATATGTTGTTTGACCTTTTGGATATAAAATTCTCAGCACTTCAACATTTTCATCTATTTGACATTTGCGTGAAATTTTCTTCTAATTACTGTATGAATGATTAAGTTATGGCCATAAACGTGTTATGTGAGGTCATAGTGACCTTGACATTTGACCACCAAAATCTAACAATTTGATCCTTGATTCAAAAATGTTCCTGCAAGGCTATCCTGAGATATGGCAGTCACAAGAATGAGGTCACAATGACCTTTGACCAGCAAATTATGATCAGGTCTGCTTGAGCCCAAGTGAACATTTATGCCAAATTTGAAGAAATCCCCCCAAGGTGTTATTGAGATGTTGCATTTACAAGAATGTGACAGACGGACGGTCAGATGGACGGACAACCCAAAAACATAATGTCTCCAGCCAGGTATTTGGGACCAAACTGGCGGACCCACCACCTGACTGGCATTACCATCGCTACAGCGATGTTCATATTTGGTAACCACTCACCCTAACCCCATTTAAAGGATAAGGGAGCTGATATTCTATACTTTTCTTCCAGTCAACAGAAAACAAAACCAACAACAAACTGATCCTTCTAATAAGCCAAAGCCTGATATATCTTATTCCTCTGGACCATAGACCTCTACTGCAATCCAAAACACTATTAAAACCACATTCATCAGCCACACTGTTGCACTGGGTGACATGTTGTGAGATGAACACAAGGCACTGTGGTTTATTTAGAGGCAATCTCACACACAGCACACTGTCCTGCTGCTGTAAATACTCCCAAGAGCACCAAATGTGTATTAATCTGTGAAAATAGTCCCCAACAAATGCACTTTTTTCTGCTTTTTGAGTGAGGCTTTCCAAAAACTGTACAGTGCCCAGGTGTTTTAGGAAACCATGCAAGAGAAAGGGAAGTTAGAAAGTACAGAGTTGGACTTGTTGGTTTTTGTCTTTTTAAGTGATTTGTTGACAATAAGAAAAATTTGGAATGCCAGCCTCAAATGCTAACTATGAAAAAACCTTTTAATAATCATTTAAAGTACAAATGTGAAAAAAAAACCTTTTCGACTTCAAGTGGTATGCAACCATTCACATATCGTGACCCTTTAACCCTACTTCTAAGCCCACTTAACTTTTGTGAAGGGGGAGTTCTATTAATTCATTCCCACAAACTATAACAATACATTCAAATTAATGCTCATTTTATTGCTGCCGAAGGATTACAGCAGTATAGGCTCCTGCATATTAATGAAGAATTTAGTTTGATTAAGCACCGGTCTAACACAAGTAATCTGTCGATATATAAGTACAAGCAATCATGATTAATTTAAACTGTCATAAAAAGGCTGATTCATCTGAAAAATAAGAGTAAAAACACACATGTAAGGGTGTTTTACAGCATTTCACGAAATGCTGAACAGAGTTTTTCAACATTATTTATTCCGTTGACATCTCATGACAATGGCACCTTAGAAAAACACTGAAGCTTAATGTTAATGACTTGCTGTAAATCCATTAAAATCTCTTCATAACAACTGGGCTCTCTTATGAAAATCCAGCAGGCCTATCTCTAAAGAGCATATTGGAGAAAAGCTGTCACACAGTGGGACCACAGGGAGCAGCTGCGAAGTGTTTAAGTAGCTCTGTATTATGCTGCCGTATCCAATTTATAAAGATGGCTATAGAATGGCAGATCCATCTCTGCCACAACAATTCCCTTCAGTCTTCGCACAGAAAGACAAATACACTTTTCTTTATACCAACACACACAAAGATCCTCTGACACAAAACGTCAAACATCCTATATGAGGTAGAAAAGCAGACTTTCAGTTTTAATTTGAGGGTGTTCACATCAATATTGAATGCACAGTGTAGGAATTGTTTCTTTTTTTAATCATACAAAAGTATTGGAACACATCTGGTGAGTTTCATGTTCTTTCATGTCCTAAATTTACGTACAACGGAGCTGAGCAGTACATACAGAACGGATTCTAGGTGTGAGATTTGTTTTTGGCATCATTTGTTATTGCTGTGATAGTAAGGCAGGAGGAGGATATACAATTTGAATGCATCAGAGACATGTCAAACTTTTCCCACAAACAGATAGGCTTGTGACAGCACCAGTATTATCCGGTACACCAGGTTTTTTGGGGTTTTTTTTTTTACGAGAAAAGTTGCTCTATAAAGTTAATGCAAATGCAAACCAAACATTTCCCACTGTTGCAGCTTCATATTCAAATAATTTAACTGGGAAAAAAAAAATCGACTTTTAGAAGTTGTCTCAGAAAATGCAATTTATTCCAGGGAGTTTAGCACATACCACTATTGTTAATCAACCTAACCCTAACCCTTGACAGACAGATGGTCTGTTGCGTCTCACCCCTCAAAAAGTCCGCTTGGGGAGGAGGCCGAGGTGGGTGGATGGGTCAAAAACAGGACTTTCACCCAGGAGAAGATGTTTGTGTTTCATGTGGATCCAAAGAACATTGTTGACTTATTTTAACTTATGTACACTAGGTCACATACATAACTAAACTGACATAACTAAACCCAATCTTTTCCTAAACCTTATTAAGTAGTTGCAACCATTTCACAATGTTAATGATGATCAGGAAGGTCTGGTACCCCTGTCACTGGTACTCTCCAATGATGATATACGGTATGTTGTTTTGGGATACATTGGCAACCTATTCTGCCGTTTAGGTATGAGGATGTGCTGAGCCTCAAGATGTGGAAGATGAGGTTAAAATAAAGACTTTTAGGGTTTTGGAACAAAGTGTTTTGAACAGATTTGACAATGCTCAACCTGTCCCAGAGTGATAAAAAAGGAAGGAGGAGGAAAGAAGGAATTGAAGAAAAAAGAGGAAGGTGACTCAAAGGTGATTTGAGTCTCTTAAGATTATCTATCAAACTTATTGGCTGTGGTGTTTAGCCTTCGCCACGTAGACTGTTATCGGAACGGGTTCACTTGTGGTCAAATGATCATTGATCGCTGCTGTTAGCAGTAGTAGACTAAATGCAGGTGGATCGAAACAAAAACTAATGAACAACTTAGATTCAAGCAAATGCATCGAAACTCAATGAATCCTTCATCTTGCAGCAGGACAATGATAATTAGCACACAGCCGAAGAGAGGATTTTTAGTGCCAAACAGAAGAATGCTCTTGACTGGCCATTAGTTACCTGAACATACAGTATATTTTAGAAGAATTTTCAAGAAGTGATAATGGATTCAGTAGAGGACAGGAAGAGCATCGACAAGTAAGAGTCTGTTGATGTCTGTAGGTTGTAGACTTCACATATTTGTTTACCACAAACGATTTCAATTAAGAATGAGGGCTAAAAACCCTACACAGTTCATCTGATGTAGATATATATATGCTTAAATCAAAGCAGAGTGGGCAATTAAGGGGTTCTTTGTAAAGCTTGTGTTTAGAAGACAGAATAACTAAAAAATAATGTCAACAATCCACTGCTTCCAGGCTCTCAGATGTGAACATTTGCTGTATTTTTTCCCGCTTTTTTTGCTTTCTATGATCATAAATTGATATCTCTTGATATTGGAGAGTTGATCTGACAAAACAAGCTTGGCTTTGAGAAATTGCCAGGGAGATTTTTAACAATTTTTTAACAATCTGATATCAAAGAAACCTATCATTTCATTGAGAAAATAATCATCAGATTTACAGTTGCTAATGAAAATATTTGTTAGTTGCAGACTTTCTGGAAGCACACTAATCAGTTTGGTACACTATAATGGTTTTGGTACACTGAGTGCTGATATACCCAGGAATAATTTTCTAAAACATTGTTTTTCAAACCCTGTTGCTATGCAAAAGCAATCGCACAAAATTGACACTGCATATTAAATTGATTTAATGATCTACATGTTAAGTGATACATGTTTGCATTGTGTTAAATGATTTGAAGACTGAAACTATGGCAATTTCTACAAATTTAACTGTAAAAACTACCATTTTATCAACTTTCATCCACAGCCTAATGAGTTGTCGTGTTAACAGAGTGGATGTTCGTATACATAAAGAGAGTAGAGGGTATGAGAGAAGATGAAGAGCCCTGCTAGCCTGCTCTTGGACCCAATATCTCTGCAATGGAGACAGATTTCCACACAAAATCCAGATTGAGCCTCGCTGGCTGGGGAACCCTTTGATATGAGAACAGGGCTAATCTCTCTAGTTCTGGCTGCTGCCATGTCTTCATCCTCCCAACCAGGTGCCCTTTCATTAACCTTTGACTCGCACTGGCACTGTGTTTGAAGAGGCTGGTATTAAACTGGCTTATCCTAGATTGCTGTTGCTGCCGCAGTGAGAAGACTCGCTCTGTTTCTCACAGGTCTTTCAAGGTGCTGAATCGTACAACAGAAACATTATGTAACCCTCGGTTAGCAGCTGGTGCAGGCTGCACTCCACTGCACCCTCAGTGGCAGGGCAACAAACTGTTAAAGTTACATAAAATGCTCGATGATTGAAACGTTTACAACTCTAAAGACCCAGACCCTGAATTTCTGATTCGAAGTTTTAAAATAACACATTATACTACAAACTTTTAAAATTGTTTTTTGACTTCTTCCTCCATTTACCTTTTGTCAATAATTCCCACTGCTCAAGATTCAAGAAGGAATTGTTTTTTGCAGTTGAAGATTTTAGACACAAAGAGATATACAAAACAACCATTAACAGAAAGACAGCAAGAAAGAAATCCATTATAGAAACAGACTGCTGACTGAAATGTTCTTTGTACCTTTGTCACATTTTCCAGCACAGAGCCCAGACTTTCCAAAGTCCAGGAAAACCAAGATTCAAAATTCACTAGTCAAACAAAATGAAAAGAGCTAGATCACTAGACACAGAAGGTATTATGACAAACTGACAAACTGTGAAGGGAGCACAAAGAATAACTTTGCGTTTATTTGCTGTTGGAATTATCGGAAAAACATCTTCTGGGAAATTCATGTGACTGCCCTCTCAAGTTGGAACAACAACTCGGAAAGTCTGAGAAAATTCTGGCACACAAGTTGCTGAGTCATATGATGCTGAAAAATGGTGGACAAAAGTAAACTTTGGATTGATGGTAAGAAACTTTAACAAAGTCATGTAGTCATTGTATCATTTCCTTTTCTCTTCCTTGTCACTCAAATATTGGAAACAGCTGTCAATGTGTTGCTCTGAGTGTTCTTTCTGGCGTCCATGTTGCTCCCACATTCCGACATGACGCACATAAATACACTGACGTCAAAAGAACAACTTCCCAACTCAGGAAATGGGACTATCTGAGGAGCATATGAACGCAGCATTAATACACCTGCAAAGCAAAACTGACACGGGTGAAACTAAACAGGGCAATCACAAAGGTGGGGGAAAAAAGACAAAGACAGGAAGTCGAACATGACACATGAAGAGAGAATAAAACAAAAAAGGAAACAGCTAAACTAAAAACCCCAAACCACAACAAGAATGTTTAGAATTTCCATTAACAGTAGCAAAGTTAACATCTCAACACGGATTGATGTTTCCAGGAAGCACACAGATTTTGACTCCTGATGCAGGACCACTGAAAGGGTAGAGCAGTGTGACGATATCTGTCGTGAGACTGAGAGAAATTGCCAGCTGCCAGAAACATCAACCATCCTGTTTCTACCAAGGTATCCTTGCCCTTAATATCTCTGGATGTAATAGACCAGTCTGAGCAATGTCGCAAATCAATGACAAGGATTGCTTTATAACCATTATGCATTATATATTGCATAACATTATAAATGCTGGTTTAACTAAAAATAGAAATTTCTGTCTTAATATTTTATTCATAAACAGTCCATGAAATTAGTTTTCAATTGATTTAACTGTTGCACTATATAGTATGTTGATAGCACAATATAAAATTACACAGTATACAGCAATAGAGGCTTTTAATTTTATGCCTATTGCCTCCTACACAGAACTATGGTACTCTGTCAAGATGAGTAACTGAGAATACAGTTACATTCAGAGCTCAGATTGATGTGTCTCTGGTAACTCAAGATAATGTCTGTAAAGTTTAAAGAAGTTTTACCATCAGTATAAATAAGATAGTGCTAATTATGTCTCAAGAAATAATTTGTTGTTATTACAGCCAGTAGATTATTACATTTAATGTTCATCTCACACTGCACAAATGACAATTTCTTCATCCCAGTAGACATGAATAGATTTTGTCTTGTGCACCCGCTACAATCAATATAATGATAATTAATATGTCAGGAACTACTTAAATCATTTATGACTTGGGTTGCAACAGTATGTGATTTTCACTATACCTTAAAACGGGTATACCGCTGCAACCCTATTTATGACTAACGAAATTTCTCTTTTCTATTTGAATAATCTACATATCAGGAAATAACCTGTATATATTATAATTTCATGTTTTCTGGGCATTGTTTGGCATGGTTTCCCTATGTCAGTTTCATTTTAAAATGCAGCACAGACTAAAGTATAATTCAACCAGAAAGTCCAATGTTGTGGAAGGATAAACCTTTTGCATGACTCACTGTTGCCTCTCCTTTGACGCACTTGTTTAGCTTTTATTTTGCAAGCTTTGAGTGATTTGAGGCCAGCTCTAAGAGGATAAAAGAGATCTGCACTTTGAAAGTATTGTGCATATTGCGTCTGAGCATTCACAAAAAAACAAAACAAACAAAAATAGTCTCAGTGAAAATGCTTCAGTGCTTTCTATATTATACAGTAAGAGAGTATTTTGATATTTGTTGTATGACAAAGCTGCAGTCGATCTAGGTGCAAAAAAACCCAAACAGCGCAGGAACATCATCGTTTCTGATTTTTGTCCAATGATCTGTTTTCATTTGAGAATACTTTTAAAGTCAACAATGAGTTAGACAGTAATCTGAAAGCACAGCAGATGTGTATAATCAGCTGTTCACTTTGAAAAGGGAAGAGGGTGGACATTGAGCACTGGTCCCTGAAATTACAATTTTGTTGTTCAATTATCCATGATACCACAGAATGATACATCTTGGCCAGAGGCCCGTGTGGTCAGCGGCCTCCTGTGAGAGCTGCCTCCGCTTCACTTCTCTGCTGCTGGGAAACATATAATTGAGTTTAAGTGCTCTGTGAATGACACACATCTCTGAGAAAATTCATAATGAAATAACATGTGCGATGACAGCTGTTGGATGAACTTCCTGCACAGTCAAATGATTTACCAAAGGGGGAATCATCAGCTCAGTAATGCAGCAAACAACAGCATTAGTAACCAGCTGTGCATGAACTTATGGCCATTAAGATAATGAGATCATTAATTTTGTGGCACTGTAGTCGTGTGAAATGGGAAAGGGCCTGATTGTTTGGTGTCATCTCTGAAACCAGATCGAGAACTTCAAGGCCATGTTTGTTTTAAAAGGATAATTTCACCAAAAAATGCAAATTTAGTCATTATCTACTCACCCCATATAAAGTTTCGTATACTCTCTAAAATATTTGTGGAGTAGAGAAGGTAGACGTCACTAACCAGAAGCAAAACAAGTCGTTTGCCAACGATCAATTGACCTCAAAGAAGAAGAAGAAGAAAAAGAAAAAGACACAAAACCAATTGCCTTTGCCATCCAGAGGGTATGTGGAAATTAATCTGGAAATTGGAGTCTTATGGGAATTTCCAGGAAGTGCCAACAGCCGGCACAGTTTCTTCTTCTTATCTCGGAGCAGATACAGCTGATCAGTCATGTGAGTTGAATGTTTGCTTTGTCAGAACTTATTCAGAAAAGGTGATTCCAGTTCCCTTTAAGAGCATTTTTCTTCCTTTTTTGAAAAAGACAAAACCCCCCTAAAGCATTTTTTTTTTTTGGACAAAACTTTTACATTAAGCTTTTCTAATGCATACTTCAAAATGCACATAAAAATACGCTACCAAGAAATGTGGCTAGGGATTCCTTCAGTAAGTCAGCAGAGATGCGGTTTCCCTGTTACACATTTGTCCAGGAGGAACTCTCTAGACAGTATGGAAAGCTGATGTTACACACTATGTGAGTAAATTCAAACCTGAGACCTGAGACCAACCAAACCAAAGACTGTTTTGATTGATGAACCAAAACAGTCTTTGGTCCAAAAAAAAAAAAAAAAAAAAAAAAAAAAGGCTGATATTTTCGACAGAAAGTTGGGCCATCTTTAGCCATGTTTGTGGAAATCAAAACAGGTATTTTAAGGCCTGACATGATGTTTCCTTAACTCTAATCAAGTGTTTTTTGTTCCTAAACCTTACCAGAGCATAAGCGCCTGTGACAAATATAGGAAAATTTAACCTAAAGAAATGTAAAGTTGCAACTCAATCTGTGGTTGTGCAGAAACATTTGCCAACATTTATTCTGGTGGTTGAAATAAATTAAAACGACTAGCAAATATACCGCAGACGAATCCAGCAGGTATAATAGAGCCAGGCCTGTGCATGTGATGTGGGCGTACTGTGGCTGTATAAGGGTTTCACTGGCCTAAGGGCAGGATCCTATTTTCTGAAGAGGGTTCTCCAAAGAAAGAAGTAAAGATTCATTTTAGAGAGCTTGATAAAAAGAACCAACTCTGGGTTATAATGAGGGTCATCCTGCCAAATATCGGTAAATTGAGGCGAATGGCCACAAATACAGTCAGCACTTACCTAATCTCCATTTCAAAATGAGTGCCATGAACAGAAAAACACGTACTTCATATTCTCATTTTCAAATGTACCAACTCTGTGCATTTTATGATGAGAACATTTGTGTGTGTGCAGAAACACACTGTATCAGTGAAATTGGTACTGAAAGAGCCGCAGTACTTGTAACACGATCACAATCAGTCCATCTACAAGTAATACCACTCTGTCTCTCTCAGAGATGGATGATCTCCTCTTTTCACAGTAGAGTTCAATAAGGAAAGGCTGATCTACCCAGAGGCGAATCTGTACTCATCAACTCCACACAGTCTCTCTTTCTTTCTCTCTGTGGAAGTGAGACACAAGTGCATTCAATACTCAAGCGTTTTACTGAAGTCAATCATGTATCATTTCCCCATTACTATAATAATGGAGACAATGACGTCACGTGTAAAGTGGGCAATAACATGCACACGATATTCTTTATATTTTATCATAACGCATGCTTTTCAAGGAGCTTTGCTAATTATGTTTTAAAGTTGAAGTGATGATTTTCCAACACAACTCTCACACGTGTCAAGTGACTAGATTATCATTAAAGCGATGACCTTTAGCTCAAAGAATAGACTAAAAAAGAAATCAGGCTGCTCATCCTCTCCCACATTATAGCAGCATATGTGAGAACTGCTGCACAATCTGCACTGAAAACTGCACTGATAAAGCCTCCACAGGTGTGTTTGCTCTCTGAATTGCATTGCTCTTTTTGTTAGAGAAATAATAAGTATGCTGTATTTTTGGTTTGAAATGTTCTCCTGCAAAACATCAACATGTATTTTGAAATATTTGACCTTTTTCCACATAAAATATATTTTTACTATGTCTCCCACTTATTTTCTATCACTGCCAGCGAATCACTTGTGCTTCCGCTTAAAGGAGCATGATGGGATTTACACCCAGAGTGCGATAAAGTTCATTCAAACGAACTGATGCAGCTGGAGAGGATGGCAACAAACACCCCGGTAACTGAAATCAGATATAGATTTAAAGTAGATACATTTACATCTTGTCACATAGAGAGATGCAAGTGAGAGATGAGAAGACATACATTTGGAGCTTAGAAGAACCTTGTCTCACTCGTTCTAAGCTTCTCTCTCTGTCTGTCTCTTCCCCTTACCTCTCCTGTGGCATCAGTGGCCACAGCAGTGTGGCAGCTTGTAAGTAACACCTGCACCCGTCCATCACTGTTCCTGGAAGTCTGCGGTCAAGCTGCTGCCCGAAGGCCACATCCACACATGCATGGTTTTCACTCTGACAGTGAGAAAGTGAGTGTTTCTTCCTGAAAACAATAACTTAGAACAGTTTTATTGCTCTGCAATGTTTAGGGTACCTTTTTAATACAGCTACATATTTTGTCTGAGTCTGGTGGTCCCTCTGGTGCTTCTGTGGTAAAGATCTTGATCTAGTTAGTGCATGCCTTTGTTTTGGAAGCATGTGAAAGAAAAATTGATTTTAATACTATTTTTCTTTAATAAACACAGTTGTTTGCATGATGTCTAATGATGAAGTAATGTATCTGCTATTTAAGACGAGAAACTAATATGATGATGGTGAAACAGAGTACTGTAAACCGTGTTTTACTGACATTAACGTTCATAAACCCAGGTTATGCCATTCTCCAGCTAAAAGAGTAGGTTGCTTAGTAATTGTAATTTTGGGATTTTGTTAAAAGCTTAAGTTATCAACATTCCCTGATAATGTTATCTCTATATAATAATAAGCCAAAAGCAAGATATAGCTCTGTAGCAAGGTCAGCATTAGATGTAACGTTATAATTTAGTTGTTCTGCTGCCAGCTGAGACTGTCCTCTGAAAAGTGATCATATAGTCTGAAAAATGGAGCAGCTGGAGGTCACCTCTAGTGACTGTGCTAGTTATTAGAGCTGTAGAGAAGAAAGAAAGGAGAATTAGTGTAAGGGGTGATAACTCTATACAGGCAGTGGTCGGGGATGCTGGACAGATTAAACAGCCCCTAGACAAGACTTTAATTTAAGGAGACCGCTGTCCATGTCCAGTGTGAAACCAAAAATTAACGGTTAGTTCTTTTAACTCACTATGGTGGTGAAGTAATGTAATGTACATAATGTAGTTACTTAATGAAGTTACTTAGGTTACATACTGCAGGTACTACTGTAATGAAAGTTACAGAAGTGACGTGGTGATTTGAACCCAAACCACAATGTTTTCCCCAACCTAACCAAGTATTTATCTTGAAAAAAAAAAAAAAAAAAAACACACCAAATTGCAACTATACGACAAAGGTCTGGTACATGTGTCGCTGTTATGCTGCAACGGCCATGTTGTTTTAGAACGGTGAGAGACAAATGACCCATTTGTCATTTAGGTATGAGGATGTGTTGTGCCATCTGGTAATACAGTAGAAGTATCTGCTGCCGTACCACCACACTACAAAGCAGCTTCTTTCCTCAGGCTCTGAGACTCATCCTCAGCACTACTCAGAAAAAAATAGTTTTAATTTCAAATTTTAATTTAACAAATAACTATGTAAAAATAGCCAGTCTTGTCGCTGATGGTCTTGTTTGCTTATGTAAGTCATAAAGAGGCATCAGGATTATATTTAAAACTGCTTCATAACTAGTTGAAAGTTCCTTGTAGTATGTTTAAAGACTGGCAACAGTGAAAAAATTGCCTTTTGGCTCACTCTGGCACATTTACTATAATACTTATCATTGTGCTTTGCCCATATTGAATGATCCAATAAATATTGGAAATAAATCAACCTTCATAATCTGGTGTGCATACCAAATAAATAGTTGGTTTGTTAACACTGCAGCATTCAGAAAAAGTTATTTTCTCTAATAGATGAATGCTTTGACAGAGTTTAAAAAATATACATAACCTACAAACACAACCTATGACTGTGCCCATGATGCTTTGTGTAACATTTTTAAAATACCTACGTGAAGTTTAGGATATTTTTTTTGGAGTTTAAGTATCTTTTGATGTGATGCACAACCACTCAGCTGTGTGTGGAATTATATTTGTATCGGAGTGCACAATGAGACAGTGGGAGCGCTTAACAACAACTTCAGGTCCATTTTGTAAGAAAGTTGTTTTTTGAGTCTCATTCCTAACTCGTCAAATAAGGGGCTTTGGGATTGTAGGTCGTCGATTGTGGTTGCCATCTCAAAGTATCAGCACTTGACAAGTTGGTAATGACACTCAAAAATTAACTTTCTCAAAGTTGACCTTTACATTGCATTTTTACAGAGACATTTGTGCTAGGACACTTTGAATTGCTCAAATCAGGGGTGTTGACAGAGTGAGGGAGACTGTGAGGGAGCACAAATGAGTGAAACTGAGTGAGAGAGGTGATTATTGTGTCCGTCAAGGCTGTGAATGGCGTCATTATCTTAAATATTCCAGAAATGAATAACTCAAACTACAGCAGAAGTAAATGCTGTGCACCTAGCTTCGTACCAGGGGACTGAAAGGCATCTGCACTTACAGATCGGGTGTGTCTGCCATCTGCTCCTTCATCTCCTGTGATGGGTTTTTTTGGATGCTCAGCCTCAGGCTAGATGTTGTTTCAGTGTAGACTCTTCATCAAGATGAGTGGGAATGTTTGGGGCGTAAATTTGTCCAAGTGAAGTGCATGAAGGTGGAAGTAGTAGCAAACGTTGCTGACTCAAGTCAGAAAGTTGCATTATAGCTTCAGTTCATTGACTAATGCTGCAACAGAGCTCGGTGGGTTTAAATTATGAAGTGCTACTGTGTGTTTTCATTATTGTTCATTTTGCTTGATGTCATTTGTTTGTTTTGGTATTTCATCTCTGTTTTCTTTTATGGCGTGTTTAAATTTCTTGGAGGGAAAAGAAATAATTTGTTTTGCTTGTGTGTGTGTGTGTGTGTGTGTGTGTGTGTGTGTGTGTGTGTGTGTGTGTGTGTGTGTGTGTGTGTGAGAGAGAGAGAGAGAGACGGAGAGAGATGCAGCTGGAAAGAAATCTCATAATGTCAAAACAGAATCCAGATATTATGATATAGCTACTTGAAAATATGTTGCAGCTGTTTGGTCAAAATGAAAATATTTTCCACAAATGAAATTTGGGGAGCAAAAGCATATCTAACATCAGTCAAAATGCACAGGAAGAAAAATAAAACTGCACTTTTAACCTCAAATACCAACTTCAGAATAAGTTTTAAATCTCATATCTGTAAACACATAATTAAAATAATAGATGTATGATACATCAGTTCTAACACAGTCTACCATATAATCAATGAACACAGCCAGATTTCACCAGAAGGTTCAACTTTAATAAAATGATGTCCTTTGAAATGAACATTTTAAAAATGACCTTTCCTTTGCTGCCAGGAGGTTTTTTTTTTTCTAAAGTTGCAGAAAAAACACTGTCAATATAGTTGAGCACAATGAGAAATAACGCAATAAAAAATTATATATTGGTTTGTACAATCAAACACATAATGAACAGACAACATTACAAAGCCCAGCTCACCAGTGTGTCCTTCACATTCATGTAATGGTTTCTCAAAACACTGTTACTCAATTGTATTTTTCTCTGATGGTGCAAAGATTGTCATTTTACCCACATTCTCACTTAATTACACAATCAATTGCTCATTACAGCAAAAGTTATTTCCTTTTTTCTGGAGAAAATTCAGTAGTTTTTACTCTAGACCCCCAAACATGTGTGAAAAATGGAGTGTTTGGGGCAAATTTACACTTTCCCTACCCATCTTTCATTTTCGCTAATCTGTCCCCATTGTGCCTGCTAAATTAAATTAAGCTAAGCTAAGATAGCAGTTCTAATGCCTTTAAACATGGCTCTTTAATTTGTGGAAGATCGTTAGATGCATATCTAGACATTAACTGCGTGAAGCATGAAAGACTTAGGCCAAGGTTGGTGCCAAAATATACGCTATAGGCAAGAAGAAAAGAGTATGATGCAGCTACACTCTGATACATCATGAACATGTCCACTCACTCGCTGTGAAATCTCCCAACAATCCTGCTCTATTTCCACATCGGCTCAACTGGACTTTGTGGGGAGCTGGCAGGGTAAAGTCTGGTTAATCTCCAGTTCAGTTAATTCAGACATCTGCGTTCAAACACATAAAACTCATCCGGGTAATGTCCAGAAAAGTTCAGGGTAGCAGTGCATATAGTGCGAATCACAGCTTAAGGGATAGCTCCCGTGGTGAAATTGATATTGCCAAATCTCTACCGGTTGACACATTTCTACCATTGCATGCTCATGTCATACCGCCCAACCATCGCTGGAGCAATGATCTGATGGAGCTGTCAGATTTGAATTTGTGATTTAAGCATGCTCAAGAGAAAATGGGGTCTTTAAATGCTCTTTAAGCTTAATAAACCACCGTTTGTTAATCTACAACAGCAAAACTACAGATTGTGACTGCAGATCTGATTCTGTATTGAGTTGCATAGAAGAAGATGAAGCTTGGCCAGTGTCTTGACATTTATATAAAAAAAAAGTGCATAAACCCATTCCCAGAGGACCAATTTGAAGGAAGCAGAGGGTTTCAGTGTGACATGCTGACATGCCTAATGTCATCGAGAAGTGACAAACAATATTCATACCGGCGCTCTAAGGGACGGACAGTCTCTCTGCCTGACATTTATCCATCCCATCTAATTGATAAGCATATCATTGGGGCATACACCCTCATTCTGCTTTGAGACAATGGTTGACAAGTCTGTGGGTTGTGACCAAACATGAAACAGCCCTTTAAACCTTCCAGGATATGAGGCTGTTCCCATATGACGTGGATGATTTATCAGACTGATTTGGATGGGATGGTCAGAGTAATAAAGCATAGAGGAAAAGTGAATACACAGTCCTTTCTGGGGAAAACAGCGACTGTATCCAGTGGGCTATATACTTGGAAGGAAGCCTTTACAAAGTGAACTGTATTTTAATCTCTTTTGAAAATCTTTCCCTCTGGCACAGAAATCCTCTCCATGCTCTTTCCCATCGTCTATGCTTCACTGGGGCATATGATGGGAGAGGTTTCAGCAGTGTCCCAAGGTAGCCGATCTTTGAGAGATGACAGGCCACAAGTTCCATTTTTATTATGATTTATTCGAGCCAGCCAGTTTTCTGTAATGGAAATTCATTTGAATCAACGCCCATTCGGAAGAGTCAGAAGGGAACCATAGTGGCCATCTGTGAGCCAGGAGACACGGAGACCGGCCCCATTTAACAAAATGAAATAAACCGCTTTTAATGCAAACATTCGCCTAGCAGATCGAAAAACAGGTCTCAAGCCCCACTTCCAGGTTTGTGGGCGATTTCCTCACCACCTTTTACTGAAGTAGGGGATTTTTATTTAAGCTATGACATGTTTCTGACCCGATGGATTATAAATATAAATCTCATTGTAACTGTTATTGCAAAATGTAATACTTATAACAATTTGTTGTTGTTTTATGGTAAAACAATGTCTGTAGATTTCTTTTTCTTTTCCCCCATGCACAGAGCTTATGTCAGGGCATTAGTGAGTTGACAGAATGACATATTAGCTACATCACCTCTTGGGAGAAAAAGCTATCGAGAGAGTCTTGTAAAGTCAAATCTTAGATCTCTTAGCTTTGTTTAAGATTAGCAAAGAGATAACCCCTTCAAACATGGAAAATATACCACTGGAGCAGCACTGTGTGACTAAAATAGTTCTCAGTGTGAATGCAGATCTTAAATACAGCTGAAATTTTCAAAGATTCCAACCAGACGCTAATCCTTAAAAGGTAAAAGGTGGGAACTGTGAATGCTACAGCACACAGAGCAGTGATGGATAATGTGTAGAGCAAAATTCAGCCTAGGGATCCATAATATCAGATTTCTGGCGATATTTTCCAAATCATTTGGCCAATTGCTGATGCTGATATATGCACACGTTTCCCCTAATTGCATGGAAACATCAAGTCTTTCCTGTAGTTGAAATAACATACTATTACTCTTATCATGATGCAGATGCAGGCATACAGTCGTTTTCAAAATGTACATATTCACTGGGCAACATACGAATACTAAGTCAACGGCTTAGAATCTATGTGTATGTAATTAACTGCTGGACACATGATGTCTACTACTTTACTTTAAAGTTCATCCTCAGGGTCAGCCCAGTAGCCGGGATATTATATCAGCAGTTAATGTTTCTGCATACCACAGTTATGTCCAAGGTTGACTTTTTAAGGACACCTGGAAGACATGTCCATTTTTGTGGGGTCAGAACCAGGTGTTTAATAATGAGAGCTGCAGACATTTTCAGCGTTTTTTTGAGGTGATTTTTCACAGGAAGTCGGACCATCTCCATCTGTGAGCGTGGCGAACAAAACAGGTATTTTAGGCCAAATCATGATGCTTACCTAACCCCAACCTAAAGCAGAGCACAGTGTTGACAAAAAAGTTATATGTAAATAAAAATTTCTACCTAAACAAACGGAAAGTTGCAACATAAAAAAGCATTCCAGTTTTAACTTATCTGTGGTTTTACAGAAACGTGCTTGGCTAACATTTGTTCTGGGCATTGGGTTGTTCATGTATCTGCACTGGAGGCTTCAAGTTCCCATATTACACTTGTGTGTGCTGAATTGATTGATTGGTTTCCAAATTATTTGTGATGTCACAAATTTACTTGTAGGCCGGCCTCTTTAAATCAGATTTTCAGTGAGCTTTCAGCAATGAATATGAAAACAGCTTTTTATTGTCAAACTCTGCAGATACATCATTATACACAGTGAAGCTGATACTTTCAACTGTAGGAACAAGAAGACAAACACATTTTTGACTGGAGGGTAACTAACTAAATGTACTGTGGTTCAACCCAATATTTTTCATGTTATTTTGCATAAAAGTTTGCTCATTTCTGTGCAAGTTCCCACTGAGTGATCACAATACTATTTTCTGAGGGAAAAATTTAGAAAAGCATTTTATTGATTTCTGAGTGTGAGCAGGCACATTATTTATGAGAAACTAAACTCAAGCTGATGATGCCACAGAAAGTATATGCAGGCTCTGAGCAGCTGTGCCCTGCAAAAGAACATGTGCAGTAAGTAAAATATATCTGCAAGACAAACCCACACAGTGACTTATACTAGATGCTGGTCCGAGCTAAAAAAGGATGGATGTTTGGAAATGTGATTACTTTAAATTTAACCGCTCTGTCATGGCGACAGCTGCTCCGTCCCCCCTCAGCCTCCAGTTCTCCTGTTCACCTACTTTAGTGTTTGTATCCGTCTGTGTTTTGTGTGTTTTCCTTGTCATTTCCTGTCATACATCACCTGTCCACAAGTCACTCTCCTCTGCTGGTCAGCTAATCATACTACCTACTTGGCAAATCAGTCAACAGTATTTACAGATTTTACCTCACTGACTGACTACTGAACACATTAACATGAACACATCTGTGAACTGATTTAACTGCACCACAATAATCTGGTTTCTTTCCAACCTATGCAGCAAATCAGTAATCATATACCATAGAAGTGTATTAGTGATATGCGATTTTATATTATTTTTCTTTTGGTGTTGTACCTTTATTACTTTTTGTAGTGATTATGTGTATTTGTTGTTTGTTTTTCACACATGCACTTGTGTAAGACCCCATTAGAAACCCTGTTAACACTGCTATGAAATGTACATTTCTTAACCAGGTTTCTGTAATCCCCTTTTCTAAATCGCACAGAATGGGTTTGCATGGTGACAACCATGAACTTCTGAGACCACCATCGGCGCCAAGACTGTTTGGCAGCATGCCTCGCATAAATTGGAGGATTTATCTGTAATTTGCAGTCTAATTACTTTAAATACATGTTTGGTAAGTTGTATAAACCAAGACAATAAAGTGTTCCCTAGATGCCATCAATTAGCTTACATCAAAGAGTTAGGCGACAGATACCCATTTTATAAGCACTCCTGCAACATTGTATTTCAGAAAAATCAATTTGTTGCTTGTTTGGTTGGTTTTTCAGCAGGATTACCCAAAAACTACTGAACAGTTTTCCAGAAGACTTGGCTGAGGATGGGTCTCAGCCCAGAGAATCCCAAAAAGAGAATCCAGGAGTCTTTTTCTTACTTTCCTAAACATTGCGAGATAGGGCGTCAACGTTTTTTTCATTCATGTTCTCAGGGAACAATGCATGGATCTGGTACAAAAAAAGGGGCGTGTTCAGATGGCTGGTACATAGTGTGAGCACAAATTGATGCTGATCCAAAAAAAAATCTGGATCTAGTGGATTCAAATGCTGTATTTGATATTGGATTAGGCGTGATTGAATTAAAGGGGACTCTTGGGCCTTGGCTGAGGTATGCACTCTATTGAGAGCCATTCTAGCTGTTATAGTTAATGTTCTCAGTGTGGGTGGCCCTTAAGGAGTGGCTTTTTTGGTAAAACATTGGATTTCTCCTTTGGAAAAGAACTGCTCAGTTGGACATCAAAGCTGAGCCCAAATATGGCACTTGTGTTCTGCACCATTTCAGGCCCTCAGGTGCTGTCTGTGTCAGTGTCTACAGAGTCTGGATTCAGTGTCAGACGCAGTGAGACATCAGCGCTTAGGGCCGTCATGAGCCTCTCCGCAAATGTCAAGTGACAAGATGTGAACTCTAGGCGGCATAAAGAGGGACAACTCTTTAAAGAATGACTTTGTATAGATGTGACAAATGTATCATCACAGTGTCACACGGTTCATCCATAATTCAGTGCTTGTGTACTTGTTTTGTGCGTGTGTGTGCGTGAGTGTATGCGGGTTGGTGAGAAGGAGTGAGTATGATGTGCCAAGGACAGGAGACATATGGAGGGAGACAAAGTGAGGCGGTGAGTAGAGTACAACCTGGACATGTTTCAGCAGTTATGGAGGACATATTTTATACCTGGACTTTGAACACTTAGCTCCCTGACGTTCTGTCGGTTGGTGTAAGAATATCCCAGAGTGTGTATGTGTGCGTGTGTGTGTATGTGTGTGCATACTGTTTGTGTGTCTGGCCGAAGAGAGACGAATATTAAAGATGATTTCTGTCGCTCACAAACTGATGTTTTCCTGAGCGAGAGAGGAGGCATCATCTGCCAGCTCGGCTGAGCGTACGCTGTCATGTTCTCGACTGGGATGTCAATCACGTTCGGTGTATAAATTCACTGTGCTCGCCGACTTTCAGTGGAGCTCTGAGGAGGTGTTCTTCATTTTTGGGTTCACTTGCTGCACAGTGCAGTGCAACAGTGAGAGTATAACGGCAGTATTAATTAAAACTATATAAATATATGATTATTCTAAGCACAGACAAAGAACACAGGCTTCCTCAAAGAGCACTGAGAAAAGTAATTTTTTTCAATAACTTCTATTCAAAGAATATCAATTATAATTGCTCTATTTGATTGAGGGTCTGTGTATTCAGGCATATAAGCCTTCGCCCACATAAGCTGCAAACTGAATTATATGTTCAATACACCAATAATACATATCACTCTTTTTGACAGTTTATGCGGTTTAAGTGGCGGAGGCTATGAAAAGCAAATGATAGAGAAATATATGAATAAAACATTGCCATTTGAGAAACATATAGATAGGGTGGATACGTCTTATGTAAATATGCAAAACAAATATCATTCCAGGGTATATACATAAATGGAATCTTCTCTAAGACTAGAGAGCGAGAGGATATGCTTTGAGAATGGAAATCTCATTAGTTTGATATCAAATAAAAGCAGTCATCTGGAGGGAATGGCACCGACACTGTAGTGAGGGAGCACAAGACACAGAGGGAGAGTGAAATTTGTCTTTGAAGTCAATGGTATTTACAGAGGAAATTTGGGGGCTATTTCAAGCTGTTTTCATCCCGAAAAGGCAGCAAGTGTGTTACTTGCAAAACTTTGCCTCCAAGGTACCGAATAAGGTGCTTTTTTTCCTGTTGTTGTTTTCTTTACCAAAATTAGAATCAATAAGCCATTGTTCTGCTCAACACATTTCATTCATCGCACATGCATTTTTCACATCAGGTGGCGTGTAAAATACACTGATAGGGAGGTGATTTACAAGCACAGCGCAGCATCCCTGATGAAACATAATTGTTAAAGCATTATTCCAAATGAGTGTTTGACTAATGACGACTTACGTGTCAGATCTTTGTTTACCGCCGCGGTATCATTCATCCCATCACCGGAGCAGTCCATTCAGTGGGGGATATGATCAAATAACATGCAAATGATTTTTTTTTTTTTTTTTGACATTCAATCATAATTACGAATTGCATTTGCATGATGTTGATTTTTATTTAATTGTCTCACAGCCTCAGTTCGCTACATGTCCCGCTGATGACAAAGCCATCTGACAAATCGAGCTTAATGAGGTAAACCGTGGCAGTTAATCTGTACAAAAACATTTACACGAGACGAGTTCATGCACGCTGACGAGCAGATTAGAATCGATAATTACGTCAGATCAAACAAGTGATTATCAAAGAAATATCATTTGCTTTTTGGGTCATCTGTTTTGAATTAATTTCACAATGATGAAGACGGGACTTTATTATTTGCACACGTTTGACTCACTGCCTCCCTGCACTCTTGTTTATAAATAACAATAAATAAGCGTTTGAAAGCTGCTGTAAGCGTTTTCGTGCCATCATGCGTTCTGTTTAATTTTTATCTTATGTGCTATTTTATGTCTAAATCCATTTTATGTCTGTAAAATGTAATAGAAGCAGTCATGTAGTTCCCAGCAGGACAGAGGAAGGACATGAGATTTCCCCCTCAATGGTCTTTCATAATGATTATTCCTCTGTTCGGTAAATTACGAGAAAATGGTCCAGCTTGCTGTTGTCGTTGCTTCAGGACATTGCATTAGGTCTTGTTTAATACATTATTCACTCTGCTGCAGCCCTGACAGGGATCTAAATGATGAGTGCATCTATTTATTTATTAATCAAAACTACTGTATACATCGAACTTCAATAAAAGGTTCTCTATCCATTTTTGAGACCACCACTACATCATAATCACCGTCATCACCACCACCAGCAGCTACCAGCAGCAGCCACATCATCCACTATGATATAAAAAGCCTAAAATGGGGCGTGTTGTCACAGCCCATGATGGATTCAGGGGGCAACGCTGAATGTTGATCAAGGTGAGGCATGGAGGAGGCCCTGCTTGTCAGGGACCCGCCAGCATCCCCAGGCAATCACCGCAGTCAGGAGATGGAAAGAGCAGCGCTCTGAAATCCATCATGTGCCACCTACGAATGGAGCATTGATAGAGAGGAGCTGCTGTCCCCTAAGTAACAACATGTGAATGATTTGGGATTTCAGAGCTCGTGGTGCAATTTCATGAGTAACAATGAATTAATGGTGCATGTTTGCGGATGCTGAATAACTTAATTTTTTTTTCTCCCCAGATAGAAAGAAAAACAATGCATGTAAATGTGACCTGCTGTGTGAATTTCCTAAATACATTAAAGCCTAGGGTTTGATCTATACTGTTATATAATGTACACTACAATTCATGTTTTAATAATTCAAGCAATAGACTCAACCATGAACATTTCAGCATTTTGAAGGTGTCCTATAGGACCTCATGTCCTATAAATTCTGTCTAATCACAACTATTTAGCGAAAGTAAACACATTTTACAGGAAGATTCAGCAGTTAAATGTTCAATGACAATGTGCTTCTTTGTTTTCCGCCAAAATAATCAATGTTACAAGACAATATCTGGTCATAATGAAATTTTTATGATTTATTATGTTTAGGCAAGCACAGAATTTAGTTTAAGGTTAGGGGGAGATTGTGATCTGGTCAGGCTTGTGAGATAGAAATGTTAAACTATTGTACTGGAGTATTGAATTATCATGTTTGTGGAAATTATTTAGCGTGATTCATAGAACAAACACTCAAAAATACAGTCGTACATTTTTACAGAATACATATCTAAATATATTTGACACATCTACCCACATTAATACTTTTAAAGCATGCTGATGTAGCTATGATACGTGAAAGTAATATCACACTATTAAAAAATTAAATCACAAAACAGCACGACTGGAAGCCTCTTCATATTTATGCATGCTAACTAGTGCATTCAAAACGACTCGACTTTAAGACAGTATACCCTAGTGAGAAAGTTCAAGCTAGACCTGCAAGTCGCTTCAAATAATTGTCGAGCGGCAGGAGAGAGAACAACAGCCATGCTCTCGAATCACCTGCTCACGACCCAGGGCCCGGGACAACAGGCCAGGTGGTCCCCCGCTGTTGGCGGCCCTGAAGGTACATCTAGCAACGCTGGATCTAGTTAATTACTGAAAAAATCTGCAGTGACTTCAGACATAATATGAAAATTAGCATCTATCAGAAAGCATGATCTTTAACTGACCTTAACCAAAGTATTAAAGGAGGAAGATTTATGCCTCATCAGAGGAATGAAGACACACAAGAATTTGAATAAAAGGTAGTTGAGGCCTGAACATCACCAGAGACCAGAGTCTGGATGTAAACCCCAGTATATGTACACTGTCCACCTTGACCATCTCCCTTCGGAGCAGGTTCACAAGAGTAAAGCTTCATTCACTCAAAAAAATAAAAAACAAAACTATGGACAGAATCCAGGCAGGGATTACATTTGTCAGCAACATATCTGGAAAAACAATTAAGTAATACAAAAAGGTGATTTCTCTGAGGTTATCTGAGGCCAAAAGACCAATATTTATGGCATCATCGTACACTTTCTTTCTGTACTTGTTCTGAAGAGTTTGGAGAAGTCAGATATCTGAAGAAGTGACAAGAACAAAACATAACACAACCTTTGTTTCACCACTATGTAGCAGAATTTTGCTTGACTTTTCTCTTGCACTGGTGTAACACAGCATGTAATATGCATTTTCATCTCTAGCAAACCTGCTACAGAGACAAGGATCAAGAAGAAGGCTTCAGTAACACAGTTTGATATCAGGAAATACTTATCCAATTGTAACTACAACTGTTACTGTTACCAAATTACGATTAAAGTTTAATACACATGCTAGCACTAAATCTATTGCTACCCAATCCAACAGCCCAACAGCAAAACCAATATTTACAATGTTCATAATTAATTTTGAAATCATTAAATAATTGCTTGGGGAATAGCTTAACTGTTTTGATAATTGATTAATGGTCTACCAGTTATCCCCTTGCTCCAGCTTTTCAATGATAAAGTATGGTTGTTCTTTTCTCATTGTGGGACTGATGGTAGAACAAAACATGACATTTGGTGATGTTACCTTCGACTTTCAGACATCTTATAGACGAATAATCAAGAAAATGATCAGGAGATAATGAAATTGTATAATGATAATTATTAGTTACAGCCTCGTTTATAATGTTGAGTTTCTGTTGACACGTGTCAGAGAGGTACTGTTTCAACTGTAAGATCTGTTGATTTACCAGACTGAGATCTGTTGATTTATCATCAAGTATTTTCTGATGTGTTTTTTTTTTTTCAAACCAATTTCCTGTGCAGGCATTAGTGTAATACATCTATCTACAACCTCAAAGTAATCTTTATAATTTATGGAAACTGTAACCGTAAAAGATGCTCACACCTGATCGTCACGTTCTGTCACTTCTTGTACTGGAGTTTCCCCCCGTACAGAAACGTAAATCGAAATAAATTGAAATTACACAGAGGAACGTCTTCATAATTTTCAACATAATTACTCTCATTAGATCCCACTTAGTATGATTTATTTGCTGTTTTTACTGACACTGAGATACTTACATATTAGCACTGAACCAAGACTCATATCACAGCGATGTGTTTAGAAGTCTTTCAGTAGTGCAGAATTATGAAAGAACAAGACTGTTGCAAGTGCTGTAGATAATACATTGGGGAAGAAGATAGATATTATTGTACAGTATGCTGAAAGTATTTCAAAATGGCATATTCCTCTCATGTGTCCAATAAATGCATTTGGTTTGAGTGTTGAGGGAGAAGTTTAAGTCATTGATATTGCAATAGAGAATTACATTTTCTGAGTCCATAGAGAAGATTTATCTCATCCAGCTTCTAGCTCTGATATCTAAGGCATTGTTTATTGAATGTGGTGCATTTCACAACATTCAACTCTAGGTGCTATTTAAAGTAAAAAAAAAAAAAAAACAATTCCACCGCCTTAAACACAGACAGACTGTGTACCTAAACGAAGGGCAGGTCAGCAGTGCTTGGGCTCCGCAGCGGATGACAGATCCTGTGAATATTCATCACAATTATAGTACGTGAAATATCATGCAGATGGAACAAACCCAGATCAAAGCGTGTAATTAACCATCAGAGGACAGTTTCCAGTGAGGGAGGAGAGCCAGAGATTAAGGGAGTTGGTGAGGATTGCGTCGATCATGGCTGCGTGAAAAGCGAGGCACTCTGCTCTGTAGCAGCTGCTCCACCAGCTCCTAGCTTTGTGTGTGTGTGTGTGTGTGTGTGTGTGTGTGTGTGTGTGTGTGTGTGTGTGTGTGTGTGTGTGTGTGTGTGTGTGTGTGTGTGTGTGTGTGTGTGTGTGTGCATACATTTTTCTTTGAATCAAACTTGGCTTGTTTTTTTAAAAAAGTAGTTATGTGAATCCTTTTTTTTTTTTCCTTATGCGTAACAGAAAAATCAAGATATTCCAAGGGCTAAAACATTTTTTCCTTCATTTCAGTCAAATTATAAAATGCAGTGCCTTTTAAATTTCCCAGGTGAGCTGAGCAATGAGTGACTCATTTTCTTGCAAAACCCCCCCCACAAATTCAACCTCTATCCTCACTTGGTTTAAAGGCACAAACTGAGAGAGGGAGAGGGGGAGAAGAGAAGAAGAAAAAAACACATGGCTTGGAACTGGTGGTCAAGGTTGAGGTTGTCAATAGAGTCACAGCATTGTTAGGCAGAGGAGGCAGAGGAGCCAGCCAGAAATAGCATGGAGTCCAAACCATTGTCATGAAAGTCGTCTCCATTTCCCATGGGTCGCAGAGGGAGATAGAGATCTGAGAGGCAGCGCCTTGATAAAGATCACAGATTGACTGGGAAGGCTCCCCCAGGATTTAATTGAAGTCAAACCAAGTCACAACATCTTAGATCTAAGAGATGACCCAAGCAACGCTCAATTTTTCATTCTCTATTTTTATCAGCATGCCTCTCCCCTCCCCTCATCTCATACTTTTGTTTATTTATTGAAATACACAATGTCCATGAAATTAGTCTGAATGTCAACCAGGACTCCACGTTGCCTGCAGCCTCCTGATTGATCTGCCTCACTGGTGATGACTGGAAACTTAAGTAGCTTACCCATAGTTGAGTTCTGCAGTTCTAGTTCTGGGAAGATATAACATTCGATAAAGCAATACATCACACCTTGGGGGGCACTAGTGACTTAAAGCAACATTATGTAACTATTTTACCTTGAATAATTTGACAGTGAAGTGTCTTGTAATGAGGTGAATGGTATCTCTGTCACAGCCACTTGTTTCTGCACTATGTAACTTCGGTGATCAGGCAGGATCACAGTGTGTCACCAACTATCACTGATTCTGATGAAACTGGATCATATTTTATGGAGAAAATGTTTTCTCGTTTTTCCTCTGATGTCCTCTGGCTACTCTGCCTCATCTCTCTGAGATTTATGGAGATTTCTGAAAGTAACCTGTAACTGCTGTGTACCGCTAGCTGTTTTGGCGTTTACACTGCTATTATAGCAGACCACCAGGAGGAGCAGGAGGAGGAGGTGGTTTACAGGTGTAGGGCTGGCAGCCTCTACGGTATCATGTCAGCGGTGAAAAGACCGAAGAGGAGGTTGAAATTTAAAGGCTGCACAACGGACAACGAGCTGGACTAGTTGCTGTTGAAATTATATGTCTCGTGTTGTTGCACCTGTAAACAAATATGTTGACCTGCTAGTTTTTGACCATAAGGCAAAAAAGCCTGTTTCGACAAAGGATTAGCAGGTAGCATGTTATAGCCAGGTTTTATTGCCTCTGCTTCATGTTACGTCAGCTTGGCTGCTCTGAGTTGTGTTCAACACTTGTGTAAACTTTGACTACAGCACGTCAAAAATGCCTGAGCATGCATGTTTACTTCAAGTGTTCAAAGACAAGGTTTGTTTGTAGTTGGCACGAAACATTACAATACATCTGACAAATTGTTACAAACAATAATTTGTATTTATGACAGTTTTGTTGCACTTCGCGGCAAATTGCACAAAAAAAAAATTTCTACACAATGTTGTTTTAACATTGAATTCCATAAAGTTGGTAAACTTCTTGATTTAAATTTTTTTTAAAAAAAAGGGAAATCAATGCAGACACTGTATGAGTTGACCTAAAATCTTGGATGCTACAATTCCCACAATGCTATTTCATAGCACATAGTCCCCATCCCGACCCGAATTTAAAGGAAAACTTTTTCTTTGAACTATGGCCAAGTGACAACTACTGAATAATGATGCATGGTAGACCGTAGTGTAACAGCAGCACAAGTGATGAGTCATAGTCTGCAAACTGTCTCCACGATGCCACAAACACAAAAACATCTAACGAAAGAAGTAGTTCACAAACTTTTTCCAACCCTGACACTCCTTCATAGTGATTTATTTATCTCCTACCTGCAACTGTCAGCTGTTGTGCTGCATATTTAACAGGGGTTTCAACCGGCTGATGAAGATGTTTATTATTCTGTTAAGATATGTTTGATGTATGAAAATGTTGTTGATGCGAACACCATCCCAATTTTTGGTAAATCATGGTTTTAAAGTCAATAAAAAAAAGTATTTTTACTCCTTAAGCAACAAACTCAGCATTGAAACAACAACCTTAAGCTGTCCAATGACATTAACGTATCCACGCAACACCACACCCTCTCAGCCTGGTACATACCTGTGGCCAGGGATGTGGCAATAAAAGATACAATCTGATAAAAAACACTCATGATATTCAAGATTATCCTGATAATGTAACTTTGGCATGATCAATTTAGCCTTACATGAATGACTTGAAAAAGCTGTCTAGCTCGCTGACGTACTGTCTTACATAGACTTCCAGATTATTTCAAATTGCCACAAGAGTGGAGTCCACATCTTTTCAGTCATTTCAAAATCCTAATCCTGTCACCATGGCTGACGACTTGCCCATGGTATCCCCCACAAAAAAAAGTTAAAAACTGATGGTTGGAAATGTATTAAAAACCTCCAATTTGCGCTCCCATCTGAGTTAGCACAATATTCTTTCTCAACAAAATATAAAGTCAAGTGATTCCAGTATGTTTAAGTGCGATTTTAAAAGTTTTAAGCATATTTTGATGACTGGGATAACATTGTGAATTGCAATTATTTTGGCCAGGATAATTCTCAGATTGGGTAGAGCTTCATAATTAAAATCAGTACGCTGCCTTTTTAAAATAAAACCTGTTTGCTCATTTCAAGGCATTGCAATTCTTATCATGAAGTACAGAAACGTGATTGCTTTAATGTAAATTGTGCTTGCCACGAGCTTCTTATTGTTTTCTCAACACGATGCCCTAATTTGCAGTTTACAGTATGTTGCAAGGCATCTCCTCACTGTATCATTAGGCAGCTGTTATCTTGTGTACAGACTTATTCATCTATTACTCCAACGTTTTCCTCTCCCAATAGGGGCTCTTGACACCTTTCTCCGCTCAGGCTTTGCTCTGACAGTTATGCCTCCTTCATCCGTCAACATTGTCAGACAAAGTAAAGTCTGACAGCCATTCAGGCATGTATTACTGCTGTCTTGTATTCATTCAGGCCCTCATCTTAATTACTTACTGTATACAGCACGAGCCTGCTTTGGCCTCTGCGGCTCGGGTTCAAGTGCGTCTTTATGGTGGGACACGGCTCCTGTTGTCTCCGAGCTGAGCTGTCAGGGTGGGACAAGGAGTCGATGATTGATGCATTTCCCAGAGTGGTGGATTGTTCCGCTGAGTTGCCTCATGCACCAATAATGACACATGATGGAAGCCCCTGTCACTGAGCCATGATAGGAAATGAAGATGGATAGTGTCTCGGATGGGAAGTGATTTTGTCGAGCAGCAAGTTAAGAACATTTTTGTAGTGATAATCTTACACAATAACTGCCTGCAGTGCAGCATTTTGAAGTACTGAGGACATCAATTCAAGGTAACATTTGTAAAGTCAACTATGTCTTCGGCTTGATTTTTTTTTTAGACTTTTTATTGTGTTCAATCGCACACTAATTGTGATTATTTTTGCTTCTAATATGCTTGCATAACAAACGCTTCCACGCATGTTAACAGCTCTCTTTGAGAGAGGATTGACTGTTCATGTATAACTTCTTTAATTTGTATTTTTATAAATATATCCAGCAGAAAAATAGCTCTACAGTATATGTGGAGAGAATAATGGTGAGTGGTCTGACGATTAATAAGCCTGCTTTATGTTTAATATGCCTGTCACACACATGTTTTCATATCCACAGGATTAGCAATGTTTTCATCATTAATGGATTACTTTTCAATCTGTTTCACATGCTTGTCACCGTCACACACATTTCAGCGCGTTATGAAAGCCCAGGAGCCTGAGGTGTTAATCATGTGGGGGAACTCCTGCACAAACCGCAGCACACAGCAGGAGAGGACGAGATTCATTATTACAATTTAATACTTTTATCACCACTGTGTTATCTTAACATCCTCATGGATGACACATTTGAGTGGGATTTTGTCTCAGGCTTATGCAGGAGATTTTTAGTGAAATGAATCATTTTGTAGCCACAGCTCACTAAGTAGAGCCGTGAGAGCGGTCGGCAAGTGCACAGTGTGTACTTGAGTTGGCCTTGTCGGTGGAAAACGGAGCTAGCGCCCTCCTCCTTCCTCTGGTTTTAAAGCTTTAGTCTCTTCACTTGAGCTGGGTGATTTTAATTTGTCAAAACTGTTTACCAGCATGCCTCCAAGGCTATTACTGGTGTGTCATGAGGGAGCAGATAGGTAATGAAAAGCATACAAATGGCAGATGAAAAAAGCATTGCAGAGAAGGGGAGAGGGGATGGGTGGATAATGTAGGAGGATCTTTAATGCAAAAGGAGGCCGGCAATGATTTATTATTCCATCTTTTCTTGAGAATCAATTATGCTAAAATGCTAATCGGGGACATTATGAATTTCTCAATTTGTTATGAATAATTCAAATATTTATTGGCCGTGGGTAGACATCTCAAACAACTTTGTCCTTAGTACAATGCATAACGTACACACCCTAATGAGGTGATGTCTGATTGTCCTCTTCACACACAGACACACACACACCTGTCTCGTCGGGGCAATTATTCCCGTTTACTTAGTTCAGTAACAATAAAAGGGCCGACCCGTCTATCCTCAGATGCTTCAAACACATATCCACAAATAAACCCCCATCCAGTGGCACAGAGCGACGCAGCCATGAAGAGGGTACAGCGTGCCGAGGAAGAGGAGCACAGCAGAGGAGGAGGAGGAGGAGAAGTGTCAGTGGCCAGAGAAGTAATGAGGCCACACAGACACAACGATGACAAGGACACGTCTGGCTGGCTGTCGTCATTTAAGTCCCACAGAGCAGACCACCACACAGTCAACCCGCATTAATGTCACACTGGCCCATCATGGGGAATTAATTACACACCTGTTAATGACAGGCCCCTGGAACGGTTCCCTCTAATATCCATCTGGGTGCGATTCCTTATCACATGATGTTAGGGCAGTTGCGACTTCCCACAAACAAAACACACGGCGATGTGCCTGTGATCATGCTAACTACCGCAACATATGACGTTTCTGCAGAGGCTTTTATCCGAAGCGCCACTGAATCATGACAGCATACATTTTCAGCATGAATGCTTCAGCAGGGGAATCAAACTCCTCATATGAACAGCAAAAGCACGACCTTATAGCCACTAAACTACACAGGAGGGATGTGACAAATGTCAATTAAGCTGTTTCATATGTTACCAATTAAATGATTAAATATTAGGATCGAAATGTAAGACCAGTAAGGATTAAATGGGCATCGTAATGTTCCGGAGCCCAAGGTGGCATCTTGTGATATCTTACTATCTTGCGATCAGAGTTTGAGTTTAACTCGTCACTAATCATGGATGATGTTTGCGCGTGTGCAATGTGTATGAACCTAACTATGTAGCAGGCTGAAATACACGAAAAAACTAAACTTATTTTAAATTACATTTCAGTTTGAGTCTAATTTGAAATGATGCAGTATTTTGACACTATTAACTTTTGTTTTTAAATTAAATCATTTAATTTTCAAAAAGCTTATCAGAGGGAGGTGGTACTCATATCACAGTTTGAGATTGCTGGATTTAAGCCATCTGAACGTGAATATTTGGAGGTTTCTTCAGTGAGTGTAATTTGAATTTCTCATCAACAGTTGACATTTGAAGACGTCCTCATTAGCTCTGATAAATTGCAATTGCTGATGGGCATTCTTCATTATTTTCCAATATTTTTAAACCAAACAATGAATTGAGTAAATTACTGCCAGATTAATCAACAATTAAAAACATCATTAGTTGCAGCCCTCCTTGTTTTGTTTGACGAACTGCCAAAAACCCAAAGTAGAAGATTCAAATGTCGATGATATAAAACACAGAAAAGCAAATTCTCACATTGTGAAGGTCAGCAAATTATTAAAAATAGCAACCAACATTAAACTATCATTAAATGGGAAAAACTGTTTTCTATATTTATCAATGAGTGGTCAGAAATTGTGAAAAATGCCCATCTCAGCTTCCTGAACCCAAAGTGACATCTTCATATTGTTTGTTAGATAACCAGGGAAAGAAGAAAATCCTCTCACTAAAGAAGAAATGTTTCTGTCTTTCCACTAATGGAGTAACTGACTTAATGTTTCACTGCACTAGAAGTAATTATCAATATTTTCGGTTATTATCTGACATTGATTAACACATAGAATAATTGCCGCATCATTTTAGCTCTATTACACAACAGCACATGATAAAAATCTAGATGAAAAGTCTACTGTACATTGAATATGTCATATCATTCCTGTGAGCACTGACCTATGAGAACCCTCCGGACGGAGCGAGAATAGCTGCCAAAGCAACGTTTTGAGGAAGATTCAGTGGGAGAGTGCAGCAATGACACGCTAGCGTTAATTAGAAGGCAGCAATGGAGGGATCGCTTGATCCAGTGCTCCAGCAGCCAACCGCAGCCTGGTAATCAGGTCACGCAGATTGATATGATAATCCCAGGGGCACAGCATGAAAGGAAAGGCTAACTCTGCATTGGCGCGGTGCGAGCCACGGATGTGAGGGGGAGATATCCCTCTGAAGTCAGAATCATTCTCAGGCCTTGGAAGGCAAGTTGAGTACTGACGAGAGAAAGAGGGGGAGAGAGAGAGGAGAGAAAAATCATTCCTCCTATATAGATTATAATCTAGGCTACTATGGAATTTCACTCAGCAGAAGGAAGAGAAGCCAAGGCTTGAGGTGCACAAAAAAGAAGGCAGATGGGACCCAATACGTGTGACAGAGGATTGGGTGGCATTACAGCATCCTATCTTGTTCAGAGTCAAGGTGACAGGGCTTAAGAACCAACAGTAAAAATAAGACGGTGCAGAAATCTTCATAGAAGTTTCTACAGAATAAATTGCACTTCAGCTGAAGAAACTGCTTCATGTAAGTGGTCCATATTTTGATTTGCAACCATCAAAAATCACACAAAACAATTTAAAAGACACTTAAGACATGAAAGGAGTAAGAAGGTTTAAGCACAAAAAACATTTAGTTAGGGTTAGGTAAAGATCATATTTTGCCTGACCTGGTTCTGTCACCACAAACCAACAGGAAATTGTCCCGTTGTCTCGTTACAATATCCGGTTTTGTTGCCACTAACAAGGTGGAAAGATGCCCCAGTGTCACATTAAAAATATCCAGTGGTTTCATGATTAAAAATATTTAATTGCCATCTCAAACAGTGGTCAGCATAGCAGCCATCTAGCCTGGTCATATCATCAGGATCCTCTACGCCCTCCGACAATAAAGTAGGCTTACACACATGTAATCAGAATGGGATATGACATGTATTTCATTTACAATGCCAACGTTTTATTCTGGTGACCGTGCTGACCCACACAGTCCTGAAGAAGAATATTATCTCAGTTTTAAGTGAGTTAAAATGCTGAAATTTTGCAAAATATTCAACTTATTCCAATGGGATCACAGTGATAAATGTTTTCAATTGCAGAGAGGAATTTGCGCCATTGGCCAATAGCAAGCTGTTTTGACAGGGTTGATCTCTGAGCGAACAGACAGCCAGGGCTAATCAGCTCTGTTGCATCATTCACCATACAGACAGTTATGAGGCAGGAGTTCATAGTATAAATACACACTATATATTTGAATAAACTGTTAACTTATGGCTTTGTTAGTGATCATTAGATCGGGGGGGGCAGAGGGATGTAAATAAAATAGTAGAGAAGAAATAGAGTGTAGCTATGGGAGCCTAGCAGCTAGCGAGTTAGCGGTTAGCTAGTCCTGCAAGTATACATCACCAAACCTCAAGCATAAAATAAAAACTGAGTATTTATGTGAACAGAGATACTTATAGTTTTCCGGAGCTAAATATAAAAGCTAAATATACAATGTTGTACGGATAAGACATGTATTAACATCACAGGCTGTGGCAATCTGATAAATGCAGCGGATGTACACTGATCATTTCATCTCATGACAATCTGGATTTTTCTGGATGCATAAAATCTGTCCTTCAATCTATCATTACCTATCTGTCCCATTTCACGGAGTCAAACAGAAGCTGTGCAAATATGAACACCAGCTCATGCATCTGATGAAGAGCACATTTCATGTCAATCTTGTCCAGCTATGATCCTGATATGTATCCAGTTCACATCAGTATTTTTCCCATATCAAAGACATCATGTGTGGCTGCAGCCACGTAGGTTGCCAGACAACAGTCACTCATCAACAATGCACTTTTCCTGACATTTGCAACCATGTGCCATTACCAAAAAGGCCTTGACTTTCCTGGAGTGACATTTAGGTCCTGAGTGAGATGTACTGTATCAACATTACGCAGTGCAAATGGGGACCAATATCTATTCTCCCTTTATGGAAATGTTAAGAAAATAAAGTGGGCGTCGGGGTGGAAATGTCAAATAATAAAACACAAGCATTCTGTAATTTTTCTTCTTCTATAGACACAGTACATGAAGAGCTCTTTGAGATTTTAGATTAGCATTAAGTGTGGAGACAAACTCCTGTGTGTCACCTTTTTTCCTACTTGGAAGCAAAAGATTTCCGAAACAAGCCGACAGACATGCAGCTCTTACATATTATCACCTTATCAAGTTACAGCTGAAGTGTTAGCAAACAGACATGGAGCAATAATTTGAGATGCGTTTAATCATCTGACAAATGTAAAGTCTAATTTTCGTTCAAACTTCTGTTCTCTAACAACTCATGAGAAAAATGTCTTCACACTTCTGAAGCCTTATTCGCACAGGAATAGTGTTACCAGGGGACCTCATGTGATTTAAAAATGACCACCCTACATTTGTGTTTCGTGTGATGTATTTGCACAGGATGAGCCAAGTCTGTATTTTACTTATTCTTACTGACATTATCCCCTCGATATAATATCAAGACTCCCTGCAACTTTCAGAAGTGAAAGTTCTTCAGCAGCCACATATTTAAGATAGTTTACAGTTGTTTTGCCCACTTTCTGCAGGTGTTATAAGCCTAAATACATATTTGAAGCTGGTTTTGATTAATTATGAGCTGCAATGAAATTTCTTCCTTTCTGATGACAGAAAACAGATGTTTAAAACAAAAATTCACACAAGACTAATATTATCACTTGAGATCTGTGTTTGACAAAATACGGTAGGTAATAAGCGGTGGAATTTTTACTTGGACATATCAGATTTGTACAGGATTAAGATCACAGACAACCTCTGCAATTATTGCAAATTACTAGAGGTCCCCAGGCAATACTTGTCTCATGCGAATAATGCTTAAGAGTTTGAATTTCTTTAGCAGAGAGATGCCAATTTTACCATTTGGTGGTGTGCAGGGAGCGTACAGTGAGTTTATCCAAGACTTTCCTCAATCATTCCCCTTGACGCATCTTGGCATCATCATAGCATTTCAACAGCTGACCAAAAATGTCAGCAACATACAGTCCGGCGCTCTCCTCTGTGCTAAAGGAGGAAGGGAATGTGCCTCTTTCAGGTCGTGTTTTGTGTATACACGACGGATATTAATGAGACCCCTGGTCTGTGTCAATAAAAATGCAACTGCTCAGATGACAAAGTTCATTCCATTTCCTGTATATCATTCCAGAGGCTAATGATTGGTCACCAGAAGAGAGAGATACACAGGCTGCACCTAGAACACAATGTTCAACACATGGACAGAAACGACATGAATGAGAGAGAGAGACACAGAAAGAGAAAGAGGCGTTATCAGATGCATTTTAGACAGCATGTTACCCAACGGAACGGCTTTGCTTTAGAGAGGCTGCCTTGACCTTTTCAGTATTCATCACCAGATTGCATCTCCAGCCCCTAAACCAATCAGCAATGTGGAATTTCCAGGTCAGCGTAACCACCTCAAAGTAAAAGGTCAGTATGGAGCATCCAGGGTCTGCGATAACTTGGAGACGGTGCATGACGAAGAGGTTTATCTACCTAGTAAATGACATATTACCTCACTGTGGCTTAAGTCCACCTTAGTCCGCTGCAGGACTACTTTGGCTGGCTGCAGAAAAAAGGCTTTGACAAAAAAAAAAAAAAAAAAGAAAAAAAAAAAAAAAGAGAGTGCTGGTTCAGAGGATGTCTACCTCAATTCAGATCGTGTTGATACCCACCTCAGACTACAGAAAGAAGCCCTTGTGAAGCTATTTGTGACAAGTGGATCGATATCAAAAGTATTGATAGCATGATATTTGTCAAGTATTGATCATTCTTCTTCTGTTTAATATACCACAGCATTACAGCCATCTGCTGTTAAAGAAGAGAAGCTAAAGCTGTTCAGTAGGGATTGACATATGTTTTTTTTGTTTTTCAATTATTAGTATGAACAGGAAACTACCGAGCCCCTCTAGGGTCACATGGTAGAAAGAGAAACTGGATGTGGAAATCTGCGTGAACGGATTTGTAAACCTCGTGAACATGTTTGTAAAGCATGGGAATGGATTCCCAATCCATGCGCACGGTTTTGTAAATCCGTGCTCTTGGATTCACAATCCGTGCACAGTTACATCACAGACAAAATATTGTATTTTTGACTGAATTTTATTGGGAATCTGACAAAAAAATGCAATGAATTGAAAAAATGCTTAATATTGGATCCGATAATCAGCCGAAAGTGGCTCTCTTTATGCATCTTTGTGCATGTGTCATTATTGTTTTAAATTCTCATTAGTTTAAACTGGTTAATTACAAACATGCTATCCAAACCTAAATGTAAAAAGGCACCAATAACATTCTGTGAATATTCACTAAACACCTGACAAACCTTCCATATCAGCACTGTGTACTGCTGGATTTATGGAACAACATCACAAGGCTACTGCTATACAAGTGTTTTGCAATAGGGGTTAAAACACTGGAGGAGGCGTCTCTTTGGCTCAACCCCTCCAGCATGGCTCCATCGATTTCCAACAATAGTTGTCTATCTGGAGTCTCTGACTCCACCTCACAGATATAGAGATCAAAGCTCTTATATCAGACGGCAGATGAGAGAAAACACAGACCAGCGAGTGTTGCTCAATTTCTGCCTATCATGGCTTCAGTTTACTGCAGATTAAGGGCATACCTGTGCAGATATATGCAGTAAACAATACATGTAAATATGCAAAATGATGTCTGTTTTCTTATACTTTAAAAAGGAAGAGGAAAAAGGTATTTGATGCAAGATTATAAAAGCAAGTACATCCCTTTTGTCCTTCAACAGTCACAATGTTTCAACTACTTTACAGGACATTAGCTTTTAGCTTTTGGCACTTCAGTGGCAACAGTAATACAACATCAGTCACAAGTTAAAAACTGCATCGAAAAAAATGAAACCTTGTAGCCATTTATATGCCTATCGTTTGTAAGCATATTGGCATAAAATGTGATGTTTAAACATTTTTCTGTAACATTCAAGCAAGCTGACAATCTTTTAGTAAGACCACCCAAGGGTCTGGAATTAAAAAAATCCTGGATAAAGTCATTTCTTTATGTAGTTGAATCACAGCATGAGTGATGAAATGAAAACAGCACAGCCTTGAGAACAGCAACACTCCATGGTAATGTCAATTCATTTTAAATTTAAAAGTAATGATTAGTGTGTAAATGTATGGTAATACAGAGTGCTATATAAGTTGTGTGGGTTGTCTACATAATACAGGAAGCATAATGACAGAGATGAAGTGACAATATTTGATTAGGCTTTAACACGTTTTTATATATTTTGTCTCTTATGTGGGTTAGGAACAGTCACCACAAAAGGTCCCAGAACTGGCATGTTTCCTCTGGCTACAGAATTGTTCCTCTGACACACACTACAATAAGCATTCAAACCCCTATCAATAATATACAGTGAATATGAGAGTGACTATCTTAGCTCTGTAGTGGAATGGCCTCCCGTCCAAACAGTTTCACTGCCTCCTGCTAAATGCATGCTGTGATGCACTGCAGGCCACTGTGTCCGTGAACAAGTGGGACAATTAATTAACAAATACATTCATTGTCACGGTCTTCACACATAGCCACCCTGGCAACAAAAAAAGTACAGAAAAAGCTCTACTTCTTAAGCACACTTAAGAAGGTTCAATTCTGAAGCCAAATTCTAGTAAATTTTTACAGAGAAGCAATAGAAAGCATCCTGACTGGACATATCACTAACTAGTAGCTAGCTCATGTATGGCACACCTGTTTGGAACATTCTACAGGTAAACAGGTTAATAACAGGTGATAGTAGGATATAATAAGGATATTACTACATTGGCTTGGTGCACATAGTTTATTTTACTTTTCAACCAGTTAAACTGAATATCTTTGGGTTTTGGACTGTTCGTTCAAACAAAACGAGGTATTAGAAGAAGTCGCCTTGAGCTATAGGAAACTATGATGATTTTCCCCCCAGCTCTCGCTGACATTTTATAGATTAAACAATTGATTTAAAATTAAACAGTAGTTATAGCTCTAGATAGTGAGTGAAATTGAAACACAGAATGCACACATCAGCATACTGTAGAAGGATGAACATACAGATCTTTGCTGTAAGAAAGAAAACTAGACCAGCTGCACATCTTGTTCGCTGTGTATCAGTATGTACAGTCATTGTATATTGCTGTACATGCTGAGGGTTATCGGTGTCTTTCACAGATGGCCTGATGTAAGGACTATGCTTTTATTATCTTGACTCTCCGATTTTGCTGCTACAGAGCTGGAGTGAATTCCATCATGATAGCACGGAGGATTTGATAACTTGGAGTCGACGTTCTGCCTTTGCCACAGACAGTTTCTTAATGCATCTCTGCTGCCGCCTGGCACTAATGGTCAAGAGTGGCTACTAATACTCTACTGCTGGATATTTAATCACCCAATCAATCTTACCTGTGACAAAGGCTCCTTAGCTGCACTTGGCAAGAACATCTCTGCCTGCAATCTCCACCACATTTCCCCCGTCAATGGAACGGGAGAATAGGTGGTGGGGAGAAAAAGAGGGGAGGTGAGGGGGAGCGAAGAAGAGATGGGAAGAGAGAGGAGGAGGAGGAGGGGGTGTTTAATCTACTGATTCAATTCCTGCCAATGCCCGTCACTCTCCCTCTCTGTAAGGGAGGGCAAATGGAGCATGCAGCCCAAAACACCCAGACCAAATCACATTTTCTCTCAACTTCTCAGTCTCTCTCTCGCTGTCTCTCTTGCATCTCTATGTCTATCTCCAGCTCCATCTCTCACTCTGTCTCTCTGCCTCTCCACCGCATTTTTCTCACTTTTCGTCACCCGCTCACTGACTGACTCCCACTCCCCGCATCCTTAAGCCCTGTGAAAATGAAAAACCTTCGAATCCAACACTTATCTGAAAGAATTTGTAACCTGCAGACTTTGTGTTTGTTGGTTTAGATCGCTGTTTAGACACCCAGACCACCAAAACAAGTCTGAAAAATGAGCCACCCAGAACCCTGAAGTACACCTGCAAAAACAATCACTCACTCAATCCATTTATTGCATTAATAATAAATGTTTTAGGTGATGGAGTCAGACACATTCTTCTAAGTCAGACACATTCCTCAAAGTCAGAGACATTTTTATAAGAAAAGTCATCTTGGAGAATTTATTTTTAATAAAGTATTGCACATAATAGCACCATGAACTAGAAGCACAACTTTTAAGATAAGAATTGTACGTATAAAGCTATCTAAAATTAAATCCCCAGTGAGGACCCCCCAGATCCTGAAATGGATAAAAAATGTTTTGATGCAATACAAAATTTAGATTTTAATATTATGGTTGTAAATTGGTGTTGCTTATCCGGTGATCCTTTTGACAGTGTAGCCTTTGCAAGGATGGGTTGGTGCATAATTCTCTTCTTAAGAAAAAAGTGAGATTTTGAGAAATATGCCTCCTTGCTGAAAGAAAACCAATACCACCCTCGTTTGTTTAATCAGTACAAGAGTCTTGTCATCATGGGGAGGTTATTAAGTGACCTTTAGACTTCGGGAACTCAGTGCTCCCATCCAGGAAGTAGTCATTAGTGATGCACGATATGTATCTGACCCATAAATTATCAGCCTGATAATGGGAAATGTATATAATCGGCTGTTGGTCATTAATGAAATTATAGCCAATAAATAAACATAGCCACTCATACAAAGCCAAATTTATTTCATGGCCTTTACTCCAATACAGTAGTCTGCGAGTGCGATGAAGTTCGGACATTTGGATGCAGCCTTAAGCGTGTCATCCTTGTGCTCTGATGCTAAGCTCAGCCAAACAGCTGCTGGATCCAGTTTATTTAGAGAACAAATATGAGTTGTAACAATCTTCTCATCATACTCTTAGCAAGACAGTATTTTAATCTAGTTCCTGCCTACATTCTGTGTACTTGTACTAAAATGCATAGAATATATCATTTGAGGAAACCTGAAAACATTCATCGGACTGACTACATTTGTGAAGTATTGCTCATCGTCTTCGCTGCGTAATTATGTTGCTATTCTTCTGATGGAATTCAAAAAAACATCCCTCCCTGAGTGTTTCTGATGATAGGATGCAATAGGACTTGCACAATAGGATGATACACTGCCACTGATGTAACATTTAAATAGGCCTACAAGGATAAATATATGTTATGAAATGATACCCTTTTATTATGCTTCTGTATAATTTTCCTCTCTCTGTCTAATCGTTCACTGAAGCCACATTGCCTTTACTTGGTTCCACCTTGCTCAGTGAGAAAGGTGGATACGCAGCACGGCTCAATCACTCCCAAAAGACACATACAGTAGGATGAATTATACTGTAATATTTTTCTTAGTTCTTCTATTTAATTGTATTATTCATAAACTGTAAATTCCCTTCGCTCTTTGTTAGCATTAACTCTTAATCATAGTTTGACAGATACAACACGGTGGGTCTCAACATTTAAATCTGAAAGCATACATACAGTATTTAATTAGTAAAATGTCTGTGTATCAGCTTTGCTTTGCAGTGCTAGAGAAGAAGCAGCTTTATTCATCCTCTTGCCAGCTTACTGAGTTGACACATTAGCATACATGCCTTATGTTCAGTCTTTTTTTTCTGTCCTCTTTTCATCTGTGCAGAGCCTAAGGCTGAGAGTGCCACTGTGCCGCTATAAGCTTCGTCACCCTCACATGGGGCCGCTGGCTAGCCACGCCAGCTCTCTCTTCACTCCTCTCATTTACACCCGGCATAATTAAGAGCTTCGACCCTAAAAAGCTGGTGACTCTTGTAGAAACAACTCCCAGAGGATTTCACACTAAAGCTGCCAAAGCAACTGAGGGAGGAGTGAAGTCAGAAATAACGGTGCAAACTTTCAACGAGTGAGACTTCCTGTTCGGTGGAATTACAGTACGCAAGAGATCCAATAAGCATGAAAATGCAGCCAAAGACAATGAGGCAATAGAAGACATTATATTCCTATTACAGCTGCTTGTCAGCATTAGTGAATCTGTTGCTGTTGGAAATATTACTGAAGGAAACATATCAGAGTTGCTGAAGTGTTTTGTTTGTCTTGTTGGTTTCTGTTCCACTTTCACTGACACGTCTCTATGTCAATGTATAATGTGATAAACTTGTGTTTCCCCGTTCTGCTATTTGGACCTCGAATCAACAAGCAGTCTAGTAGCCATTTACTTTTACTGTTATTCTCGGTTGGTAGGTGCCAGTAGGGGTGATGTGCAGTGCAGTACTACAGTATGCACCTACCTTGAAAACTTCACAGATACATACATGCTACAAACCAAAATTCTTCCGTGTATTGCACTGAATTTTATGAAATAGACCTAGTCTCAAATTAAAGATATTAATAAAACACCGATAATGGGATCATCATGATGGGATATAGATAAACACAGGGATTTTGCTGATCTGGTGTCTAAATCAAAAGGGCAAAGACAAACCAGCACTGCTTTATGTCCGTATATATCAATCCTCCATCCATCCCAACCTGCTCCCACAGACTTTTGGCAGTGATATACAGATGTCAGGCCACTTCCAATATGCTACTGAACATTAACAACATTGTGGTAATTTTATGCTCCTTTAACAAATAACAACTGCTGTTGTTTTCCTGGCGAGGAGAGTCTTTACAAGACATCAGGTGGAATAAAATAAATGAGCCAAAACTGGCTAAACTGTTTTCTTTCTAGTGCCTACTTCATGGGGATTTGTCATTAGGTGTCTATTATTGAGTCTATCAGAAGTCTGATCCCATTCGAGAAAATGTCTCAGTAACTTGGACAAACAAATTCTGGACAATTAGATGTCCACACCAGGTGTCCTACAGCCCCAAGTCCAATAATATATCCAATAAACCACAGGATGATCAACATGGCATGTATTACACGGCAACAACCTGTGACCTTGCTTATTATTCCGTCAACAAGAGAACCAATTCTAACAGTAAGATTACCAGCAACACATGTGTAGTGTATACACTGAGCGGCTGGCAGGCGGGTAACACAACGTGCCGAATAACAACACACTCAGGCTGGAGAGATCCCCCGCATCGGAGATTAAAGAGGTGACCCTTATTTCCCAAAGGAGCACTTACATTCCGTCTACCTCCAACCCCCTCCCCAAATCCCCACTGAATACATGATCATTGCTGAGACAGCGACCTGGAGGATTGGATGTAAACATCCCAGAGAGCGAGGAATAGAAGCTGGCTTCTCGGAGCTCCTCTATCAACTTGATGGGAGGTGTTATTTCTTAAGCAAGCAGCAGATATCCATGCGATCTGTCAAGGCAGGGCAGAGGATGGCGGAGATATGGCAGGAGACAGCCCCAGACAGTATAATGTCCTTGGTGGGTGCATATGTGCATAAATACACACAAACACACACACATACATATATCAACCTTGAGATTCTTGCACAATACAGCAACAACAGTGATTGAAGACCTCCATCATGGAAAGCGCATGACATTACATGAGGGGGATTTTACTTTGGATTGTAAATTAATAATCACAATCAAATCACAGCAAAAGAATGACTGAAAGGGAACCAATTACTGACACCGTTGACATTACACCTCACCTTATTCTATGCAGGTACCCCTTGGTGCAGAGACAAGAAATATGAGTCATTGCACACCCTCCCACATAGCTGACTTCTGGGATTGTCAGTGGAGGACACATCTGTCACATTTCATTGACGTAACTTTGCATCTCTGTCATCCTCAAATGAATGGCTAATTGTAAACATGTATAATTTCCAGTACAGTACTATTGAAAACATTCAAATCCGTACAAGATTAATTTCTTGTTTTGATGACCCAGGTATTAACAGAACAAGCTTACAGTGACATTTTGGCTTACGTCCATTGCAAGCATGAGTAAAAAGCAGTCCTGAGGTCAAAAATCAGGGGAAAAAACCTACACTGCCTGCTACGATGTTTCTAGCACCATTACCTTAAAAAATGGCTGTAGCTCAGGAGGTAGAGCGGGTCGTCTAGTAATCGGAAGGTCACTGGTTCGAATCCCGGCTCCCCCCAGCTACATGTCAAAGCATCCTTGAGCAAGATAATGAACCCCAAATTGCTCCTGATGAGCAGTTAGCTGCATGGCAGCCTCCGCTATCAGTGTATGAATGTGTGTGTGAATGGGTGAATGTGGCAAGTATTGTACAGCTTTGAGCTGTCAGTAGACTGGAAAAGTGCTATAGAAATGCAAGACCATTTACCAAGCTGATGAAAGTGACTATATTCTAAATCCTATTTTCAAACATTAACTTTTAACATAAACACATATACTGTACATAAACATCTTCTAAGATTTGTTTTACTGTTGGAAAAATGAACATATCAACGAAAATCTTTGAAATGACTTTATGTTTTCTCAATTACCTCAGATGCCCAACGTATATACAATCCTTATGCTGATTGATAATATCGGCCTGGCAAAAATATATGCTGAGCTGGAGTACTGTCTTCAATTAATAAAACGTTTTAAAATATAGCGTCTGAGTGATAACAAGGCAACATCAGTTTGAGGCACCCTGAAGCAAGAAAACAAGGGTCAAAGTTGTACAGAAGGCTTGTTTTGAAATATAGAAATTGTCTCTACTTAAAAACTAGTCATGTGTTACTGCCCATTAAATTACCAAATTGTCTGAATCGATGTAAATCAGAATCAGTATTCCTTTATTGTCCCACAACGGGGAAATTTGTTTGCCACAGCAGCAAAAGGACAGAATATTTACAAAAAACAATAATCAAAAATTAACAATATAAATTAAAAAGGTAAGAAATAGAATAGACTTGTATATACATATAAACATGATATTGTACAAAATTAACAGCAGTGATTTTTTATTTACAATATAAATAATAAATATGGGTATTAAGAAAATTGACAGTGCAGAGTGAGGTCTATTGGGAGCAGTGCTGATTGTGGACTCTGACAGCAGCAGAAGGGAAGGACCTGCGATACCTCTCCTTCACACACTTAGGGTGTATCAGTCTGTTGCTGAAGGAGCTGCCCAGTGCTGTGAAAGTGACCTGCAGGGGGTGGGACTCCTTCACCAGCAGCAATGACAGCTTGTCCATCATCCTGCTCTCTCCCACCACCTGCACTGGGTCAAGAGGGCATCCCAGGATGGAGCTGGCCTTCTTGATAAGTTTATCAAGTCTCCTCCTGCCTGCTGCCGAGATGCTGCTGCTCCAGCAGACTACTCCATAGAAAATGGCTGATGCCACCACAGAGTCATAGAAAGAAGTCAGGACTGAGCTTCCTCAGCAGATGGAGTCTGCTGACCTTTCTTGTATGTTGCTGCAGTGTGATGAGTCCAGTCCAGTTTATTGTTCAGGTGAACTCCCAGGTACTTGTAAGATGTCACCATCTCAATGTCCGTTCCCAGGATGTTCACCTGTGTGCAGGGTTGTTTGCGCCTGTGGAAATCCACCACCAGCTCTTTGGTCTTCCTGGCGTTGAGCTGGAGGTGGTTCCGCTGGCACCAGTCCACAAAGTCCTTAATAAGTTCTCTGTAGGCTCTGTCGTCCCCGTCCCTGATGACGCCGACGATAGCAGAGTCGTCAGAGAACTTTTGTAGATGGCTGTGGGGTGTTTGGTGGGAGAAGTCTGCAGTGTACAGGGTGAACAGGAAAGGGGCCAGGACTGTTCTAAAGTATTGGAAGTGAAGTTAGTGTCGTAGAAGTTGTTGTAATTGTTATAGTGTAAATGTTGCATTTCAAAAAAATGTCCACAATAAGGCAAGGAAAGCATCTCTTTAATTTATCTGTGACCATGTTTTGGGACAGGGCTATCCAAGTGGGACCTGTCGGCCAGAGTGGGCTTGTCATAAGGTTTAATGTGGCTGTTTCTGGCAGAAAAATATTTAATTTTAAATTATAATATAAATTGCGGTCTATGCTGGTTAAAATGCTCTTTAAATATGTAGGATCCCTAATTACTATTTTGGGCGACTAGTACCATTTTACGTCTTAACAATACAATACATCATATGCAATACAATAGGAGGTTGCTTTTGGCCCCTGGCCCTCATTCTTAAGTTTCAGATTTGTCCCTAGAAGGGAAAAAGTTTGGGCACCACAAACCTTTGTGTGAGAGGCAATTAAGATGATTTTTTCATTATTATGCAGTTTATGCAGTCAGGTGTTCCAAAATCTCATTAGATCATCTGCTGTATTGGAAGGGAGGCTGTGTTCTAAGTATGATGTTTATATAATGTTGTTCTTGATTATTGTCACAATAATGTGTCTAATGGGCCTGCAAACCATCTGCCTGTACCACGGGGGACATTTTGAAAGTGACAAGTGATGCCATGTAGCCAGAGGGTTTTATCTTGGCATCACTGGGCATGATTCAGTGCTTTCAAGAATTTAATCAGGTTTCTTTTTGTCGCCAGACCTGTAGGACAGAGAGCGTTGTTGGGTCATCATTCTTTAAAAGTTGGCCCAGGCGCCCCTTGGTCCAGGAGTAGCTGGTTTATTACCAGGGCCAGAGGGGGATGTCAGGGGCCAGTAGAACTGTTGAGCTGGAAGTCCCAGCTTCACGGCTTGTTGCTCCCACCTCTGCGACCCTCAGCACAGGGTGCATGGCTTCGAGGAAGGACATCAGAGAGAGCTGTGTGTGTGTGGGGGTGTGCTTTTGGTTTGTGTTTGTGTGTACTTAACAGAGAGCACCGTTGCACAGGCAAGGCAACATGTGCATGCAGTGCATGTGTCCTCTCTAATTAATCTCTACGTAGCATAATTAACAAAATACCCCAAAGGTCGATTGCATCACTAACTAAAAACTAAAAATGTGCCATGTTCCTCGAAAACGAACACTACATTATATCTTTTTGCCTCATTTACATTTTTACGAGTCTTGGATTCATCCACCTAATAAGATGCAGTTTGCGACTGCAAACACAAGCAAGCACAAGACAATCTGAAATGTATTCATTGAAGTATGGTGGCATTTCTCCAGATGTATAATTCATGGCACACACCTGTTTTCTCGACAGTTGCCCCCCTTCACACTCCCTCTTTGTTTTGTATTCTGCCATGTTCCTTCCCCGTGCTATAATTATTCATTACAAGGGCCTTCAATCCACTGTGACAGAGCTCCATTATGATGAAGTGGGCTTTGTTTGAGCTCGCACAGCTGGACAATCTGAACGCGGAGTAAATCCACCTCTGCAGGTGTAATGTTGCTGCACTTTAGCACCTTTTCTTATAAATATGGAATGCCTTGTCATTTTTCAGCCTGATACATTCGTGATGATGCCACTAATGTCTCATTAACAATGGAAAAAAAAAAATTGAAGGAAAATTAGAACACATGTGCTACTAAATATATATCCTTCAAACTGAATGGTGTCACAGTCTGTGTTTAGTATTCTTTGACGCCTTGAAATTGAGTGAGACTAAAATGAATCTAACACCACTGACTCACGACACCTGTCAGTAAGCAACAAACACAAGTAGTGTCAGTGGCAATATATTGGCAAAATTATGAATGTGTTGAACATACTGACTATAACGTTTAACAACAGAGGGGATTATCCTCCAGGGGATGTTTGATGCTTTATTTTTTCTGTGGAGACAACGTTCTACCTTTAGAGTAAACTGTAACTGACGTGAATCAAACTGACCACAGACGCTGTTCTCTAAAGGAGAAACCTGCCAACGTTTAAATGGCACCTTGAAAGCCCACGAAAGGGTGAGAAAAGGTTATTCGGTAGTGCAACAAAATTAACAAATTTTGATGTCAACAAAGAGTGATTTCAACAATTAACTGTTGGTCGGCACTTATTGTCTGACCAGTCTCAGTCTATTGGTTATTTGGCCAAAGGACATACTGTCTGCCAACAGCTTTTCTAGAACAGTCCGAGGTAAAAAGTGTAGCACGCTAAAAGAAGCTCAGTGTGGAAACATTTCCTCCAGAGGGACAACAGAGTCAAATGTAAGTTAAAATGTGTGATGTTTAGTACTAGTACTACCACTATGCTACCACACAGAACAAGGCTGCCATGTCTGAGGATGACTCACAGTCAAAGATCTCATAAATGCGTAATTTACTTTTACTCCCTACATCTTAACAAAAATATCTGGATTTTCTACTCCTTCCATTTTCTAACAGGCTCATTACTTTAGTTTTTAATGCATTTGAGGGAAATTATCGATTATTTTTATTTTGCGTTATGCACACTGCCTTCCCAACAGAGGTAGCAACGTAAAAGACGTAAACAGACAAGAGAGGGAAACTGGAATGAGGAGAAAAGGCGTGTACAGGCAGCCAGAACAGATTCTGAGAAACAAGATATTCCCCACCCATGGCCGTATTTAAGTGAACTGTTTGAAGTTGGTGGTTCCAGGAAATAATGCTTTTTACTTTTATACTTTCTTACTTGCACTTGAGTAAAGAAGTGAAACTTGTAAATTCAAAAGCAATGGCTTTGTTCCACCTTTTTTATGTTGTAACTGATTACTACATATCTGTAGAAAACATTTCACAACCGCGAGACAAAACCAAACTACAACAGCCCCGAACACTGGTCCAAGGAGCAAATAAATTTGCTCATGTTGTTTATGGTTTTTCATTAATACTTGACTTTGTGGAGGTATTGGATTCCAGTTGGTACTGCAAGACATTTCTTTTCAAGCTGATGCACTGTATCTCCTGCATGATGAAAATACACCATCAATTTGATTGACTATGGAATTAGTCATCCTGTAGGCAATTACAGCAGCTGACATGCTGGAGAGCTGTTTATTAACACTAACGTTAAAAGGCTACAACAGAAATGTCCTCCAGCTTCAAGCAGCTGAATGAGCTGACATGCAGAATAACACAAAGAAAAAATGCTGTATTTTCCTCACTGTACATCAGCAACCTTCCACATTCTCCTTAGGAGTCACCAAAAGTGTGGAACAGGAGGTTTATTCGGCTTCACCACCACCCCCTGGTAAGTGAATGTGAGAGGTAATGAGTGGAGAGGGCAGGGTTCAGGACATGAAGGAGGTTGATCTGTGTTCCCCACAGGCAGCCAGAGCCCCTGGCCCCCTCTCTGGGGGTCACACAGATCATAGGCAGCCTGCAGCTGGCGCAGGTGCTGCATCGCAAAGCAGGGCTCTGGCATCTCCATTAGAAGAAAAGCAGCGAGGTAGAGGAGGGCTAATGTTTTGAAGGCTTAACATAAAGGGTTATTAACAGCCTGTCTGTTCATCAGTATCTTGAATTTCTCATCTGGGTAGTTTGCTTGGGAGGAAATAGCAGGAGAGGGCAAAGGAGGCTGAAATCATACCAGTTGGGTAAGCATAATGTTACATTAAATGGGTCAAATGAGACAGCATTCATTACTGGAAGGAACTGAATCGGGTGTGGGTGGTTTGCCCCTAAACCCACTGTGGAGCAACCTGAGAGTGTATTTATGTAAGCCAGCTCTGTCCCAGTCACGAGAAGTCTAAATACTTTACCTAAAAGGGCCAGAGGGGATTTCTCTTTGCACTGCATAGTACACAAGATACTTAGGTAGGTACATTAGATACTTCAGATTTGCATCACATACAGAACAGTACATTCCCAGCTAGAATATGCCACTCTGTATCCCACTTTATGGATTTTTTTTAAAGCTTTTCTTGGTGTCATTTACACTGAGTCAATTTACAGACCTGCTCTGTGTATGCTCCATCCTCACAGTAACCTGTCATCAAAACAGCAAGGTTAGATGTTGTTCTGTGTTGTCCTGTGACTACCAACTAGCTGATTTTATCCCGAGCTTGTCCTGCTGTTTGTATTTTCATTTTCCGACCCCTGCGGCATGCCTACTATCTCTCTCTCTCTCTCTTTGTCAGGGAAGACTGTTTCTTTTGACTTTGACCTCGTGAGCCAATAAACTGCTCCGAGCATCACATTCAGTTACTCTAAGAAAATATAATCCTCTCTGGGTGAGAGACTTTTTAATCCATGTGAATGTGTTCTCCTTTTTCAATAAATCATTGATGCTTCACACACATGTACCCTTGATTAAAAAAAAAATTAAATAGAATGTATCTGCATTCAAACTGCTGTGAGATAAAAGAAAATTGATTAAAAAGGGATAGCTGAAATTAAACAGAAACAGAGGGACCCTTGGGGACATGGTTAGCATATAAATGGTACAGGGAAAGGGGGGAAACTTCAGCAAAAGTTATTGGTCCAATTATTTAACTCCAATCCTTTGGGTTTAGTGGTCTCTTTTTTTATTGAAGCAATCACACCTTTTATCACTGACACTAACAAGTCTGTCACGTCTTAAACAAGACTACTCCAGTCATTAAAAGCTCGGTAACATATTACTTTTATGTTCTTCACTGAAATAATGATCTGCCTGCAAGAGGACAGGGAGCAACACTGTGGGGTTACTGAAGAGTTGAAGCAGACCCCATGGCACGCCTTGCTTCAATCCCAAAAGCTAATACTGTGCGTTATGACACTCTTAAAGGTCCACTGCCAACTTATGTTAACTATGATTTAGCCTCCGGTAGATGATGTACTACAGAATTTATGCTGCTTTTGTGAGTTCTCATCTTTATTTATTTTATTTTTTTTGCCTCCGTTGGTCCTCAAATAAACAGGATAAAACAGTGGCTGGTCGAACCACCCAGAATTCCTATTGTAAATTTAAAACTCTTTCAGCATCTGTTTTATTCAGAACTTTTATTTTAATACAGTGAAACACTTTCATCTGTACTGTCATCTTTCTCATCTCATGGCTCAAAGCAGCCCTCTGAGCTCACTCTTGATATAGTACATCATAGCACTTCCCAGTTTTTCTCACCTTACCCAGAGCACACTGTGAAAGCCTGCACATCACACCGGGGTGTGATGATGGCCCACTCAGTCACACAAGGGCATCTCAGACACTCATGGTTTAGCATGCATAAAGTAGATACACTCTATATCACCGCACAAAAAAAAATATGGTGTTTTGAAAATACTGGCAACACCTTCCGAAAATAGATGAACCGAAGTTCATCTTTATGCACTAGTATAGTAAATAAGCATTCATTTGTTTTTGGTGTATGTAGGTACTTAAACTGGCAATAGACAACTATTTTGCTTCAACTTATCATTCTGTAGTAAATACTGGTTGCACAGTGTAATGGCTGAAGAAAAATTACACCATCCATGTATAGACTGGTGTCTTATAAACCTCACTTTCTCTATGCTGCACCAGGCTCAAAAATGAAGGTTGTATTTGTGTCTGCAATTGCATAGCCAAAACAGGAAGAGGAATTGTTTTCCATGGTTGCTATCCCCAGGTAACAGAGGAACAACTGGAAAAAACTGTGGAAACTCTGCACTGCATAAGAAAAAGAACCTCGCTGATGGAGGAGGCAAAGAAGGTGAAGAGGGAGAGTGATGGAAACAGAGGTAATACAAGAGTAAATGGACGGGCATCAATTCGATGGAGAGCGCTGGTGTTGTGTCAAAGTCTGTCCCACCACTTAAAAGTGTTTCCTCTTACCATTGGGACTCAAGATGGTTCGAGTCCAGCATTCTTCATACTAGATAAGTAAAAAACAAGATCACACTAGATCACACTAGGAAGTTGAAAAGTTGTCTATTCCAGCTTTAAGTTGCTCTTTTGAACTGTCCAAGTGACCCCAGCTATAACACAATGGGTTTCTTTTTGAAGATTCAAAAGCACAATATACCATTTCATTATCTTTCTGTGTCGGTTCTGCTCAACTAGCTCCCGCCAAGAAAATGTGTTCATTACCGACATTTATTTGGAGGCATTTGTCCAAATCACCAAACACTTTCACCCACACTGGGAGCATTTTCGGGTTCAGTGTTTTGCTCAAGGACACTTGGAAATATAAACAGAACCACCAACCCTTCCATGAATGGGTAATCCACTCTTACACTTCACCTACAGCCACCCCTTATCCTGAACCAGATGGCAAATAAGCCCCTGTAGGTTGTTTAAAGGCAGGACACAATTTCAGAGGGCAGACTGTTTATGCCAACAACAACAGAAAAGCACTAAGCTAAACACCATGCAGAGAAAACATGTTTGAAGGGAACACAACACCTCCGTTACTGGTCGAATCAAGCTGTCACAATTTATATTAATATGCCGTAGCTTTAAGATAATAATTTTTTTCATAAATATCTTCTTTTTAAATGTTACATATACAGTAAGCTTGTAACTGTGAAAGAATGAGACACTTCTACCACTACTACACGTATTACCATTTCTACAGCCTACTGTGGGCTGCAGCTACTGTAGACCAGGTTTGATAACACCCACGACTTTGACATCGTTCCTACAAGCAGCCTCTGTGATAAAGCCTCTCAATGTACAGCACCGACAACTCATCGAGTACATTTCCCACAATCCTAGAAGAGTCAAACATTTTGGGAAATACACTTGTTTACCATCTTGTCCAGAGTCAGACTGGAAGATCAATATCAACATCATTCGTGTTTAGCCTAGCTTAGCACAAAGACACAGGGGAAAACTGCTAGCCTTCCAGGTCAAGAGTGAAAAATATGGTCCCATTTTTACAGCAACCTACATATTGTTCTTTGAAAGCAGTGTAACTAAATGTTAACCGGAAAACATTGGACTGCATAGGTCTTCAACAATAAAAAAATTAATTAATTAATTAAAAAAATAAATTAAAAAAAATAAAAATAGTACAGGATGTCTGATCCCACACTAAGAACCTAATGAAATTAAACCTCCACAATCCAAAGGAAACAACAAAATGTCTCAATTATAAAAATAGCAATTAACCTTGAATTCAAAAAAGCAAATATTCATCCAGTAATATGTCAAAGACCTCAAACAATTAGTACTATCCAGCTCTCTCTCTCTCTCTCTGTTTTTCAAGTAAATTGACTACATTCAAACAAATGGGTATGGATTATAAAGGAAACCTCTCTTCACAGTTGTTCATAATGGCCTGGACCAGAAAATCAAAGCAATGATCAGGGTGAAACTTGAATAAAGCTGGAGAGGCAAGTGTTGATTCTCAGTGGTTTTAGCACTAGTGACTATTTCACATGTCACAGTCATTTGAAAGAATGTAATTATACAAACTTGTGCAGTTTGAAATAGCTGCAAAATAACAGCAGATTGTGCGATTTTATTGATGGAGACATATTAGACATACAGTGCTGATCAACTTGTATTTCTACACAAATACAGAGCAGCTTCTTCACCATGTTAATGGTTTCATCACGACGGAGAGTAAAAGGCACACTGACGTCTTTCATTAATTCCTCTCTAAGTTAAGTTCCAGAACTCACTTGTAGACTGAAGGTTTTTTGCATTTCGAATGCTCCCTTTCATCCCTTCAACAAAAGGCTGCTATCTTGAGTTCACAGCCTTTTTACTCATCCAGGATCGTGTGTGGTGCAGCCTTAGCTGCAGCTGTTTCTTCTTGCTATTTGATGATGTGCAGCAAGACTGATGCTTTTGTGGCCGAATGGTCCTTGGGATCATTAAGATGTTGCAGAGTCTTTGTGCTGCAATGTGCACGACAGGCGGTGGAATGATCTCCCTAAAGGTTGCAACACAAGGCTTTTAATCAGACTTGATCTTCAATTCTTTTTCTGCATTCCGTCTTTTGTTTGACTAGCATGTCTGTTTGTATCATACAGGTTTCATAAGATCTGAGAAACATGTCCCTGCAAGTGACGAGATACCAATGAAATATCTTTTACAGACAACACAATTTGCATTCCACAAAACTTGTTTTTTTCTGAATCAGATTCCTTGAAATTTGTTGTGTTTATTAACATTTTTTCTGAGATCATCTTCTTAAAACATGCAATATGATGACCAATTTGTCTGACTAAGCTCAGCAATTTTGTGCTTCCAAAAAGTCCAATTTATCGATTAATTCTGTTGAGAGAACAGAATTAACTGATTAATAAACATACAATTACTAGCAAATGTACAGTCATCAACATGACAAAAATAAAATGTGCTATTGTTACTCATTATATACATACATATAAGTATATAATTCAAGTTATTACCCTACGCATATTTACATTCACAATTTCTTGTCAGTTCCGCTTTGAAGTCAGGTTGGGGAAGAGCCGCTGCCCCACCCTTCACCAATCACTTTAAAGCTACAACACGTTATTGGGGACAAACAGAGGACAAACATCAAAGCAGCCGACCTAACTTGTCAGCAGTTACTGCACTGTACAAGGTACTGTATCATTTAAAGCAAGGGCCACAGTGACAGGGACAGGAACATTAGGGCATACAGGTTACTGCAGAAACATGTACAGCAAAACTCACTTCACTTTTTATTGAAGGTGAGTGTTTCTCCTTGAGTGAGCAAAGTTCTGCCTGACAACCATGCAAAACTAAAGATAAAATCATGAGTCATTATAAAACCATGGTGCCAAGTCTTATTTATTTTCATTACTTTAGCCAAGAAGGTTATGTTAAACTACTGAACAGATTTCCACGAAACTTGGATGGAGGACGTGTCTCAGCTAAGAATAGACCCCATTAACTTTTGGTGCAGATCCAGATAAAGAGACGGATCCAGGAATTTATTCTCACTGTCTTTAACATTTAACTTTAACATTGTTTGATTGTTTAGTTATTAGGCAACTGCTTTCTGTGAGTGAGTATAGTCTGATGAAGATCCTAGATCTGGTGATCTTAAATCATGGTTAAGCAGTTATGGAAGGTTTAAAATGTATCGAGTTTGATATTAGATTCAGCTTGATTGAATTAAAGGGGACGATTTGGTGGAGGTATGCGCTCTATTGAGTGCCATTCTAGTTCTTGATTAATCTCCCAATTATTGAGTCATTCCAAACATTTTTTGCACTAAACAATAGACTTCTAACTTTGTAAGTTGTTGTGATTCTGAAATTTGTTTCATTTTAGTTAACCACCTTAAAAACCTGCCCTGGGATGAGCAATTAATTGTTAAATATTTTTCCCTAAAAATGTCAAAACATACTTAAGTATGCCCATCATAATATCCCAGGTGAAACGTTCAAATTGTTTGTTTTTTTCCAACCAACGGTGGAAACACATCAAAGCAAATCTTTTGATTTGACAAGCTTGAACCAGAGAAAATTTGGTACGTTGTACTAATGATTTCAGCTCCAGATGCCAGAAAAAATGGAAATATTAATATCACTGAAATTTACGTTCATATGAAAAACATGCCCTAAATAACTTTTGACATGTCTCTGTGCTTACCCATAATTCAGCTGCCCCATTTTCACTAAATAGGCATGGGGCAGTGTCAAGCCAAACAACAACACCAACATCAACAACAACCACTGGCTGATGAATGACTGCTGAGATGGAGAAGGGGATCGAAGGGATTGATCCGTAGCCTGCTATCTCATCCCTGTTTTTACCCTCTGTCAAACAGGTGCCGAGGGGAGATGGATTCTGCCTGCCGACGGAGTGGATTAATGGCAGTAGGAGAGGAGGGTCTGGCTGCACCCTGGACCCAGCTGAGTGGTGCTCTCCTCTGGGCAGAATGGAGGTGGCAGAGGTGTTATTGACAAGGCTCCAGGAGGAGAGGAGTTGCCAATGCCTCAGGTAGACTAGAGAGAGGATTGAGAGAGGAGAAACTCTCTGCACCCTTACTAACATGCCAACAAATACACACACACTCCAAAGCGTGTGTGCACGCGTACAAACACACCACTACAACCGGCCTCCCAGAGTACCTCTAGCTGGCATAATGATGGATGGTTAGAGGGTTCAGCCTCTCATTCACCTTTGTTCAGACTTCTTGCTCTGTGAATTGAGTGGCCATGGTGATGAATATGCATGCATGCGTAGATGATGTTCACAAGCTCAACACAGAGCATATAAATTGCCAATTGCACTGAGTTAATGACACAAACATAACCCTTTGTTCAATTTCCATTGACTTATTGTGCGCTAAATTAATTGTCTGGCTTCCAATTACAATGGATATTTTTAGTGCATGGAGATGTATTCTGTAAACATAGATCACATTACTCTAATTGAGGGAAAAGAAAATATGTCCAAATTGCTCCTGATATCACATCAGCGCTAATGGCAAAACAAATGGAGCAAGCTCGTTCATCTTTGCCAACAATAACTCAATTAACTGTAAAACGATGCATTTAGCGTTGAAGTGGTCACACTCGATTGGTATTCGGAGTAAACTTTGAAGGTCACAGTCCAGGAGCTCTACTTGTGTGGAAAAGTGTTATGGATTCACTTGCCGGCTGGGAGGCCCCGATTGTTGTGAGGAGGGAGAGCGGAGAAGCTCAGTATGCTACAGGCGTCCATCTCTCCCCCTCTAGCTCTCGGCACATCTCTACCGTGAAACCTCGCCGACAATTTCTCAATGCGGCAGAAGTGTTAATGCTGGTTTTTATAAAAGATGCTCGGCAAGACAACAGGGTGTGCCCCGTCTCAGATTAATGAGCACTCAAATGCAAGCAGACAGCAGTGGAATTAACAACCTCATCTCCCTCCATCTCTTCCTCCTTTCCTCTACCCTGCTTTGTTTTCTCAAGACTCTGGCGACTAATTAAAGAAACTGCATCATGAAATGTGTGCTTCCTTCCTATCACTCCTTACTTCTTCATCACTGAGAGAACAAGAGAGTGATGGCTTTTCACCCCCTCACTGCTCCACTTATAAAAAGATGTTCTTGCTAGTGTTAAAACCTGGATTGTCACACATGAAAATTAAAACTGTGAAAAACTGTAAACGATCACCCACAGCTGAAAATAATGAAAAACAGCAGCAGACAGAAACCCACATCGAAGACAAATCTTATGAGAATTAATGTAAAGGGCGAATTATCACCTCTGCTTCAGCCTTAAAAAAAATAAACCACCAAACCAAGTCATGTTTCCGTGGTAATTAAAACTGGTCTAATGAAGAAGCACTACACCCTGTTAAGACGATGGGTGGTGTGATACTTTATTTAATTACACGACATTCACAGATACAGAAATAGGCCGGAAGCTGGTACTTCACAAGTACAAGAGGTGCAGGGAGCTCAGTATCTGTGATTTTAACCCCAGGCTATTGTAACTCTAATGTCTACGGTATGTAAATATAAAACAACACCACGGGTAGTTACAAAACACTTAGGCTGGAATTGTTTTTTATTATCCCTGCTGTCAACAAATCCAATTAAAAGATCATTGTAATTACTAAAAGGGGTCACAAATAGTTTTTGTAAGCCGAGTCATTTAAAAAAAAAACAGCAGGGCTCTGTAAAGGAGCAAACAACACTCAAATGGGAGTAAAAAGCGCACGTGATCGGGCTTAACAATCAATCCAAATATCATCAAAATCGCAATACGGTCAAGTGCAATATCCAAATTACAGGAGCTACAATTTTTTTATAAAAAGGTGAAATGTGTCAGAACATACCATTATAAATTAAGCCCTGTGGTGCTACAGAGATGTCCAAAATGAGATGCAGACATTTCCTCTAAAATCATGACCCGTATCGCAATCGCAATATCTGTCAAAATAATTCAAAAATGATATTTTTTGTTTATAATTCAGCCCTAATTTGTTGGGGTCTATTTTCAGCTGCGGATAAATACACATAGGGTGCACTAGTGAGTATTTTATTTACAACAGAGGCGAATGGCACATTAAAATATCAAACTATTGCTTCACAGATGATACTTGTTAGTACAGTAGGATCAATTCATTGTTGATTTAGATCTGTTCATAGGATTTGTTGACAACAACAAAAAATACACAATAACGTCAGCCTTATCCCTTTAACTCATAAGTACCAGCATTCCTCTTAAAGTTGGTTGAATTGTAAGGAATCAATTAATGTTAGCCAAAAAAGAGGTCCAGCAATTACCTCACAAGTCAAATCATCTCTGCCCAAACGCACAGCAAAATTATTTGGCTTTCTGTTTAGCTAAGCAATCTTGAAAATCATGATAACATATGCCAGACACACTAACGTCAGCAGTCACAAAACAGTTTACAGGAGTTACAACTTAATATGACCTAATGTGTGGCAGTGTTTGTAATGGAGCTGCAACGATAAGTCAATTAATCGATCAGTTGACTGCAAAATCAAAATAATGTCTAATATTTGCTTGGTCCACCTGCTTAAATGCAGTATTTGTTGTTTTTCTTCATCATTTATGATAGTAAATAAAGTCTTTGGGGTTCAGACTGTTGGTTGGGCAAAAGAAACTATTTGAAGATTTCACCTTTGGCCCTGGAAAATCTGGAGCATTTTCAACATTTTTTGACATAAATGATTAATGAATTAATCATAAAAATATCCTGCAGATTAAATAATCATAAGTTGCAGTCCAAGTCTGTAATAGTTATTTAGTTTTTCCTTTTCTGTTGAAGTTAATCTTGTTTTAAACACAGAATACACACCACTTGCTTGCTATCACTTACAGAATCTATCTGTCTCGAGAACTGAGTTATCTGGCGGGTTGCAGATGATAGGTGTAGCTGCCAAGCTACTGGTACCAGTTAGCCTCATCTTATCTTCAAGTTCCTCCTATAGAAGTATTTCAGGTTTGTGTGCCCATGATGTACCATTCGGTCATTGGAGAAAGCAGCAATAAAGTAAGGATGGATGTGTGGGTGGAATTGGGATTGGGATTTAAGCGATTTGCAGACAAGGCAGACGCACACGCAGAAGGGTCGGCGGGAGCCTGATGGATCGTTTTCTGTGAACAGGCGAGAGGACTTGGAGTACTTTTTCTACTGTCCCCATTGTCCCATTTGTCTGTGTCACAGCAAAATACAGATGTGCAAGAGTAAGAGCGGAGTTCATCTCGAAAAGCATTTTGGTAGAAAGCACAAGCATGAGATGATCACTTCGATCTGCTTCTCTCAACCAAACATTCACTCACAAGTCCATGAGGAAAGCTCTATTTATATGCTAAACATTTTGTCTTTGATTAAGGTGCTACATGTAGCGTTTCACCATCAATAAATCATTACTACATTAAATTCTGACACACCAGCATAATGACTATTGAAAGCCCTATGCGGGAAGATGATTTTAAATATGTTACTCCCTCTCTAGTGAAGAATAGAGTGATTCCAGGATAAGGGATGGAGAGACTCATGCTTCTTCAATATAGTCTTAAATTTGAAGGCATACAAACCACTATGTGAGACAGGGGGCCTCCAGGTGTCTCAACCATTTTTGTAGTAACTTAACAAAAAACAGTACGCTCCTCAGGGGACAAACAGCATCAGTAACTCTTGAATAATAAACAGATGAACTGTGGCATAGGAATATACCATTTTGATGTTACTCTATATTACCGTAAAGTAAAAGATGCATTGTCTCGGTTTGTGCCGTGTCAGCCTTGTTGTGTCTTGTTTTCGTTTCCCTGTTGTGCTTCCCCTACCTGTTTCCTCCCTCCTTTTTCCCCTCACCTGCTCCTTCCCAGTGTGTGTGCGCTTGTAGGTGTGGTTTTGCCGCTGCAGCAGAGAGACACACCTGTGCTTCATCAACTGATCAACAGCCACTACATATCCCTGGTCTTCTCTTCACTTCGTTGCCAGATTATTTCATCTCTATCAGTGACTCTCCAGTATACTAATCTTGTGTTCTTGATTTTTTGGATGCTTGTGTTTGCGTGTTTGCTTGCCTCGTGTGCAGATATCTCTGGCGTCTCTCTGCTCAGCTCTCTGCTCCATTGCCTTCTCCAGCTCACCTGTGTTGTCAGCTTCTGCCTGGAAACCCAGTGAGACTACTCAACCCTGGAAATTGTCTCCACTTGCCCACCTGCCTGTCCTTGTCTTCATAATTCACCTTTATTGTGGAAATAAACCTCTCTAAGTGTGAATTCATGGCTTGAAACAGATTCTTTGCTTTATTTTTAAATAAAATATTTGAACTTTGAAATATAACTACCACTCATATGTGTGACGAATGAAATGTTGACTTCAAACAGCCATTAACAGTGAAATAATTTAGTAAATTTGCTGCGATGAAGTCTCTTTACATGCCCACTGAAAATACACAATACTACCCTCTACCAGTGATGGTATGTAACTGAGTACATGTACTCAAGTACTGTACTTAAGTACATTTTTGAGTTTTTATACTTCCGCTTGACCTCATTTTGGAGGGAAATATTGCACTTTTTACTACCTACATTGACTAAATAACTCTAGTTACTTTGCAGACGCTATAGAAGGGAAAGTAAACCCAAATGCATGGGACGGCAGCTAAGAAGTGCAATGGACAAGGTTTTAACAGGCAAACATGAAGGAACATGAGGGGAAACTGAACAGCAAGCTCACAGGAACACAAGAGAAAATTCATCAATGACTGAACACAAGACTGGACTTAAATACAAACTAAAAAAATAATGAGGGGATGAGGTGCAGGTGGAGTGAGGTGGGGAAACACAGGTGAGGCTAATGAATGGAAAAACACCGCAAACAGGGAAGGAGCTGATAGCCTGAAAAAAACACTGGGAAGAGAGAAGAGCTAATGAAGGAGATATAATGCAGGTGTGGAGGGAAGGCAGACTGGGAAGGAACTCAGGTAACGGGGCTGGGCTAATTAATCAGATACAAGACAGGTGTGGAGGGAAAATCAGGCTGTTGAGGAGCGCAGGAAAACAGGAGTGAAAACAGAACACTGGAAAAAAGATCAAAAAACACCACAAAAACCTAGAAAATACACACACATAAAATGAGCAAAATGACAGGACCATGACAGCGCCAAACAGTGCATTTTTAAATTGCTTTTTGTTTACCTGCGAGATTTCAGATCAGATTTTAAAAAACACAGATTCCAATAACCACCAGGCAGGTAATCGTTCGACCCATAGTATACAGTAAATACATACATGTCAATACATGTCATTTACTTACTTGTAAATGTGATACTTATGTACATTTATTGACAGAATATTACTTAAGTAATAAGCAATATTTTAACAAAATATGAGTTTTGTGGACTTTTTACTAGGGGTCGACAGATATGGCTTTTTCAGGGCTGATACCAAAACCGATTTTTAGAAATCGAGGAGACTGAAAACCGATATTTGGGACCAATATTGATTTGCAGTAAAAATGAAACGTTTTGTGTCACAATTTAGAACAACCAGTGATGGAATAAACCTAATTACAATTTACTCAAGTACTGTTGTACAAGCACAAGTAAGTACAATTTTCAGGTACTTTACTTGAGTACTTCTATTTTCTTCTACTTTATACTTCCTCTCCTCTCCACATTTATTTGATAAATTACATTACTAGTTACCCTGCAGATTCAGTGTTTATAGGTTATTAACTGTGATGTGTTACTAATCGGATATTGATGTGGGCAGGACATTGAGTTAGAGGATGCTGCATCAGAGCCAAAGAGGCACATTTTTAAATTTGTTTGTTTTATCAGCAATCAGGCAGAAAAATCATTGATACCGATAACTGGAAAAATGCTGAATAGCGGCCCTGATAATCGGCCTGGGCTGATTATCAGTGTACCCCTACTTTTTATAACACTGGCCTCTGCTAGATACCCAAGTTTCAGAAATGCCCTGAACAGAGGCAACAAAAGAAGGAACTATGAACCAAGACTAATTCAGCACACAACCATACCACAGACCTACAAAGGTATAATTCAAATGTATAGAAGAAATTTCACATAAAAGCTGCACTTATTCCACCACTACAAACAACTGCCAGAAGTAAAATAAGCTAAGCCACAAACAATTTAGCTCCCAAATAGTACCAATTCAATGCCAACTGCTGCCTACAGGTAGACAGAGAGCAGCTGAACTGCAGACGTGCAGGCGGGAAAACAATAGTGATTCGCACACTAGCACCTGGCGTTAGCCCAAGACTAGCAAGCACCTGCTGAATAGACATGAAGGTTAGCAGAAACAGCAAATACATAAGGCTACCTTGATACAAAGCAGTGCTCCTCATCATGTCTGGGAAGATGCAGAAGTCTCAGGCGGCCGGCAGCAGGGCATGAAAACTCCTCTTCTGGCATGAAGTGGCGCTTTTAGGCTAGCGTTGTTAGCTAGTTACCGGCTAGCGTTGTTAGCTAGTTACCGGCTAGCGTTGTTAGCTAGTTACCGGCTAGCTAACAGGAGCGCAGAAAGTCAGCAAAAGATGAACAGCTACTTCTTCCTTCTCCACAAAACCTCCCAGAAGTGATAAAGAACCAGACAGTTGGTGAAATAATATGTCTCTGTTGATAAAAAGTGCAGCAGCAGAGCAAACAAACAATAGAGCTGGCGACTTTATTAAAACGCGGGTGGTGCTTTTTTTTTTTCCCTTTAAAACTTTATTTAAAAAAAGAAAGTGTACACGCCCACTCTGTCAGGGACAAAACATATCCATGACTGTTCAGTGTTAAAAACGTACTGTATTGCACTTAAATAGGCAATAATGTATTAATAAATACTAGTAAAGTACATTTTTTAAAAAGTCGCAAAAGAAAAAAACAAATAGATAAAGACAAAATAGATAAAGTTAAACAGATAAAAGTGACATAAAGGCAAGTTGTTGACATGGGCTTCTTTAAACATAATTGGGAATAAAAAAGTGAAAATAACGGAAAAGTTGGCATATTGGCATAGAATCAAATAATATCATGAAGGCTGAAGTGATAAGTAATAATAGTAGCATTAAAAACATAGAATTTAAACCATGTACATGTTATTTCACCCTGTGAAAAGAAATGTTGGTGTTTCATCAGCTATTCCAAAAACCACAGACCAGAGTTATCTGCATTTATTTATCTCAAGATGTTTTTGGCCTCAGTAGCACAAACACACGGAAAAACTAGATTGGATAAATTCTGGTCAAAAAGGATATTTTGTATAATTATAAAGTTTATATGTAATTGTTTTCAGAAAAAAATGATTTTAGACATGTATATTGTGTTGTTTTCTTTTTTTACTGTGCACTTTGTTTGTTTTGAGTCTGGAGGAGATGATTTATATCCTGTAACAGAAATTTCATTACATTTGATTGTGCACATACTATTCACAAAGAACGAAGCTGTACATCATGTGTCACCTCCTCCCAAACACGTTGATTTAAGTACTGTATTTTTTTAAAGGACAGGGTTTTGAGTGGGGTCGTCTCCCTGAGCTGTAGGTCTATTACAGCATATTTAATATACTCAACTAATGTCAGAAACACTTAGAACATCTTCAGAGTGGCTAAAAACACTTGAAAGAAACACATGTGGGGGCACATCCTCAGAGAGGCCAATGCACAAAGTAATGACCTTCCTCTCAAAGTCTTTCCGGCTGAAAACTCTCCTCTCCCTGATCTCTGGCACACATCGGCTAAGTTGTCCCTTGCAAGCCTCCTGTCACACAAAATAAATTGCCTTCACTGTGAATGGGTCAAAACAACACAGAGATGTCATTATTTCACTGCAATTGATCATACCTTGGGAAACACAAGTCAATAGTTTCTATAATTGCAATGTCTCCAGCCCCTCAGAGGTTCTTCCATGTGGGCTCCTTTGCTTCTTTTCATCTTCACACTGATTACTGATTTCATGTCTCATATGTTTGGCATCCTTGAGAGGGCTGAACATTACAAAAGGATATATTTTAATGCTTTATAGAGGGTGTTCTTATGAGGCGTTAAAATATAAAGCTTCACTTTAGTTCGAAATTTCCATTTTGCACTACAACCTTTGACATTCGAAGTACTTTCACCACCGGCATCCAAGCTTTTAGTCTGGAAATCTTTTGACTGGAGCGCTCAGCAGAATTATTTGGCCTTGGGTGCCTTTTTAACATTTTTCAGAGGTAGGCTGTAATTTTCTACAAAGCGCAAAAGGAAGTATACAGAACAGCCAAAGAGCTGTAGTGTTAGAGCAATATAATAGTTTGTCTTTTTATTAAGAAAATCAGCCAATTTGTGCTGATATGGTGGTAATGATGCATTTTCTTATTGGCAGTTGTATTTATCCTATAGACATATTGATTGGCATTACGGCTGTCAACGTCTTGGTTTTTTGGAGCCAGAAGTGACCATATTTGGATTATAGGGTGGAGCTGGGGAGGATATCCTGATTGGATCTGACTGAGAACCCAGGGACACGCCATGGTGGTGACGACTTGTCAATCACAATGTTGCTACGCCCCAAAGCACACCCTGATTATTGTCTATTTGACTCTAAAATGCACTCCAAAAAAATGTGCTTGTATGCTTTACATGTATAATTTCCATCTAATTTTATTCATGAGTTCAATATAAAGGGTCAGGTTTAATGTAAAGTTTGTCTATTATGTTGAGTCTGTGTGAATAAAGTAAATAACTTAGTCTGATTAAATACAATTAATGCAGACCTATATGTAAACTTATGTGTTCATTCAAATATTACATATAAGGTCATGGGAATGTGTTTTTCGAGTGTTTACTAATCAAATACACTGATAAAAACAGAGAAAAGCAGCTAACATTAACATTTTTTTGACGAGCTTGAACCTTCTACAGTTGAACATTTTTGAATGTATAAAAACATAAAACAACAGTCCCTTCTCAAAATTGTTTGCAACTAATTTTCTTTCTGTGAATTGACTAATTGATAAATTGACTTACTGTTTTGTGGATTCTATAATAAGACAAGTTTGATTGACATTCGGCTTTGAGGGCATGTATCACTATTTTTTTAATGAGCCTGCCAATTACACAGAACACTGGCAGTAACACAACATACTGGCTGATATTCAAGTCTTTGTGTAAGAAATGTATTAACAAGAATGAATACAGCTCCTTAGATCAAGTGAGATCAAGCTGACTGTGTAATATATGGCAGGTGATTCCTCTGGTTGCAAAAGTAAGTCAAAATGTATATAAGCTTATAAGAAAATGACCCTACTTCTCTATTGATTTCATACCTACGACAACAGTTTCCTAATGAGTTTATGGTCTCAGGTGCTAATTTCAATCTTTTTCAATACTGCATGATGTTCATTTTATCTTTAGTATCTTTAGGTTTAGATTATTTGCAGGACACAGGCGATATGAAGATCAATCAATTAATCAATTGATGTTATCTGAGGTGCAGAATCACCATGCAGCATGGTAGCAAAACACTCGACAATAGGATAAATTATACAGCAGACTGTTAAAATATTTTTTATTTTAAATAACACCCACATGTGAAATAAAATAACATCTGCATGTTTAAAAAGATAATGGTCCCGACTTTTGTTGACTTTTGTTGTATGGTATAGGTTTAAATGAAATATACTGTGAGGTTGAGGCTGAGGTGGAGGCACAGGTGAGTGAGACACAGGTGGATCTACAGATGTATTTGTGGCAGATGTGCAGGAGGCTGGGCGGCAGAGTGACTGTGGAGCTGGAGCTTGGAGGTTGCACAGGCTCTGGGAATAATGAGGAGATTACAAAAATGAGTCAAGAGATTCAACAAAATATCACAAGAGCAAAAAAAATCACAGGTAGTAGCACGAGTTGTTCAGCCATAAATACCACGGTGATGAGTGGAAACAATCTGGCAGTGAGTAGAGAGAAGACCACAGTATGATGATTAGATGGGAAGCAGATGTGCGAGAGGAAGGAGCTCCAGCCAACCAGGGGAGCCACGCCCAGCCTCCGCAACAAACACAGAAAACACCACAATCATCACAGTGATGGCCTTATTTGGTTGGACAGGTGAAGTGAGAGAGGGAATGACATGCAGCAAAAGGCCACAGATCACAATCAAACCCTCAGCTGCTGCGGAGAGGACACAGCCTCTGTACATGGGGTGCATGCTCTACCAACTGAGCTACTGGGGTGGTCCATTAAAGACTTAATTTGAACATGCTCCTGTAACAGTCAGTGTTAGACACATTCAATGTTGTCTATGGCTCAGGTCTATGGGTTAGGGTTATAAGTGGCAGATTGATTGCTAAAAAATCTTTTTCGCCCTTAATCCATGTGACACAAACAGTTTGGATTTAGTATAGATCACATGAGGTAAAGTGATGAGGTTTGTTGCATTCGCCCACCACTGTGAGACTACATCACATAATTAAATCAAGAGAGCCAACTTACCTTACAGTACCTTTATGAAACAGAGTCATGCGGCGGTGCTCCAACTGTATACAGCAAAGTGAAAAATTGAGGTACTGTGCAGAGAACAAGCTGAACAAAGGCGAGCGTGCTGAGACTCACATGGAGCTTAATGAAAGCGAAGTCCTGCAGTTTAGGGCCAGCCAAGCCTTCTGTTAGGCCTCACTTCTTCTGACACTATAGGCAAAAATCTGCCTTCTACATGAGCATGCATCCCTCTTCTTTGAGCATCATTGCCAGATTTGATGCGTCTCTCAGTGTCTGATTTTTGCATTCATTCTCCAGAGTGGCACACAGTCATCATTAACCTGAAGAGACAGTGTTGGTTTGTTAACAGCGCATATTCACACGCATCAACCTGGATATACGGGACACACGTACAGACACAGCTAAAGCGGGAAATATGGGATCTACACACATCATCACTCCCTAATAGCCTCATATAATACACGCACATTGAGTGTATGTAATTTATTCATACTCACACACAAACACAGACATATTCACACGCTACATTGTGTCAGTATCATCAGTCCCTAATGTAACCATCTGCTCCACTCTGTATTTCTTTTATGCATAAAATGCTAACCAACTCTTGGCAAGAGGCCCTCACTCACCATCTCATATGCATCACAGCAAATTAATGAGTTACCTGAGAGAGAACATGAATAGAGCTTTTGTGGGTCTAATGGGAAATTAAAAATGGCTAACAACCCTGAATCAGCCAAACTAACGGAGAATGCTGCTGAAAGCCTTTCCGGACGCACCAGAACTGCACCTAAACTGCCACTGTGCCGAGAAACCAACAGGAAGACCTGCATGACGGTTCTATAATGACCGATAAAGGAGAAAGAAACAAGCTGGGGTGAACTCAGCGAAGAGCAACATTACTCGGTTAAGAAAACCTGTCTTGGTCTATTATCGGTCCATCTATAATGAATCGGCATGCTTTAAACCAACATTGTGTAACTTTTTTACCTTAAAATAACAGCTTCAGGATCGTTTTGAGGGTTCAGTGTCTTGTAATAGGGTGAATGGTGTTTCTGTCTCAGCCACTCTGCCCCCCATCATTTGTTTCTGCACTATGTAACTTCAGTGAGAAGGTAGGATCACAGCATTACATACATGTTTACTTCACGATACAAGTTTTTTAACACATAACATTGTTATAACATAATGAGGTTTGTTTGTAGTTAGCAACTACATTACATCTGACAAACTGTTGTAAGACAGTGATGTTGCATGAAACTGTGGGGGGGGGGGGGGGGGGGGCGCCAATTCCCATAAAATGCTGATTTTCTATGTAATGTTGCTTTAACAAAACACGCCTTGGTCTAGTATCAGTCTATCTCCCAAACTTTCTCCCTTTTGAGGGCCCAGATTGAAACTTAATCATGAATCATGGGCGAAAAGTAAGCAGCTATTATTTTGTATTGTTAGGATGAAAAATGATACTGAAGCCCTGAGAAGCAAGTGAGAAAAAACTCATTCTAGTGATGCTTTTTCTAAATCTGATCTAAATGGTTTTCTGTCTTGTTTTTATGACTTAGAGGTACTATTTGTAAGAAAAGTTGATTTTTGAGTCTCATTACCAAGTCGTCAAATACTGTCACATTGGGATTGTAGGTCGGGCTGGCCGCCATCCCAATGCCTCAGTTTTTGACAAGCTGTTTAACCCAAAGCGTCAGTATCTGATGACTTGGAAATGACCCTCAAAAATCAACTTTTCTTACCAATAGGACCTTTTAAGAAAAGGTTAACATGTCTTTGTAAATTCCTTCTTTTTTTTCCACTTGCCTCTAACAGCTTTGTTAATTGACTGACTTCCTGCACAAACTACAATTAGAGTTTAGATTTTTCACAGACATCTGGCGGGCCAAATCAAACCTTATGGAGGGCCAACTTTGGCCTGCCAGCCCCACTTTTAAAGCTTCCCTATAGATAGACCAGGGCTGCCCAATTTATTTAAGATTATGAGGTTTATGCTGAGCTGTTTCGAAATCTAATTTTCAAGTCTGTTTGTTCTCCTAAGTAGGGACTTTTGTACAGCATGAACACAGATCTTTAGGCTCAGGAAGTTCTAATAACAACAACACTTTCAAATGGCTTTCTTTGCATTTATGACGAGATGTCCCTCGGGATAGCAGAGCTTGTCACTGGAGATAAATGCTTCAGAAGATGAAACGTTATTAAAAGAAAGTGATTTGCTGGCTTTTCTTTTCTTATTGTCAACAAACTCTAAGAAAAGAGCCAAACCACAAATGAATTGATTCTACTAACGAGTATTCTCTGTCTATTTAATGCCCTGATATAGTATTTTCCTCTGTTTTTTCCTACTTTGTTGTTGGGTATGTTCCCTCGTGGACATCGAAATTTATTTTGAAACAATTCTTCAAACGCCAATTTATTAATAAATTAGTCCCCACCAAAAGCATTATTTCCTCCGTTTTGAATGACCTTAGCTAAACACTAAGGTTCCCTTTCAGTAATTGCTTAGTCTTTAAAAATTAAACTATATTTACATCTTCATCATCAGTAGGAATAATGGGTCTTGTTGAGAGACGGATATTTTTTGTTTGCTCTTTCCGTTGTTTTGACAATAAGAAAAATATAAAACCAAGAGAGATATCTGTATATGTTATTCAGGTGATATGTATACCTTGGGAAATAGTACATTTATTGTGTTATGAAAAACACAACATACATAATAAATGAATGCTACGGTACAGTTTTGTTATGAAATGCCGTAAATCATTATTAATTTAAGATGATAACATGTCCCCTAACATTTAACACCATGAGCCTGGAGGTGAAACTCATGCAAGATTGGCAGGAAATGTAATAATCTCTCATCACGTATCATCCCAAATTATAATTTGGATTGATTTGGAGGAGGGGACGGCAAATTAAAAAGGGTGGCAGCATCAACACCCTTCAAGTCCCCCCTTTACACCTCCTTTGACTTCACCTCTTCTATAAGCCAACATGGTTTAATCTGAAACACAAGCCTCGGGTTGCAAAAGTCACTCTACATCTTGTCAGGACAATATTTTCACTGCCTCCTTTCCCCAGCGGCGATGACCTTCCTGCGTCTCTCTGATCTGTGCCAGCCCACAGCCACAGCCCACATTGACAGGACTGCAAAAGGCAGCCAAGCATATCTTAATCCATTCTAGCTTTGCTTTGCTCTGGCCTGGGTTTTCTGAGGTGCTGCTGGAGTTCTCTCTGTGTATAAGGAGGGTTTTTCTCCACCAGCTGGTCCATTAGTCCGAATGGATGATGCTGGTAAAGGCTGGGGAGTTTCAGACAGCTGACGTCGTTTCATGTTACATTGCTAAACCTGCCATTTTCTCTCTGACGTTAACTTACTGAAATATTCAAGGCTGTTTTTGTGAAAGTGTGCACACTGTTTCAATTTGCCCTCCGTGTAAACGCTCTTTTTGTTAAATTATTCAGCGGGAATAAATGTGCCAACATGCTCATCGTACAGTAGAGAACGGTCTTAGAAGGAGAAAACTCATTTTTGTCTCCGATGCTGAGCGCTTTTTTCAAAAGGGAATCACACAGCATTAACTCTGCACGCTGCAGTTCAAGTACCTTTGAATGAAGCCACATCGCTCACAAACGGTAGAGAGCTGTCTTTCAATTTTGTACCTTTTTACTCTTGTTCAGTTTATTCTTCCTGTTGAATTGGATGAATAAATTGAGTCTTAATGAATAGTGAGCAATTATTTGCTTTAAAAAGGCTAACTTGCAAAGATGTCAAAAGGTCTGTTTCCATAAATAACCACATGGCTTCATCAAAGCCCAGCACAGCACACCACGGCTTTTTTTTTTTTTTTTTGCTTTTTTTTTTGCAAAGCACACTTAAAGATAACAGCTGTAGACTGTTCCACTTTATATAACTCCCCTCCCGTTGAGCTTAAACAGCAGGATAGAGGGGTGTTTGCACTTGAAAATGACAACTAAAGGTGTGTGTACGGCGCTGTATGTTGCTGGTGGGTTAGTCTGTGTGTCTTTCCAGTTCCCTTCACAGATGGAGGAGGAGTGCCCCAGGTAAGTGGAGACCAAGCCAAGGATATGAAACAGGGATGACCAGTCTCCCACCGGAAGACAACAGAGGAACTGAGGGATTGTGGGATCTGCGCTACAATAGATAATTAGTCAGGAACATCTGTTGTAGGAAGTTCCCCTGCACCTCGTGGGCCACAGATCTTAAATCACTCTTTGGCTCAGGGTGGAGAGTGAGCAGCTCAAGCTATTTGCTTATATAAATATAAATCATTTGTATTAATCACCGAGGTCCACCTGTGTTCTTCCATATGGCTGTGATGGGGTGGTGCGTGAACTTAAGTCGGTCCCAATGTGGTGAAAAACTAACCAAAATATCAAAAGAAATGGAGCTGAATTAAACATTTTAAACAAGTCTGAACTTTTCCCAGACCTCATCTTTCTCACTTTAAAATTTAATCTCTCATCTCAGCCTCAAAAAAACAGCCTTAAGTGTGTGTCTAGGCAATGTCATTCCTTGCATTTTATTTGAAATGCAGATGTGAGCTTCCATATCGCATCAAACACGAGAGTCCCATTTTTCAGTTACAGCTTCAACCCAGGATCATGGTTACTAAATGTCCCTACGTCTCGTTAAAAATATCCAGTGTTTTCATGCCTACAAATGCTGCAATCCTATCTCAGACAGTTGTCTCTCTCCTGACAGACATCTCGTCCAGCTATCGCGCAAAAATGTAAAATGCCAACATTTTATTTCTAGCCACTGAGTCGACAGTTTACAACGTGCTAAAGGCTAAAGCTGCCTTCTTGTGCTGTGGTTCAGAAAGGACAGCAAGGACCCTTCCACATAGTTAGCTGGGTTTAGAGAGCTCCTGCAGATGACAGCGAGGGAATGTCCGCTCTCATTGGCTGTAGCTCCAAAACGGCGGCAGGGCATCAGCTGATTGTGAACAGCTCAATCGTAGCACTTGTTGTTCACGGGAGTGAACGCCGATTTGACAATTATCTGCTGCTTTTGTCGGCGATCTCCAGAAACTGTGAGTGAGTGAAGAATCAGGGCTACATTCCTGTAATATGAAGAGATATTTCACTCTGGACTTAAGGGGTGGACCGACCATGTGGCTAAAAGAACAAGCAATCACGCTGCATCTCAAAGCAGTAAGGGACATTTGCACACCGCTAACATAATGCAGGACCCCTTTTAGCAGAATGACAGTCCATTGACCCCCACCTACCTCTAAAATAAAAAGATACCCTCACTGACATCATCTACTGTCGCCCTCAATCATCAAATGTCGCACCGAGGCCGTCCCTGCTGCTGGTGTAGTATAACCTGACCATTAGCAAAGGAATGGATGCTATTTACGGCGTCAAGAAATGAGGTAGATAAATAAATAAATGCGCCACAAAATGGGGCCAAGGAGAAAAAGGGCAGTTAGAAATCCATCAGAATGTCATTTTGTGTGTCTCTGCCTCTCTCTCCTCTCTGCCCATCCAGATAGATATCAGCTCATTGCAAACCTCACTTCCATTAACCTGTTCACAGGTTGCCAAGAGAGGGAGTAGTATTTTTCACCTTTCTATTAACTGCCCCTGACTGAGTAGACGCCCACTAACCCTTCTTCTCCCCCAACTTTTTGCTCTGTTCGAGTAAATTCCACAAAAGATAATTTCCTTTTCAAATTACAGCAGGCCTTTTCACTGACCCGATGGCATTGTGATAATGCAGTGTGGGAGCCGAGAGTGTCTCTGATGAGGTGCGAGAGCAAATGCACTGGCCAGCACTAATGTCTTGTCAACACCATACTTGGACGTATAGGATACCGCACAGTGGGGCAGCTCAGTCGGACTCCTCTGCAGCATTTTAAGCTACAGACAAGCCAAGAATAATTAGCCGACACTCGCTTCACAGAGAACCTGTTAGTGCATGTGAATGTACAGTATGTGCTTTTGTAAATAGCCAGAAAAAAGGGAAGAAAACAAGTTTGGATAAGAAGCCTCAGCAGGATGTGTGAATGACTTGCCGAAGCAGCTTGCAGGCTGTGTCGTGATTCATGGGCTAATCGCCTCCCGGTCCAGTCAGGCATGAGAAACACGGAGAGGAGGAGGTGTCAGGTACAGCGAGGAATACTTTGATATTAGAATTCAAGGCATCTACGTCTTGCCTTGAGCAGGATAATCCCATTATGCCTCAGGTCACAGCAGTGCACACAGAAAGAGAGGCACAACTCACTTCAAAATAAACTGCTTACGGATGACGAGAATAACACAAACAGCCGTCAGAAATAACATCAAACTCCGACCCAAACTGAATTAGAACATCCAATTTAGGGATGGAAAAATACCCCAGATATTGAAAAGAGAGAATAACACAATTGGATTAAAAAAAAAAAAAAAAAAAAAAAGCGGGAAAGTTTCTCCAGCTAGACTCATACAGTTCATCTTGGGTGTTTTCAAGATCGAGCGGTTTTTCATTACCGTCCGTCAGCTTTCATTATGAAATGAGAAAATCTAATTTTGCTCGGTGTGTCTGACAGTTTTTCAAACTAATTCCTGCTGTCAAGATAAAGCTCCAGCAAACCCACCAGATGGTGTTTGTGTAACTGAGCTTTGTTTTCAGTGTGCACATTTCGTAAAGTGCACAACCCTTCTTGATTTAGATCTAATGCGCGTTGTGTTTTCTTCCCTTTTTTTTTCTCCGTAAGAGGGAAAACCGTCCCTACCAATTTCTGATTACTATCTCGTTTGATTTAGATAAGCCTAAAAAACAAATTGGTTTTTAGTGCTCTTTAAATTCAATATTCAGTTATTCTTTCATCTTAATTAATTTTACATTTTGCTCAATAAAGAAGAAGAAATACTACAAATGGAAATCTGCAGCTCTGAGATAACTGAAATGTTCCTCTTGTATTTGCCTTCCATTAAAAATAGGACCGGTGAGTCGTGTCATTCGCTTTCAATAAGTTGTGTGCACCTCCCTGACCAGAGCTAGAAAAAAACATTTTACTAATATTTTATATTTCAGATGGCTGACCAGGGAATGTATTCCAGGGAGGAGGTGTGGGAGGACTTTAATCAACAGCTTCAGCAGCATCAGTCTGTTAAACATGCATTGAAACCAGCTACTGTATAACTAATAATCTACAAACTATAAGCCTCCTCAAATAATTTTATCAGTAGGCGTTAGACTGGAGAAGTTTGATGTGCAGGGTGAGCTATTTTTCATACTGAGAACAAAAATTAGGGAAAATGATGATTCACTTTTAAAAAATTCAGCACAGATATAAAATGTTAGAATTAAAGGAATAGTTTGACATTTCAGAAACAAACAAGACTCGCACAAAGACCTACAATAGATGGCCAAAAGTCAGTGGACACCTGACGATTACAGCCATGTGAGGGTTAGGGGTTACAGGGCAAACATTTGGAGTTAGACCTCCTTTGCACCAAACAACAGTAGCCACTCTTCTTCGAAGGCTTTCCACAAGATTTGGGAGTGCGTCTGTGGGAATCTGTGCCCATTCAAGCTAAAAGAGCATTTGTGAGTTCAGGCACTGAGGCCCGGCTCACAGTGGACGCTCTGATTCTGGTGGAGGTCAAGGCTCTGTGCTGGCCTATCGAGTTCCTCCGCATCAAACTCATCTAACCATGTCTTAATGCAGTGGCTCTCAACCTTTTCTGGTCACAACCCCCCCAGCACTGAGGTTTTTTTGTGTGCATCCAAACTTTGACTCTCACAAACACACTCAAAATCTATTTTAAGGTCATTTATCTCACTGGTACAGACAATGTAATGTAAAAAAAACTATCCACAGCCTAAAATGTGTTATTTGAAATTTTTTCTTCCACAACCATCTGGCAACCCCTGAAAATTAAATCCCAACCCCGCAATTAAGACATTAAGCAAAGTCTTCACGTACCTCACTTTGTGCACAGGGGCCCAGTCATGCTGAAGACTGTGGAGCCCAAACCCTGAAAAACAACCTCAGACTGTTAGCTCTCCCCGACCGAACTTTACAGTATAGGCACTGTGTTCCTGTAGGTAGACTGCCAGATAGGGAAGCGTGATTCATCCGCCAAAGAACACATTTCAGCTGCTCCAGAGTCCAGTTCCAGCGTGCTTTACACCCCTCCAGCTGACGACTGGCATTGAGTACGGCGATGTGAGACCTGTATGCAGCTGGTCGGTCATAGAAACCCATTTCACGAAGCTCCACACACATAATTTGTGTGCTGATGTTGCTTCTAGAGGCAGTTTGGACCTCTGTAGCGACTGATGCAACAGATGATAGACATTTTACTTGCTTGTTTGAGTTTGTGTGGTCTGCAAATTTGCGGCTGAGTCGGTATTGCTCCTAAATGCTTTCACTTTGTAATAATAGCAAGAACAGTTGACCGGGGGATATCTAGTTTCACAAACCGACTTGTGGCCAAGGTGACATCCTTTAAAGTCACAGAGCTCTTTATGGCCAATTCTAAATGTTTGTCTTTGGAAATTCAACGACTATGTGCTGTTTTTAGCATCTCTTGGGCTGACACACCTGAACTCAACTCCTAGTATGGGTTCCAGTGACTTTTGGCCATATAGTGTAAGTACCCGACTATATTTTTGGCAGATAGGAAACTGTTGCGGAATCAGCTGAGACTCCAAGAAATCACTGTACCCAGCACGTAAGCCCCTGAAATATTTGTTATATTTACACTTTGGCTTTTATTTGGATGAAAATAAAGAGATATAAGGTGTTAATTAGTGGTGCTGGTAGGCAGATTTTGTTACAGTTGGAGAAAAGCAAGCTCGTTGTTTCCCCGTTTCCAGTTTTTGTTTTGAAGCCAAGCCAACCAGCTGCTGCCTGTAGCGACAGACTACATAGTGACTGTAAATCTTTGAAATGAACTGAATAAAACCATCCAAATCAGTAAAGTGATTCGTAATTCCCACAACTGACCCTTCCTAAGTCGCGCCCATTTTCACTCTGTGGTCCAATAACAGCTGAGCAAGCTTGGAACCAGGATCAACCTCGGTCAACTTTCCTGTTGACAACAAACAAGTTAACAAGATGGTTAAAAGATGGGGACTGTGTGGAAGGCGTTTCTTCCGTTTCCAAATACAGATACATTTTTGTCTGATGTAAAGAGTGGATTAGGACTGTGGTCATGCCAGCCACCTCTTGTTTGAACCTGGTCAACCTGGTTTCAACATTTGTAAGCGTGACACTATTGGATATTTTTAATTGCTGGACAATCTCCAGCTGTGTTTATGGTGACAAAAACAGGTATTTTAAGCAGAAACATGATTTTTTCCCAACCATAACCAAGCTGTTTTTGTGCCTAAACCTAACCAGACCATAAGCACAGTGCTGTCACAACATATGGTAGAAATTTAATCTCAAGAAATGTAAAATCGCAACATAAATAAATGCAAAGTTTCAATGTATCCATGGTTAGCAGAAACGTTCATTGCTGACATCTATTCTTGTGATTTCCCAAAATGTTGAACTACTCCTTTAAACATCCACACCAGCAGTGGTTACAAGTGGTTTCTGCCTGCTGAACAGGTGACTTATCTACAGTACGTGATCCGTGACCACTGCCAAACTCATCCCATGTGCATCCCTCCCGACTCATTGTACTGCAGTGAATGAAACACCGGAGTCAATAGCAGCACACAGAATTGTCAAACCACCAGGCCTCAGATCCACACTGTGGTTTCCAAACACGCAGAATACATTCCCATTCAACTTTTGTGAAGGTCTTTTATGGCAGAGCAACAAAACCCAGAGGAGCCGTGGTATGAAAAGATCTTTCATTATTAATAGAATATTAGCCCACATAAAGGTGAATGACTGAAGGATTGTGTTTCAACACTGCAGGGGCTGTAAAGTGCACAGAGGTTAATTCTCTGATCCAAGGGTAGATTTGTATCATTGTTTGTAGATAGAAAGGGTTTTTCCTGGGGATTGGATTCATGTCTTCTCTATCTGTTCCTCGGAGCACTGTGGTGGATTGCCTGGTCTGATTAATCTTAATGAATTATGCAAATAGCCTTTATCTCAAATGATTTAGCAATGTTTCTGTATTGTTTTATTAATGCACTTTTGAATTACTCTGTATAATCACGTAGCCTTTCCTCCGCCGTTCGCTGTTTGTAATTCATCGCCAGCTCTTTATTAAATCCATGGTGGTCTCCGGCGAATTGCACGCAGGAATGAGAAATTAGTCATTACTGTAATTTAATGATTTCTAACCAAACAAGAGGCAACCTGGATCGCTAACCATAGCAGCCTCCGCACTCCTCCCCTTCAGCGCCGGTCCCTCGGGTCTGATCTTTGGGAGCGAGCCATCTACAGTTTTGCTTAATTAATTATGTTTAGTATAAGGAGCATTCTGCGGTGAATGCACCGTTTCAATTACAGACGGAAATTGACTTACAAAATATGAAATTCCTTACAAAGCGGCGTTTGTTTTGCAGTCTAGACGTCTTCACAATTGACTCAAGCTTGTGTGGATTTATGCAAGTTTAGCATCGACTGTTTACAGCAACATTTCTGGAGGTTGTTTGCTTTTCGATCTGATGTTTGTCTTGAAGTCATAAACCTGACAACTATAGAGAAAAATTACATTTCAGAAATGTCTCTTATTATCACATCAGAGGAGTGGGGCCCCTGTATTATATATACCAAGGCTTCCTGTCCCAAAGGTTTAAATGTCACATGCAGGTGAAATATAAATACATCTCTGCCTCCTCAGAGCAGCCTTCCTCTAACCTGTTTGGCTTCAACAGAGAGGGGAATGGACCTGCATGTTGATATCAGTAATGATAGTAGCCACAGTATATTTGAGTCAGAATGGATGGACATTTCATTCACCCTTGGACAACACTGATACATATGGCCACCCGTGCTAAATAATCCTTCTCTCTTGTGCTTTGGTTTCTGTCTTTGTTCATTGTTTACCGCCCACCTGCTCCAGCCTGAATCCCCCTGAAGGTTTATTTTCTGTAACCTTCTAATGACATGCACTAACAATCCTTTTGGGATTTGGAACAGGCGACGCCTTCCTGGAAATCATTCGGACCAATGGGTAGCATTAACTCCGCACAACAAACAGGCAGGCTTGGATGATGACAACATCTAGTTTTGGAAATGAATCAAACAGGATTAGGCCTGTGTTAGGGCGAGAGCTAATTATCAGTCTCTCCATGGACCAGATTTCAGATGGCTTTTTGTGAAGTCTGTTCATTTTAAGAAACAGTGCGGTGAGATTTTTCCTTTGTATTTTTTGGCCTACTTTTGCATTTGCTGAATTTTAAAATTTTAGCTCCATCACGAACACAACATTGATTAGCTGTGTGCTCCCTACCTTCTCCTTCTTTTGTTATACTAGTATCGTTGCCGGGTATACAGAGTGCGAAGTATGCAACAGCAATCAGGGGAGTCAAATTTTTCATCAGGGCTTAAAAAGAACCCAGTATGTAGCTTTTTTATCTTTAAATAACAGCTTCAGAATCATTTTGATGGTTCAGTGTCTTGTATTAGGGTGAATGGTCTGTCTGTCTCAGCCACTCTGCCCCCCCATCACTTGTTTCTGCACTGTGTAACTTCAGTGAGAGGGTGGGATCACAGAGTTACATGCATGTTTACTTCAATATACAAGTTTTCAACACATAACATTATTATGATGTAATGAGGTTTGTTTGTAGTTAGCACCTACATTACGTCTGACAACTATTACAGACCTGGGATTTGTATTTAAGACAGTGGTGTTGCACTCAGAAACTGTGGGGGGTGCCAAACTGCACAAAATGACAATTTCTACATATTGTTGCTTTAACGTCTGCAGTCTGTAAATGATGATGAATCAAATCCATTACACCAGATCATGGGGCATGCACCACACAACAACTTCTGTAGTCAGAGGTCACATACAGAGCCACCCACACAACAACAGCAGACCATCATTTCTGCTCAAACACAGACCCACACATTTTATACTGGTATTGAAATGCCAAGTCATAGGCACATCTAGCTAGCTATTTAGCAAACATTGTAAATGAAAGGGCATTGCTAGCCTGGCAAACGTTAAGGCAAACGTTAGCAATGTTTGTTCATTCATCCGTAGACACTTGACTCAATCTAATTCAGAATTCTGAAGGGAAGAAAGTCTCATCAAGCTATGTATGTATCAAGCATATATCGAGCTAACTATAGAGCTACTAAGGCCTACTTCACACGTAGGACTACACAGGTATTTTTGGAAACAGTTCTGAAAAGAACAGAAAAAATCTGTTTTAGCACTGTTTAAGAAACACCTCCGTCCATACAGCACACCTTGTATCATCAATGTCCTCTTGCAGAACGCATGCAGGTGTAGACATGAAGACGTATTGCAAACTATTGGTGGGAGTGATGTGAGACAGGCAGATGAGATGTTCAACTAACATCAAGGTTAAGAAATGGTATGGTCCAGTTGAGGGGTGTCTGTAATTGTATTACAAGATTATTCTATGAAGTATTGACTATGGGAAATATAGATTTTAGTATTTAAGATTCCAGTTAAGAAGGATATATGAATGTTTTAACCCCCCCGACCTGTTATTTTTACCTCTTTTGGGGGTCCAAGTCTAGTCTGAGGTCAGTCAGATGCCGCAATCCGCCCCATAATTTGAAACCTGTTGGTATAGTCAAACCATTTACAAGGTAAAAACCCAGATTTTCCTGAACAGTGATATCCATTGAGTTAGATTTATTGAGATAATATCGACATTTGTAATCAATAGTAGTCACCAGGCTTTGAAAACAACAGATACCATTAAAACATTTTGGCAGAACTCAGCTGTGTCGACGCTCGGTGACCTGTAGTCCAACATCATTACATATCTTCAGGGTTTTATTGTTGTGGCATCGTCTTTTGTCTTTAAAAAGAAGACTTGACATCCTAACAAACTTAAAAAAAAAAAGCCAAACACTTTCAAATCAACAAAAGAAGAGATATCTGCTGCATAAGGCTAAAAGGAATGAAAATGCTTATGATCTCACTAGATCTTCAACACAGATACGCATCAACAGTCCTGTGGCAAGAAAATAACACAAAAGTTTCACATCACATGATTTTGTTTTAGGGGTGTTTTTTTTTTAATCTGGTGTAATCCACAGTCTTTTAGTCAATAAATATCTTCATGGTTGAGTCTTCTTGTCCATAGGAATAAAACTATAATACAAAGAGAGATTTGGTGGGCAGTAGAGTTCAGAGACAGCTACTGTTGATGCTGCATCTAAGGTCAGGATTTTTTTTTTTCAATATGCAGTCTTATATGATGCTTCCTGGTCCTTTTCTTCCATTCGTTCAGTGGAATGTCCGTGATTATTGTCCTTGTTGGTCCCTGTTTTCCACCAATCCTCATAACACATGATATCCAAATGTCCTATGGTGTTTGTTGAAGAAACAACGTCTGGTTCCAAACGAGGTTATCCTGGAAACAGACGACTATCGTGTGACCTAGAAAGACAAGGAAAGAAAAGAAACACAGAGTCAGGAATCAGAAGAAAATTGTGACAGTGACGTGAGTGGATGCTGGGTATAAAAAGGGATTTGAGTCATTAACGATGACAAATAGTAGTAGTAGCACTCTCAAGACGGTGCTGTCAGTCAGTCTGACATGCAATATGACAGAAACTACTGCGAGAGGAGTGGAATATGTAAGCCTACTGTTTTTACTACAATTGAGCTATCTTAAGAATAGACACACAAAAAATCCAGTTAAAAAAGAGAAAAATGAGATCAGAAAATTCAGCCTACGAGTACAGTATTATAGTTTTGCCAGCATGTACAAAGGCACAGAAAAATGAAGGTTGAACTACGGCTCAAAGGATGCATGTCTGCCATTGCACTCCCAAAACAGGAAGAGGCATTGTTTTCCCTGGTCCCCCAGGCAATGGTGGAACAACTGGAATAACTGTGGAAACTCTACTGCAAAAGAAGAAACATGCTGATGGAGGAGCCAATCACACAGAGACGCATCGCTAAGAAAAGCATTGCCGGCAAAACCATTGTTTTCTTAATGTAAGGAACGCGCTCCTCTCCTGCGCTGCGCATCAAGTTTTTCCAGCGGTTTTCAGAAGTCGACGTATGTTCAACTTTACGGCGCGAGGTGTGGGAGTCGTAATTACATATGGTGTCTGGGTGCGCACACAGCCAAGGCGTTTTTAAAGCGGCCGCACCTGAACCTGATGAGTCTCTGTGTGCTCGGCCCTGAAGATGAAGAGGGTGAACAAGAGTGACCTGACAGGTATTCAATCTGTGGAGAGAGCGCCGGGCTTGTGTCAAAGTCTGTTCTCCCGTTGATTTGTGCTTCCCCCCTACCACCAGGACTTGAGATGCTTGAAAACTGGCATTTTCTCTCGTTTATCGGTAAGTAACAAAACCTGCCTACTTAATAATCTAACTGGGATGTGTTACTCTGCCTTATATATAACACTGAGATCAGGATTTCTAGGTCAAATTTGGGCCCTTATGGTTGTTTTCTGCTTTGGACAGTAGCCAGGCTGCCCTTTCAATCAACCACTCTCGTCCAGCCTTAAATATTTAGATAACAACAGGACAGATTACTTGACAGAAGACTTTGGTGATGCCCTGAATTTCCTTTCGTTGACATTATTTGACATGTGTGGTTTTGATTTGACGATGATTTTTATCGTGCACCACTATCTGGTCAACACTTCAATGTATCCAACACTCTGGTTCATGACTAAACATACAATGTGGTTCTTCTCACTTTGCTTGCTGTAGATGAGTGTATGTTGTTAAAAACATATAGTTAGTTACATAGTTCGAAACCAACTTTTACAGAACCATCAGCTTCAGCTGAACTTTGTGTTCAGCTCTAATTATAAAATGTTGGGGTGTTGCTGACGTTAGCGTTTACTCCAAATATCCCCTGCTCCTATAGACTCATTTATGCTTTGGTCTATTGACGAATTGATTGATAGACTAGTCATTTCAGCTCTACTTCTAATTGTGTCCAACTAATTAAAGCAATAAGCAAAAGCAGTAGTCTATCTGTCAACAGTATGACAGGTGCGAGGTGTGCATATTCCCAGCTGGCATGTTTATAATTCAAACAGCTGTGGTGCTCTTTGCAGAAAAGTGGGAAGACGGTGAGTCAGATGTAATGCAATGTACATCATGCTCAATGATTTCCGTGCAAACAGGGGAATATTATTATTCATGATGGCATACTGCTGGCATAAGTATTCTCAGACATTTTCATGAATATTAATCTAAACGATTGAAAGAAGCAGTTTGTACTACTCTCACTTTAAGCAGAACTCTAAAAATACTCTGGGAGGTGAGTGTTGCTCCTTGTTGGTTTGCCCTTTAAAAGTAGAACACAAGTAACTTTTTGACTTGTGCTCTGATGTCGGAGGCACTGTATAACACACACACACACACACACACACACATACGCACAGAGAAATAAACACAGCTGGTCCTGTTTGAATATTTGCACATTACTGTCATTCAATTAGCAGTTGGCAGGGTCTCGCCAGTTTAACCAACAAGGGGTTTACTGACACAATCAGACTTCCAAGCAATACAATTCTAATATTTTGTGAAAGTATGATTTTTTATGCAGCTCAGAGCTGCAGCTGAAGACACAGTGCTTGCTGTGTGGGGAGCCACAATTTAATTTTCACCTCCGTGTGACAATTCTCAGGAATCATGGGTGTGACAGAGCATATGGAAATTATTTGTCGACTGTGCCTGTTAGACATACATTCAGTCACTCAGTGGAGGCAAATATTTTTGGCGATGGCCTCCAGCGTTTTTCTTTTTTAGGCTTTTTATTTGGATAGAGATAGTGAGCGACAGACAGGAAACAGGGGAGAGAGAGTAGCATGACATGCAACAAAGGTCACCTGCAGGGATTGAACTGGTGACGTCTGCGGCTGTGGGGACATGCTGCGTTTTGTACAGTTTCAGAGGAAGACAACACGATTGCGATTTGTAAAAAGTGTTCAAGGGCTCAGAGAGGAGGGAAAAAGTGTACAAGTTATAAAGGAACGTTTTTTCCTTTGCTTCAGTGTTTTATTTAGGTTCTTGTGCATGTAAAAAGAAGGTAAAAAGACCAAAGTGCGCACCTACAGACGCTTCTTTCTCGAACAGAAAACACTGATCCTGAATGCCTCATTAGTAGTCCGACCTTTAAATCCGGGACTTCATGACATCACATAATTTATGTCTCGCGGCTAGTTTGGCATGTAAGAATTGATTCAGCACAACTGTTCTGTTGTTGTTAGCAGTGCTGGCTCAGGCATGTATGAACTGACTAATCAGAGCAGACTGGGTATTCAGGAGTGGGGTCCCTTAAAGAGACAGGAGCTAAAACAGAGCGTTTCAGACAGAGGGAGAATACAGTGCTGTAGTACTGGACAATATGAGAAAACTGATGTGTGTTTTGAGCATTAAAGCATGTAAACTTATTCTAGAAGTAACCCAAAACAACATTATGAACCTGAAAATGAGCATAATATGTATCTATAGGAGCCAAATATGTTGTATGGGTGTCTTTGTAGTTCACACTGTGTGGGTGTGGTGTCGCTGTGCTGTCACTTAGGGGCACAGGTGTATATAGGAAGCAACGTCACTATTGTTGGCAGGTGTTTTGACCCGGAAGGGCATATGGTTTTTGACCGCTATGGCGCTAAGGAGAATTTGTTATATACTTTGGAATTGGAATAAAACCATTCACAATTATTCAATCAAGGGACTCTCATCTGGACTCTGATTCAACACAACAAACGAACAATAGCGAGTGGCGCGTCAACCAAGTTACTCCGCGATAAATGCCTCAGTAGCTTAGTAATGGACTGAGCTCCTTCAACATTAGTCAAAAACCTTGCATCAGTTGGAGCTTTGTTTTTTGGACACTTCGGCACGTTTTGGTTCGGATCGGAGTGATTGGAGAGGACAGTAGCGGTGACACGGTGAGGAAAGCGTCTGCATCTGGAGGAGGACGCAGGAGCTGCGGTGCTAATGTGCTAATGTGCTGGCTGTGGAGCATCGGGCCATAGGACCGCCGGGTTCCCGCATCAGTTGGAGCTTTGTTTTTGGACACTTCGGCACGTTTTGGTTTGGATCGGAGTGATTGGAGAGGACAGTAGCGGTGACACGGTGAGGAAAACGTCTGCATCTGGAGGAGGACGCAGGAGCTGCGGTGCTAATGTGCTGGCTGTGGAGCATCGGGCCATAGGACCGCCGGGTTGTGGGATCAGCTGATCATCGGACCGCCAGATCTCTGCAAAGCACCCAAGGCACGGAGGTATGTGTAGCGCTACACTATATGGCCATTTAAATTGTGTGCACACATAAATCCAATGCATTGGTTGCCGAAGGGTGGGAGCAATAGGCGTTTCGTCGGTTCGTTTTCTGCCCGATCTGTGGATTAAGTGACTTAAGTGACTATTACAATGGAGACTCATGACGCGGTGTCTGACATTAATTTGACCGGAACTAATGAGCAAACTGTTAAAAAGCTCAGCGGTGCATCTGGCGGTGATGAGGCGCAAACTCCAAGACGCGTGGTTAAGCTCACTGCAAAGGCGCTTGCGAATGAGCTGGACAGGTTGCAAGCTGGCAGAAAAGCCAAGTTTAACAAAGCAGCCAGTATAAGAAAATCACTACAAGGTTTAATGTGGCAGCATGATAAACCACAGGTAATTAAAGCTCTTGGGGAATTGTTTGAAGTTTGTGATGAGATAAAATACATGCATACCTGTCTGTTGGGTTTATTGCCATGTGATGAAAAAGAAAAGCATGATATATGGTTCAAGGCAAAAATGTTGTCCATCAATGATTGTATTGCTGATACAAAAAAGTGGATTTCATGTGATGAAAATAATGCAAATGAAAAAGGTAATGTTATGGATGATATTAATCCTAATGACAGTGTGTCCAATGTAAGCAAACGCTCAAGTCACAAGAGCCATAACAGTTGCAGGTCAAGTACCACATCTTCTGCAGCCATAAAGGCAGAGGCAGAAAAGGCTGCACTTGTTGCTCGTGCTGCAGCTTTAAAGGAAAGACATGCTTTGGAGGAACAGGAACAGCAGCTGAGGAGGAAAAAAGAGCAGCTTGACTTGGAAACCGAAATAGCCGCATCTACTGCTAGGCTGGCAGTATTACAGGCGTCGGATGGGAAAAGTTCATCTCAAGGAACCAATAACGGCATGAATTCCTATTTGGAAAAGGAAAAAAGGAAAAAGGAGTCTGTCAGTGTGTTAAATCCTAGAGCAAAGGAGTACCAGCCTGAAGTGTGGAAACCAACACAGCAAAATGATTTGACACAACATGTTCAACATCACTCAACAACTGCTCAACCTGCAAACCATCAACAAGTACTTACCATCATGCACAGGCAAAATGAAATCACAGCATCTCTGGTGCAGCAACAACATCTGATGACACTTCCACCACGAGATATTCCCACATTTGAAGGGGACCCTCTACAATACAGGACATTCATCAGAGCATTTGAGCAAGGAGTGGAGGAAAAGGCAGGAATGGCAGATTGTTTGTACTATTTGGAACAATTTACTAGAGGACAGCCCCGTGAACTGGTGCGTAGCTGCCAGCATATGGCTCCTGAGCGGGGCTATGCAGTGGCAAAGAATCTTCTCCAGAAACATTTTGGAAATCAGTACACAATTGCAAGGGCTTATATGGGAAAAGCTCTGGCCTGGCAGACAATAAAATCTGAGGACGTGAAAGCACTCCAATCCTATGCCTTGTTTCTGAGGGGATGCTGCAACGTAATGGAGGAGTTCCAGTATATGCAGGAACTGGACATGGCCGTAAACATGAGAGCCATTTTATCCAGGTTGCCATTCAAAATGAGGGAGCAATGGAGAACAATAGCTCATGATAAAATGGAGACAACTAGTCAACCAGCTCGCTTTGTTGATCTGGTCGTGTTTATTGAGCGTCGTGTCAGTATTCTGTCTGATCCTCTGTTTGGTGAAATACAGGAGCCATTTGGTGTTGCTGGGATAAGGACTGGTGCTGGGTTTAAGCCACAACCCAAAAATAACATAAAAGGAAATGTCATGGCCACCACAGTAACATCTATGGAAGTGCCCGAGGAATGCAAAGAGTCAATGTCAGATCCAAGGAAGGCTGAAAAGGCTGGATGCCTTTGCTGTGCTCGTAGCCACTCGTTAGAGGAGTGCAAGCAGTTCATGGAAAAGAAGCATAAGGAAAAACTTCAGTTTCTGAGAGGAAAGGGGATTTGTTTTGCATGTTTATGTGTGGGACACATGAGCCGTGAGTGTGAGAGGCGCCTGACATGCAAGGTTTGTGGTCAAACTCATCCCACTGTGCTTCATATCAAAAGGCAACCAGCCCTGGAACCATTGGAAACATCTAAACAGTCAACTTCACTCAAAACATGTGGACATACAGGGGCCGGTAAGGACCGCTGTGTGCTATCCATCCTTCCTGTAAAGGTTAAAAGCGCAAAAGGAAATCACATCATTCAAACTTATGCGTTTTTGGACCCAGGAAGTTCAGCCACATTCTGTTCAGAGCACCTAATGCAGAAGTTGAATGTCACAGGAAAAAAAATCAACTTTGTGTTGGGCACAATGGGGCAAAAAAGAGTTGTTCCAGCTTACTCTCTCACTGGTTTGGAGGTATCTGATCTGGACAGCAATAACTTTCATGTTCTTCCTGAAGTTCTCACCCAGATGAAAATGCCGGTCACTGTTGATGATATGGTGACACCTGAAGAACTGGCAAACTGGCCATATTTGTCAAAGGTGAACATCCCGAACATAAACGCAAATGTTGACATGTTGATAGGAACCAACGCTCCTAAAATATTAGAACCGTGGGAGGTCATTAACAGTTGCGGGAGTGGCCCGTATGCTGTCAAGACGGTACTGGGATGGGTTGTTAATGGTCCACTGAGTGGAAACAGTGGTGCTTCAGAAGCGGATCTGCCCTTGGCTGTGGTGAACAGGATCTCTATTGGTAAACTCGAAGAAATGCTGATTAAGCAGTACAACCACGAGTTTAATGAGAAGACTGCAAAGGAGAAAGAAATGTCCAGAGAAGACCTCAAGTTCCTGGAAATTATGGAGCACTCAGCAGTACTTCAGGAGGGAAGATATTGTTTGAGATTGCCGTATAAGAACAAGGAGATCTGTTTGCCTAATAATTTTGCAGTGGCTAAGCAAAGGATCCAGGGTTTGAAGAAAAGATTCCTGAAGAATTTACACTTTCACCAGGAGTATGCTGGGTACATGAACACACTCATTAGTAAGAACTATGCAGAGCAAGTGCCTCAGCAACAGCTGCATCGTGAAAAGGGGAAGGTGTGGTACATCCCTCACCATGGTGTCCACCATCCACGGAAAGGATCCCTCCGTGTGGTGTTTGACTGTGGAGTCACATTTCAAGGTGCATCCTTGAATAGCGAACTGCTGCAGGGTCCTAACCTTACCAGCTCTTTGCTGGGAGTTCTTCTTCGTTTCAGGAGGGAACCAGTGTCATTTATGGGCGATATTCAGGCTATGTTTCATCAAGTCAAAGTCGCTGAGGAAGACAGAGATTTCCTTCGCTTTCTTTGGTGGCCAAATGGGGACATCACTCAGGACCTCATGGAACATCGGATGACAGTACACCTGTTTGGCGCTGTATCGTCTCCTAGTTGCGCAAGCTATGCACTGAGGAAAACTGCTGATGACAACCAGTCTGAGTTTTTGAATGAGGTGATTCAGTCTGTCAAGCAGAATTTTTATGTGGATGACTGTTTGAAGAGTTCAGCCACTGAAAAAGAGGCCATTCAAATGATAAAAGATCTTTGTGCTCTATGTAAAAGGGGTGGTTTCATTTTGGAAAAATGGATCAGCAATAGTCGCGTGGTATTACAAGCCATCAAAGAGGATCAAAGAGCCAAGGACCTAACAGAGTTGGATCTGGACCGGGATAAGCTTCCAGTGGAAAGAGCTCTGGGTTTACAATGGTGTGTTGAGACCGACTCTTTCAGGTTCAAGATGGAGGTGAAACAACAGGCTCTAACCAGACGTGGCATGCTGTCCGTTGTCAGCTCAGTGTATGACCCGTTGGGTTTTCTGGGACCAGTCACCTTGTCAGCCAAGATTATGCAGCAAGAACTCTGTAGAAGAGGCTGTGGATGGGATGATGAGCTACCGAGGGATATCGTACCCCAATGGAAAAGGTGGTTGGAAGACTTGGATCAGTTGGCTGCATTCAATGTGGAAAGGTGCGTAAAGCCAGTGGAGTTCGGAGAGATCAAATGTGCCCAACTACATCATTTTGCAGATGCCAGTGAAAGTGGGTATGGAACTGTCTCATACATCCGGATGTTAAACCATGAAAATTACATCCATGTGGCTTTTATGCTTGGGAAAGCCAGAGTAACACCACTGAAGGCTGTAACTATTCCTCGACTGGAGTTGACAGCAGCTGTTCTTGCTGCCAGAGTGGACTCGTTGCTGAAGGCAGAGTTGGACATCCAGGTGGAAGATTCAGTCTTTTGGACAGACAGTACTTCAGTGTTGAAATATCTTAACAACGAGGACAGACGCTTTCATACGTTCGTGGCCAACAGAATCTCGACCATCAGGGAAACATCTGAACCCTCACAATGGAGGCATGTCAGTTCCAAGGACAATCCAGCGGATGATGCATCGAGGGGAATGAAGGTCACTGACTTTCTGAACAACAGCAGGTGGCTCAAAAGTCCTGCATTTCTTTGGAAGCAGGAGGAAGACTGGCCTAAAACTGTGATGGACGTCTCAATGGACTCTGATGACCAAGAGGTCAGGAAAGAGGTAGCAGTGAATACCATCAGTGTGGGTGACATCTCTAGTCCTACTGACCAGCTCATTACGTACTTTTCTGATTGGAGGAGGCTCAAGAGAGCAGTTGCCTGGGTCCTCAGAGTGAAGGCCATGTTGTTGGCGCAGAGTCGCTCGAAGAAGCAGTTGGAGGCTTCTGTGGTTAATTGTCAGGAGCAAAGCAGTCAGAACAGTTCAAGGCGGGCTAAAGGACAGCGGGTCACAACGAAATCCAGAAGTGGCACTCTGATGCTGGATGAATTATTGACAGCAGAAATGGCCATAATTCGTTACTGTCAGCAGAAGAGATTTGGTGAGGAGATTTCTGCTTTATCATCTGGGAGAAGGGCAGTGAGCCGAAGGAGTCCCATATACAGACTGGATCCAGTTTTGGAGAATGGACACTTGAGAGTCGGAGGAAGATTGAGTAGAGGAGCCATGCCGGAGGAAGCTAAGCATCCACTCATTCTCTCCAAAGATCAACACGTCTCTATGCTCATTCTTAGGCATGTACATCAGAGTCTGGGCCATAGTGGACGGACTCACACATTGTCAAAGGTTAGGAAGAAGTTTTGGATCACAAAGGCCAACTCAGCTGTCAGGAAGATCATTGGGGAATGCATCTTTTGTAGACGTTACAATGGAAGAGCCGTGGAACAAAAAATGGCGGATCTGCCGAAGATGAGAATCCTTCCTGATCTACCACCTTTTACCAACACAGGAGTAGATTACTTTGGACCAGTTGAAGTTAGGAGAGGAAGGTCAACCTGCAAGCGGTACGGAGTGATATTCACTTGCATGGCAAGCAGGGCCGTACACCTTGAAGTGGCTAATTCACTGGACACAGATGCATGTATCAATGCTCTGCGGCGTTTTATCAGCAGAAGAGGACAGGTGGCACACCTCACGTCAGACAATGGCACTAACTTCGTTGGGGCAGACAGAGAACTGAAGCAGGCTCTAACTGCTTTGAATCAGGACAGGATTCGAGGAGTTCTCTCACAGGTTGGAATCCATTGGAGTTTCAATCCACCAGCAGGCTCACACCATGGTGGTGTATGGGAAAGGATGATCCGCCTGGTAAGAAGAGTTCTCAGTTCTGTTCTACATCAGCAGAAGCTGGATGATGATGGACTTCATACAGTGTTCTGTGAAGTGGAGGCCATTTTGAATGATCGTCCAATCACCAAGCTTTCAGACGATGTCAACGACCTGGAACCTCTCACGCCGAACCACATACTTCTCTTAAAGGGTAAACCAGCATTGCCACCTGGAGTGTTCGAACCTCATGACCTGTATGTGAAAAGGCGCTGGAGACAAGTACAGTACCTCTCAGATCTTTTCTGGAAGAGATGGATACAGGAGTACCTGCCCTTGCTCCAAGAGAGGCAAAAGTGGAACAAGAAGAAAAGAAGTTTGACAGCTGGAGATATTGTGGTTATAATGGATTCTTCAGCTCCACGTGGTTCCTGGCCACTTGGCAAGGTTCTGGAGGTTTTTCCAGACAAACAAGGACTTGTGCGTTCTGTGAGGTTGCAGACAAAGACCAACATTATTGAAAGGCCTGTGACAAAACTCTGTTTGGTACATGAAATATAAATGTGTCTATGCTGAATTGTAAATTGGATTGTCATAACATTTGGCTCATTTTCTGTTTTGTTTTTTGTTTTGTTTTTTGTTATATTTGAATTGTTATGTCTATTTGCCATTAACAATTAGGGGCCGGTGTATAGGAGCCAAATATGTTGTATGGGTGTCTTTGTAGTTCACACTGTGTGGGTGTGGTGTCGCTGTGCTGTCACTTAGGGGCACAGGTGTATATAGGAAGCAACGTCACTATTGTTGGCAGGTGTTTTGACCCGGAAGGGCATATGGTTTTTGACCGCTATGGCGCTAAGGAGAATTTGTTATATACTTTGGAATTGGAATAAAACCATTCACAATTATTCAATCAAGGGACTCTCATCTGGACTCTGATTCAACACAACAAACGAACAATAGCGAGTGGCGCGTCAACCAAGTTACTCCGCGATAAATGCCTCAGTAGCTTAGTAATGGACTGAGCTCCTTCAACAGTATCCTTTAACCAACAAGTCTTATTAGTCTTTCTTACCCTCAGGTGTGCACAAAGTACAGAATACGAACCTCTTTTTAAAACACAAAATGAGAAATTAACGGTTATCTTATCGCTATCGGCCATGAGAGGCAGGTAATTATTATCAGTATTGGCTGAAAAAATCAAATTTTTCCTTCTCACTATATAAGAACAAATAGGAACAACTTCTTAATTGCAGCTTTAAAACAGAATTTCACCTCCTGAGCAGAAGGGATAAAAGGGTTTAGACACACAAAATTAACAGAGTAAAACAAAACAAAACTGAAAAACATATATGGCAGCAGAAACAAAAATGTGAAGCAAAGCGAAACCTTATCAAAGCAATTAACACACTGTGGTGTTGTGGGTGTCACTGTGGGGTTATCAGTGTGGAAACACACAAAGGGGAATCAGGAGAACAGAAGGCAGCTCCTCAGGGTTTGATGCTTAAGCTGCCTCAGGATGAAAGACCACACTTGACTGGTCAGCTGTAGGTTCAAACACCCATCGACAAACAAACTAAAACCCCACCTTTGAGGAAGAGCTACTGGCGCACGTGTGTGCAGATGTGTGTGTTCCATGCTTATTATTATCTAGAAAAAGGAATAAAAAAGTAAGCATCTCTGAAAACTAAAATTATAATCTTCAATACAAGTCTACAAAAAGGATTCAATGCCGCTCTAATTTTGCACATCACACAGTCAGCGTTAGCCTCCAGCAATGTCTTAATGGACTATAAAAACAAATGATCAATAGAATGATTTAACTCCTCTTTCTAAGGCGAACATCTCATGCCGTCTTTTAGCCTTTAAACTCCAAAAATCTGTTTACTCAAGAATGAAAAGGTAGTAGAGCAACTAAAAGATCTGCAAATAAACCCTCTTATAGATGTGAATTTTTCTAACTTATTTCTAACTGCACAAGAAAGTGCGGCATTTAATTCACAGGAGGCTCCACAAATAAAGGGGCCAGCATATCATCAGAGTAACCGACAACTGCTGCTCTTTGCCAGCTATTCCTGGCTTCCTAGCTACCATTGGCAAATTAGCTCATGGTTCAGTTAGCTTTGGAGCCAGTGGCCCAAGAGTTTGTCTGGAACCAGAACCTCAGATCACAGGGGAATTCACCACGGTCAGCGGGACCCAGCTCAACTGGATTTGGCAACTCTGAGAGTGAAAACGGCTAGACACCAAACTGGGACTGAACACAGTCAAGACATTGTTGTCAAAGAGACAAGATTCACGTGCAGTGTTTTTTTTCTCTCAAGCATCGCCAGTGCTTTTCTGCCCCCAAAAAACCCTATGTGCACACGGCCCTTAGGCTCTTGCAGCCAAGGGGTTAAACACTTGCCCACAATTCATGTCAACAGCTTGGCTGCGTGTAGCAACGAGCAGTAAATGGTCAGGAAGCCAGTCAGGGATTCTGTCATTGTCACTGCGCTTGCGACTCCTATTGGTTTTATAGACCTTCGATGTGTGTTACTGCCTCATAGTAAGGCTTAGAATGGGATTATTATGTACCAAACAAGGAAGCGAGGAGTTGTGACTGCTCATGCACATTCATACTTGAATTTGAACTGTCTGACTGTCATTGTATTGCAAAATTAATGGAGGCTGCACTGTTCTATGATTTTTAACATATTTACCTCAGTATTCAGGTAAAACATCAGCTACATCATCACGATTTCCAAACCCCCCTTCACCAGTGGTTGAAATGAGTAGTGTACATCTCTTTTTAATTTCTCAAAGTTTGTTTGTTTCTTATTGCCTTAATAAAATACATTGTCCTTCAGAGTGTTGTACTTAAATTTTCTGAGTAATAACTCATAACTGCGATCATACAAAACAGGGATTAAAGATCACTAGGTTGTTAATAATCCTCTGAAGTTAGTGATCTCATAAAAATCCCAGCGATTAATCAGGCCTACGCTTACAGAGTGAGTCATTGAGATCAGTCTCAAGCCAGGAACAGACTGTGTAATGAGCTACTTCTTTCTAAAGTAAATCAGGAGTTACATACATGCACACTGTGGCCCAGAAAAGGACCCAAGATAAGGGAAATTGTCCCAAAAGGTAGAAGCAAAGTCACACAATTGTGCAATTCACTTCAAGCTGCAAGTCATTATGCAGCATATTATGGCCGCAATACATTTTACACAGTTGTGGTTCAGCAGGTGTAATGTATGCTTTAATTGTGACTTGAAAAGAAATCAACCTCTGACAGCTCTCCATCACCGGCCCGTCAACACACTCTGAACAACCATCATAGCACCTGTCAAGTGGAGAGGCTCAGTGGTTCTTTTGCCTTTCGTCCCCTGATTGATAGGTAGTGAAAAGCAGGAGCTGCCAGGGTTATAATTCCTGACATTACCAGCAGGACTATAAAACTAGCTGCTCCCGGACATGCAGAGAAAGAGGGAGCAACTGGAGATGTCCGAGAGGTAGCCCGCAGGGCGTCAAGACGTCTGATTTATTGATGTGACTTTGTCATGAGGTGAGACGACACCATCATTTTTTATCAACAATGCCACCGCCGAACATCAGAGAAGAATGAATTTATGAGGCATGTACTACAACTGAGGAGTAGGTCACACCTATATTACTGTGTCAATGTATCCATCCTGTGAATATAAACTAATAATAATAGCTTTTTTACAACTGGTATGACTAGTAGGACTGAGGATCGATTTAAAGCAATATTAACTGTGATAGAAAACTAACATTAGATTTTATGATAAAACATAAATTCCAGAAAAGCGAGATTAAAAACATAAATGTAATGAAATAAAAGACAATTCAACTGAAATAAAAAAGAAGTAAAATCATCCTCATCTGCCAAGGAGGTTAAGTTTTGTGGCAATGAAAAAATGGTATCTTTGACAAGGATGTCGCGAGATTTCCAGTCGTGTTGGTGGAGACCAAAACAGCCTCATTACTTTAAGCCAAAACATGATGTTTTCCCAACCCGAACTGAGTGTTTTTTTGTGCCTAAACCCAACCAGAGCATTCTGTCGATTCAGTTGTGAACAATCTAATTCAGTGAAGGTATCACTTATGTAAAATGTTGGGCTGCCAGGTCATATATTAGTCAGAATTAAGGACCTAAAAGGCCTGTCACTGATATGTAATTTGCTCATAAAAGCTTTGCTTGAACTTGTGTCTTGACTGACATTGGTATATTATATTAAAAAAGGAATGTGAGACGTATCTTTTGTCAACCAGTATTTTACTATGCAGCATTGGTTTGGATTTTTTTATGTAATTTTGAAAGAACTAGTGTCCCTTCAACACAATACTTGTGAAGCAGAGCTCGATCCTCGGCAGAGCCCTCCAGTTATTCAACAGAATGATGTTAACTGACCAGGAAGCTCGGGCACAGAACCCTCTAGCAAACGCAGGCCGTCCCTTGCTTGCACTCTGTGGGAGGCAGCAGGGCCACGAGCATGGAGCGACCCCCGCTGACTCCCAAATCAAAAAAAGAGTCGAGGTTCTGAAGGGTTCTACTCGCCACCTGGACCCCTGCTTGTCTGTGCCTCTGTTTCTGCTTTCCCGTGGCTGTGAGAGAGGGCATGAATTATTAACCCGGCTAAAATAAAAAGCTCTGCTTCGTCCAGGCCTCCTGTAGCCATGAATAATGGAAGAGGCAGCTCAACTACAGGCGTTTGGTGAGTCAAACACTGGACCGTGATGGATGGCTAAGGGCCCAGTGCGTCCCCCCTGCCCCCTCCTCACCTACCCATCCACTTCAGGTCTACCACACCCTGAAAACCAAAACACAAGTCCAGATAACCTCTATTAATCTCTGGAAGTGCTGCAGCTTGAGCCCTCCTGGCCTGCCTCAGCACATCCCACTCCACGATTTGGCGTCCTCGAGGGATTTTTGTTTGTTGTATGTCTCTCTCCTGCCTTTGCTTGCCTTTGTTTTGCTTCTCGCTGGCACTTTTGAAGTCATATGCAAGCTGCTCTGACTTTTCAAAGGCAGGACTCGACTCAACCAGGCTCTCATTTACCCTGAATGCCCAAACCGCGAGGATGAGATGGCGCCCGTGAGCTGGATTTCAGCACCCCTCAGAGGCTGTGATTTCTGATTCGTACCCCTGGCGTAAAATCACACTGTTTATTATAAAAGTGAAAATCTAT